>NC_142421.1:3862500-4167500 GCF_059516105.1 Syngnathus floridae
TGATTAAAAAAACAACAGTAAAACAACAATATTGCAAAATGACGCAAAACAAAACATAAAAAAAAAGAAAAACAAACAATACGAAACAAACAATACAAAAACAATACAAAACAAACAATACAAAACAAACAATACAAAACAAACAATACAAAACAAACAACACATACAATACAATACATACAATACATACAAAACAAAAAAAAGAAAAACAAAACAAAAAACAAAAAAAACAAAACAAAAAACAAAAAAAACAATACAAACAACACATACAATACATACAATACATACAAAACAAAAAACAAAACAAACAATACAATACATACAATACAATACATACAATACAATACAATACATACAAAACAAAAAAACAAAACAAAAAACAAAACAAAACGTAAAAAAAAGAAAAACAAACAATACAAAAAAACAAACAATACATACAATACAATACATACAATACATACAAAACAAAAACAAAAAAAACGAAAAAAAACAAAAAACAAAAAAACAAACAATACATACAATACATACAAAACAAAAAACAAAAAAAACAAAATACATACAATACAATACATACAATACATACAAAACAAAAAACCAAAAACAAAACAAACAATACAATACATACAATACATACAATAGAATACAAACAATACATACAATACAATACAATCAATACAAACAATACATACAAACAATACATACAATACAAGACAAACAATACATACAAACAATACATACAAACAATACAATACATACAAACAATACATACGAACAATACATACAAACAATACATACAAACAATACAATACAAATACAATACATACAAACAATACAATACAAATACAATACAATACAAACAATACAATACAAACAATACAATACATACAATACCATACAATACAATACCATACAATACAATACATACAATACAATACATACAATACATACAAACAATACAAACAATACAATACATACAATACATACAAACAATACAAACAATACATACAAACAATACAAATACAATACAAACAATACAATACAAACAATACAAACAATACAATACATACAATACATACAATACATACAATACAATACATACAATACAATACATACATACAATACATACAATACAAAAAAACAAAACAAAAAAGAAAACAAAACAAAAAAAACAAAACAAAAAAAACAAAATACATACAATACAATACACAGTACATACAAACCAAAAAACAAAACAAACAAAAAAAAATAATAATAATACCTACAATACAATACAATGCATACAATGCATACAATACAATGCATACAATACAATACAATACATACAATACATACAATACATACAATACAATACAATACAATACAATACAATACAATACAATACAAACAATACAAACAATACATACAATACATACAATACATACAATACAATACAATACAATACAATACAATACAATACAATACAATACAATACAATACAATACAATACCATACCATACCATACCATACATACAATACATACAATACAATACAAACAATACATACTGTTTGTACATACATACAATACAATACAAACAATACAAACAATACATACAATACATACAACACATACAAACAATACATACAAACAATACATACAAACAATACAATACATACAATACAATACATACAAAACAAAAAACCAAAAACAAAACAAACAATACAATACATACAATACATACAATAGAATACAAACAATACATACAATACAATACAATCAATACAAACAATACATACAAACAATACATACAATACAAGACAAACAATACATACAAACAATACATACAAACAATACAATACATACAAACAATACATACGAACAATACATACAAACAATACATACAAACAATACAATACAAATACAATACATACAAACAATACAATACAAATACAATACAATACAAACAATACAATACAAACAATACAATACATACAATACCATACAATACAATACCATACAATACATACAATACATACAATACAATACATACAATACAATACATACAATACAATACATACAATACAATACATACAATACATACAAACAATACAAACAATACAATACATACAATACATACAAACAATACAAACAATACATACAAACAATACAATACAAATACAATACAAACAATACAATACAAACAATACAATACATACAATACATACATACATACATACAATACAATACATACAATACAATACATACATACAATACATACAATACAAAAAAACAAAACAAAAAAGAAAACAAAACAAAAAAAACAAAACAAAAAAAACAAAATACATACAATACAATACACAATACATACAAAACAAAAAAAACAAAAAAAAACAATACATACAATAGAATACAATACATACAATAGAATACAATACATACAATACAATACAATACAATACAATACATACAATACATACAATACATACAATACAATACATACAATACAATACAATACAATACAATACATACAATACATACAATACAATACATACAATACAATACATACAATACAATACATACAATACAATACATACAATACATAAAATACAAAAAAAAAAAAAAAAAAAAAAAGAAAACAAAACAAAAAAACAAAACAAAAAACAAAACAATACATACAATACAATACACACAATACAATACATACAGTACATACAAACCAAAAAACAAAAAAAAAAAAAAAAATAATAATACCTACAATACAATACAATGCATACAATGCATACAATACAATACAATACAATACAATACAATACAATACAATACAATACAATACAATACATACAATACATACAATACATACAATACAATACAATACCATACCATACCATACAATACATACAATACATACAATACAATACAAACAATACATACTGTTTGTACATACATACAATACAATACAAACAATACATACAATACATACAATACATACAATACATACAAACAATACATACAAACAATACAATACAAACAATACAATACAAACAATACAATACAAACAATACAATACAAACAATACAATACAAACAATACAATACAAACAATACAAATACAATACAATACAATACAATACAATACATACAATACATACATACATACAATACATACAATACAAAAAAACAAAACAAAAAAGAAAACAAAACAAAAAAAACAAAACAAAAAACAAAACAAAACAATACATACAATACACACAATACATACAATACATACAAAATAAAAAAAAAAAAAAAAAAAAACAATACATACAATACAATACAATACATACAATACAATACATACAATACAATACAATACAAACAATACATACAATACAATACATACAATACATACAATATAATACATACAATACAAAAAAACAAAAAACAAAAAAAAGAAAGAAAAGAAAACAAAAAAAAACCAAAAAACAAAACAATACATACAATACAATACACACAATACAATACATACAGTACATACAAAACAAAAAACAAAACAAACAAAAAAAATAATAATAATAATACCTACAATACAATACAATACAATGCATACAATACAATGCATACAATACAATGCATACAATACAATGCATACAATACAATGCATACAATACAATACATACAATACAATGCATACAATACAATACATACAATACAATACAATACATACAATACAATACATACAATACATACAATACAATACGATACATACAATACAAAACATACAATAGATACAGAACAAAAAACAAAAAACAAAACAAAAAACAACAAACAAAACAAAACAAACAATACAAAACAATACATACATACAATACAAAAAAACCACAAAAAAAAAATACATACAATACATACAATACAATACATACAAAACAAAAAAAACAAAAAACAAAAACAATACATACATACAATACATATAATACAATAGATACAATACAATACATACAATACATACAATACATACAATACAATACATACAAAACAAAAAACAAAACAAAAAAACAAAACAAAACAAAACAACATAACAAAAAACAATACATACAAATCTTGGGATTTCCTGGGTTGAGCTGGAGTAAGTGGCTGGAGAGAGGAAAGTCTGGGAGTCCCTCCTAAAGCTGCTGCCGCCGCAATCCGACGTCCGGATAAGCGGTGGATGGCTGGGTGGCTGGCTGGATGGGTGGCTGGATGGATGGGTGGATGGATGGGTGGATGGATGGTTGGATGGATAGGAGGATGGGTGGGTGGATGGGTTTTGGATGGGTTGGGTTGGATGGGTGGATGGATGGGTGGATGGGTTGGGTGGGTGGATGGGTTGGATGGACGGATGGATGGATGGGTGGCTGGCTGGATGGGTGGCTGCCTGGATGGGTGGCTGCCTGGATGGGTGGCTGCCTGGATGGGTGGCTGGATGGATGGGTGGGTGGGTGAACAAAAAAACAAAACAAAACACAAAAAACAAAACAAACAATACAATACATACAATACAAACAATACAATACAAACAATACATACAATACAATACAACCAATACATACAAACAATACAATACAATACATACAATACATACATACAATACATACAAACAATACATACAAACAATACAATACAAACAATACAATACAAATACACTACAAATACAATACAAATACAAAACAAACAATACAATAAATACAATACATACACACATACAATACAATACATACAATACAATACATACATACAATACATACATACAATACAAAAAAACAAAAAAGAAAACAAAAAAGAAAACAAAACAATACATACAATACAATACACACAATACATACGAAACAAAAACAAAACAAAAACAAAAAAAAAAAAAACAATACATACAATACAATACATACAATACATACAATACAATACAATACATACAATACATACATACAATACATACAATGCAAAAAAAACAAAACAAAAAAAAAACCAATACATACAATACACACAATACAATACATACAATACATACAAAACAAAAAACAAAAAAAACAAAAAAACAATACATACAATACAATACATACAATACAAAAAAAAACAAAAAAAAAAACAAAAAAATACATACAATACAATACAATACAAAAAAAAAAAAAACACAACCAAAAAAACAACAAAAAAACAATGCATACAATACAATACAATACATACGATACAATACATACAATACAATACAATACATACAATACAATACATACAATACATACAATACATACAATACAATACATACAATACATACATAAAATACAATACATACAATACAAAAAAAACAATACATACAATACAATACAATACAAACATACAATACAATACATACAATACAATACATACAATACATACAATACATACAATACATACAATACATACATACAATACAATACATACAATACAAAAAAAAAAAGAAAACAAAAAAAACAATACATACAATACAATACAATACATACAATACAATACATACATACAATACAATACAAAAAAAAAAAAAAGAAAACAAAAAAAACAATACATACAATACAATACAAACATACAATACAATACATACAATACATACAATACAATACAATACAATACAATACAATACAATACAATACAATACAATACAATACAATACATACAATACATACAATACATACAATACAAAAAAAAAAAGAAAACCAAAAAAACAATACATACAATACAATACAAACAATACAATACATACAATACAATACATACAATACAATACATACAATACAAAAAAACAAAAAACAAAACAAAAAAGAAAACAAAACAATACATACAAAACAAAAAACAAAACAAAACAAAAAAAACAAACAAAAAAAACAATACATACAATACAATACAATACAATACATACAATACAATACATACAATACATACAATACAATACATACAATACATACAATACAATACAATACAATACAATACATACAATACAATACATACAATACATACGATGCAAAAAAAACAAAAAAAACAAAAACAAAAAAAAAACAATACATACAATACAATACATACAATACAATACACACAATACAATACAGAACAAAAAAAAAACAAAAAAACAATACATACAATACAATACATACAATCCAAAAAAAACAAAAAAACAAAACAAAAAAAAAAACAAAAAAATACATACAATACATACAATACAATACAATACATACAAAACAAAAAAAACAAAAACACAACCAAAAAAACAACAAAAAAACAATACATACAATACAATACATACAATACATATAATACAATACATACAATACAATACAATACAATACAATACATACAATACATACAATACAAAAAAAGAAAACAAAAAACAAAACAATACATACAATACAGTACAATACACACAATACAATACATACAGTACATACAAAACAAAAAACAAAACAAAAAACAAAAAAAATAAAAAATAAAAAAAAAATACATACAATACAATACATACAATACAATACATACAATACATACAATACATACAATACAATACATATAATACATACAAAACAAAAAACAAAAAACAAAACAAAAAACAACAAACAAAACAAACAATACAAAACAATACATACATACAATACATACAATACAAAAAAAACCAAAAAACAAAACAAAAAACAAAAAAAAATACATACAATACATACAATACAATACATACAATACATACAAAACAAAAAAAACAAAAAACAAAAAAAACCTAAAAAAACAAACAAAAAAACAATACATACAATACATACAATACATACAATACAATACATACAAAACAAAAAACAAAACAAAAAAAACAAAAAACAAAACCAAAAACAACAAAACAAAAAACACAACAAAACAAACAATACATACAAATCTTGGGATTTCCTGGGTTGAGCTGGATGAAGTGGCTGGAGAGAGGAAAGTCTGGGAGTCCCTCCTAAAGCTGCTGCCGCCGCAATCCGACGTCCGGATAAGCGGTGGATGGCTGGGTGGCTGGATGGATGGGTGGCTGGGTGGATGGATGGGTGGGTGGATGGGTGTTTGGATGGGTTGGGTGGATGGGTTGGGTGGATGGGTTGGGTGGGTGGGTTGGGTGGGTGGGTGGGTGGATGGGTGGGTTGGGTGGATGGATGGATGGGTGGGTGGATGGGTTGGTTGGGTGGGTGGCTGGATGGGTTGGGTGGATGGGTGGGTGGGTGGATGGGTTGGATGGACGGACGGATGGATGGGTGGATGGATGGATTGACATAGAACACATACAATACCCTGCCATACGCTACCATACACACAATGCATACAATACAATACATACAATACAATACCATACAATATCATACCATACTATATGCTCTGCATCTGGGAGTTACAATTATAGACATTGAGTAGAGTGGCAATGGCATGATATTTTTGCAACAATTACACATACCAACTCCAGTTTTATATTTAAAATATGTATACAATTATCAGTATATTGTAATGAGTTATAATAATTACAAAAGTATCCGAATTATAATAATTTAATTTTATCATCCATCAACTCACTCAAAAATGTCGGCATGAATCGAGCAGTCGACTAAACGGGAGAAAATCACGCTCGCAAATGTTTGTTGCATAACGGAAGGCGGGCGGGCGGGCGCCATCTTGGAATAGATTATAACATGACGTAACAAATTTGTCACATTCATCAGTTTGCATAACACGGAAATAGCACACTATATGTAATGCAACATTGTTAATTTGACGAAACACAACGCCAAAGAGATTTGAAATACTCTAGCGGCAAAACGACAGTCGCGGTGGCCGGGACGAGTGTGAAAAGATTTTCAAGATATTTGTTCGCATCAAACAAACAAGGCGTCCGTCGTGAGAAACGGCAATGAACGACAAACATTTGATAGCTTACCCGAGAAACCGCCACACGGTCGGTGGCGCCTGCATTTGATAACTCGCCTTGAATCCTGCAACAAACAAACAAGGCGTCCGTCGTGAGAAACGCCAATGAACGACAAACATTTCCTAGCATGTTAGCTTACCTGAGAAACCGCCCGCTGCGCGGGTGATTGCACCAGTATTTGACAACTTCCCCAATTCACCCGAAGACTTGACGTCACATCCGTCAATTCAAATCTTCCTCGCCTGCTCGTCCAATGGCGCTTTGCACACGAGCGTACCACGTGACAGGCCACTTCACACGCGGGCGGTTGTACCTGTCGCTCACCTCAAGACTGAAAACTGCCTTCAAAAACCTAAGTGCCACTTTGCCCGCCTCCTACCTCTGCCCAAATTCAGTCTGACCAATCACAGCGCAACTGAAATTGGCTTGACCACGCCCACCTCTCCGACAGGCAAGACTGAAACCTGCCTTCAAAAAAAAAAAAAAAAAGTCACAAACTTTATGCAGAAGTGAGTGAAAATCGACAAAGTACAGCTTGTGGGTAAGGTCGGGTCCCGAACCATGGTTCCATCGTGTTAGAGGCAATGACGTTTACCACTTGACCAAAGACTCGTGTCCATGACAGTGACAGAAGGGCAACCAACGCTCACCTCAAGACTGAAAACCCAAATAGTGTTGGCTCGTGAGTGAACGATTCGTTCAAAGAGATTCTAAAGATTCAGTTCACCTAAAAGAACTGGAATGCACATCAGTACTTGGGGAGCTTCCGTAGTTGGTCTTTTAGCAGGCCCCGCCCACAAGTACCTCCACATTGGGTCACGTGACTAACAGCTATTTACATACAATAAAATAAAGTATGAAAACGTTATTTAAAAACACACACAAAATCATACATACACAAGACTAATGCCGCTGGAACGAGCTGGACTAAAGGAAGACATCCGTTTAAATTTGGTCAGTTTTAAGAAATAAGGAAATCATGAATATTAAAAGAGGATTTTTTTTTTTAAACGACAAAGACGACAAACATTTGCTAGCATGCTCGCTTACCTGAGAAACCGTCCGCCGCCGCCGGCCCGCGCTCGGTGGCACCTGCATATGATAACTCCCCTTGAGCGAGCACACCTGTCTTCAATTGACCTAAAGCCCTGACGTCACATCCGTCGATTCAAATCTTCTTCTCCTGATCGTCCAACGGCGCTCGGCACACTGACGCCACCAGGTGGTCGCCTGTCATGGTGACTACTGTGGAAAGGCTTGCTTCGGACTATCCGTTGAAACTTTCAACACCGAACATGTTTGGATGGAGGATACCCTATCAATATGACCAAATCTCCTTTGGTTCCCGAGCAGGCTCTGGTCGAGTGGTTAATGCCATTGCCTTCAATCAAATGAAAATATTTGTATCGAGTATATTTGTATTGTATATTTGTAAACGTGCTTTTGTTGTGCAATTAACCCTTTATTTATTTATTCTTTTTTTTTTAACCTCGTGTAGTGTACCTACACATATTGTCATATAAAATGTCTGATTTTTATGTTTTAATTGGCGAATATAAAAACAAGGAATAAGACGCCAGACACGTTTTAACATAAATGTTTATTAAAAATAATAATATCAAAAGCAAATTTCAAACCAGCAATCTAATGTGAAATTGCAGTAGATATATTGGATGACAATATTTAGGCGTATATAGGTATACACGTTATTTAAAAACGACTATAAGTGTTATACTACGACACAAGTGTTTACCAGCTCAGTGGCCTAAGAGGAGAGTGTCCGCCCTGAGACTGGGAGGTTGTGGGTTCAAACCCCGGCCGAGTCATACCAGTGACTATAACAATGGTACCCATTTCTTCCCTGCTTGGCACTCAGTGGAAGGGGTTGAAATGGGGCCCCCCCCTGCTGCTCACTTATACTCCGGTGCGACTTACAGTCCAAAAATTACGGTAAGTTCAAAAATATCAGAGGAAGTGATAAACAACTGAGGTGATTTGGTTGCATAAGCAAGCCTAACCCTAAGCACAGCAAAAGCGAGAGCAAGCCTAACACAAACCCTAAGCACAGCAAGAGCTCTGGTCGAGTGGTTAACGCCATTGCCTTCAATCAAATGAAAATATTTGTATCGAGAGTTCATCCTAAAATGAATTGTTCTTGCAAAAATTCTGCCGCCGTTGCAGTGCTCCCGTGGACTCATTTTCAAGTCAGTTGCTAAGAAACACCACGCAGTTGCACAGAGATAATTCTTGAGTCATATCAAATCAATGATTTTCAAACGGGTCCAAACAAGTTTTTCCCTCATGGCTACAAAGATCTTTAGATCTTTTCGTTCACTCTCGTTCACTGAAAACATTCGTTCTTTTGAACCCATCGTTCACTCACGAGCCAACACTACACTGCAGTAGTGATACACACACACACACACACACAATGATACGACAAACACGATGACACGACTTTTCACGCACCTGCACTTAACGAGGGAATCTTGGGAAACATGTTGGAACGCGGCCCCGAGGACTAGAGCTTGACACCTGTGACCTTTGACCATGATATTTCCCTCATAAAGTGGCCTCTTATTAGGTACACTTGAAAAGGGCGGTGTACCTAATGGAGTGTCCGTGTGATTCCCTCGTTAAGTGCACCTGCGGGAAAACTTTTAGCTCCTGCGGAACGTGAAAGTGACCAAAAACTTTTCCCGCACCTGCAATATGGCAGTAAATGGCAATATTTTTTCATTTTTACATAGCTTGGAAATGTATTATGATGGAGGAGTTTACAGGTGCAGGCCGGAGGGGGCTCGGCCCAAAGGAAATTAACAGATGGAAATATTTAAAAACACTTGAGGTCACCATTAGATTCAGATTTATCATATATATACACACGTATATAAATTAAATTTCCTTGAAGGGGATTTACACTGTACATGAAAGTATTTGTAACACCATCATCAGTATCTATAAAAACCTTCAGAGGGGAAAGAAGACAATAGCAAAGTGAAGGGATGGACTGATTTTAGACATCACCATATTTCATATTTCCACAGACAGATATAATTTTGATGTAATTCAATTCAATAAACAAATCATAATGTTAATGTACATTCTTGAAGCATACATCAAGTTGTGCAGGACTTGTGACATAATGTATACGTGTCTGATCATTTCTTTTTTATGGAACAGTCGCCCACCACCCTGCCCCGCCCCCCCCTTGCTGGCACTACAGTGCTAACAAAAGTTCCACAAGCCTTTTTTTAATTTTATTTATTTTTTAAACTCTCATACGTTTCACCCATACAGTAACATTTTTTAAAACTATATATTGGAGGAACTTCGACCTTTTAATTACTATTTAAAAAAAGCTGCAAGTGCAGCATCGATAAGTTCGTGCTCGACTCTTATTGTACATAGAGAGACAACTAGGGGCACAAACTTTGAAATAAAAACCCCCTTAATTTGATTTCCGATTGAGGTCTGCAGTGCACGTCTATCATGCAAATGAGTTTGTTTTGTACTTTTAACACACATGCACACTGGCGAGATAACGGCAGTACTTCTTTATTTCTTAGGTTGTTTTGGGCAAAACAACGAAAGGTGCATCGCATTGACCCAGCATCAGACAGGTTGAGGCAAATATGCTGCTACTCGGTAGCAGCACTTGGAATTCATCTAGCCTTTCTGATATGGTCAATTTCATAAGGATGCCAGTGTGAATAAGAACACTCTGGCCTTTACTTCACTCTGAACTGGGTGGTACCACCCAGTACATGTACCGTGGCTGGCCGTGTAGTTACGCACCTGCTTTGAATTGAAAGCTAAGGTCCTGGAAGTTACGCGCTGCGTTTATTAATTCAATTGACTATAGCAGCAACCTGGACTGGACAGCAACAGCCTTTTTTGTAGTCAGACAGCCAATGAAGACATCAAGCCCTGTAACAAAACATGCAATTAGTTTCACATTCAAGAGATGCACCATCGATTGAGGCACATCGCGAATGATGACTGACACCAAAGTTGACTTTATTTACAAGACCACCAACAGGAAGCAAACACGCCACTGTTGATTTTATTCACAAGAATGCCCACATGATACATGACGATTCAAAACAAACCAAAAAATGGCTCTGACCACATTAAAACAGCTTTTACTCGTACAGAAAAATGTACCAACATTCTGCAAGATTCTGAGTTCGGTGGCCATTTTAAAGCAGGGTTGCCAAAGATGACTTACTGATCGCAACAGACACCGTTTGTACACTTGTCGTTTGCATCTATGGGTGTTTGGCTACTTGGCTTTTGTCAACAATTTAGAATGCATCCAGCTTTTCTTTGTGTAGTTAAAAAAATAAATAAAAAGCCTGACACTGCATATCTAACAAGTCAATTTTGTTTCAGCCTAACTTTACAATTGTCTTGTCATTGAGAATGTCTCAAATGATTCCAGTTTGTTTGCACGATAGACTGCCAATGCCAATGTTTAAAATGGACCACTTGAATTCAGTTCACAGTTTAATTGCAGTTCAGTGGTACACACACACAATTACAGTACAAACAGTTCATTTCATGATTAAAAAAACAACAGTAAAACAACAATATTGCAAAATGACGCAGCGCTGAGAGAGAAAGAAAGAGGCATCATGCAGATAGCCAGTGTGCACACCCAGTGAAAAAGTGGAGGGAGGGAAGGATTTAGGAAAGAAAGGACAAAAGAAAAAAACAAAGTCACTCTCCTTAAATGCTGGCTGGGCGTTTTGCCCTCGCCGCATCCGCACCCGTCCGTCTCGTGTCGGCCGCTCATCACGGGCGAATGTTGGCTCCCCCCCCCTGGCCGGTATTCGACGTTTGGACTCATCCTCCGCCTCGTGCCACTGCAAAAAGAAAAACGGCACTCTGTTGCACGCGGTTCACTTCTGTGGACGTACTCATTACCCGTCTATTAAAGCGTGCTCCTATTTTAAGCTCCTTTATCAATAGCGTATGTACACATGAATGTTTTTGTTTTCTTTTTATGTCTGTTCCTATATGAAGAATTCAATGCTTATAATTTCTTTGTTGTAAAGTGCTTTGAGCTGCATTTCTTGTATGAAAGGTGCTCTACAAATAAAGTTTTTTATTATTACCCTCTGGTCTCGCGGTCCTGTCCAGTCCCTCTCTGTGCAGGCACCCATCAGATCCAGTGCCCCAGCAATCCTGAAAGGCAGACATTGTGGTGGTTTTTGCAAGGGGAAAATTTTCACTAGCAAACCTTGACTAAGGTAAGTTTGAATCAGGTAACTAGCGGCACGCACGGGCTGGCGCATGTGTCATACGGCCCTCCCGCATTGGAGCGATCCGGGTTATGAAATGTTTAACCCCTTACAAAAAGGGAGTGAGGGAGGGAGGGAGCGAGAGGAGATAAGAGGCTTTGGTGCGCAATTAAGCGCAACCGGCCAGTTCCCCCTGAGTAGAGCTGGCTTGGCCCCGAGTGGAAAAAAAAAGAGGAAAACGTGACGTCACGGAGAGCGTCACGGAGAATCTCCTTGTCCTCGACACCGTCGACGACACTGGGACCCAGTCTGGCAGACATTATACCCTGGTATTCCACAAAGGGCAAGGTATAGCCACGTTCCACCCTGAGTGCACCAGGCCATGCAGGTACTGCCGGGCGCGTTGGAGAAAGAGAGCGAGAGGGAGGAAGAGGGGGAGGGAGGGGGGAAGGGGGTGTCTACTTTGCCGATTCGTATCTAGAGGGTCACAGCAACCCAAATGCCCGTGCGTGCTACTAGTTAACCTATTCAAACCGACAGGGGTAGGGGAAGCACAAAAGAAAAAACAAAGTCATACTCCTCTCAAAACGCTGGCTGCATCTGCACCCATCAGTCTCGTGTGGGACGCTCGTCACGGGCCAAGGTCCGGGTCTGCTCCGGCCGGTGTTGGACTCGTCTTCCGCCTCGCACAAGTGCAAAAAGACAAACGGCACTCAGTTGCATGCGGCTCACATCTGTCAACGTACTCATGACCTGCCCTCTCCCTGGTCTTGTGGGTGCAGCCCAGTCCCTCCGGGTGCAGGCTGGCGCTCATCCCATCCGCCGCCCCGGCAACCCTGAACGGCAGACAAATAAGGAAATCAAATTAAAACTAACAAGTGCGTTGCATATTGGATTGCCATGTCACCACCTCTGGCCAGCCTTGGCCAGTCATGCATTAGGCTCCTCGTCAACACTTGGCGACTGCTTTCTTTGGGTGAGTCCTTCCTTTGCACCTCGCTCACCAATCGCGGGTCTGGTGGCCTCCGTCCACCGGCTCTTTGTTTCATACATCGTCTCTTCCACCTTGCAAGACAAGCACAAAAGTCTCGCTGCGCCGTCGCTTGCGCTTGCCGTCGCTTGCGCTTGCCGTCGCTTGCGCTTGCCGTCGCTTGCGCTTGCCGTCGCTTGCGCTTGCCGTCGCTTGCGCTTGCCGTCGCTTGCGCTTGCCGTCGCTTGCGCTTGCCGTCGCTTGCGCTTGCCGTCGCTTGCGCTTGCCGTCGCTTGCGCTTGCCGTCGCTTGCGCTTGCCGTCGCTTGCGCTTGCCGTCGCTTGCGCTTGCCGTCGCTGCGCGGTCGCTTGCGCTTGGCGTCGCTGCGCGGTCGCTTGCGCTCGCTTGGGCTTGCCGTCGCTGCGCGTTTGGCACTCAATGAGGGCTGCACAACATTTTGGAATACCAACGATATGGCAGTATTGGGCCAGACCCCAGCATTGAGCAAAGTTGTGCAAAATTCTAGGATGGAGAGGAACTATTTGATCGCAATGACATCACTTAGACCAGTTAACTTTAACTTGCATCAATGACTTATCTTCTAAACTCATTACAAATAGTTAGGAGGCCAGAAAACATGTTTCATTTGCCACATTAATAGAAAAAAATCTTTGCTTTCCTAAAGTGCATGTCAACGACCTATACCACCATATGACGGTTTTCCAATCCAGGTGCAGCCCTACACACACGTCACCATTGGTGTCCAAATGGTAGCCTCGGGCCAACTTGATCAACACACCACACGAATGAACGCAACACTACTTTGTAGCACAAAATATGAATGGCAACATTTTGTGATTGATTTAATGAATTTGTGTCAAAGAATTCTCAATTTGATTCAGTATGCAGCCCTCAAACAGACATTTGGACACCGCCGGTGTGCACTAAAAAGGAAAGAAAAAAATCCATTTCACATGCTGAAGCTGCGCAGGTCGACGCCTCCAGGGAAGCGGGTCTCCCTCAGAACTCTGCTACTTCAGAGCGATGCCACAGCGGTCCGTCCACCTCTGAGCAGATCGTGTCGCGTCCCGGTCGCCATCTGCACAAACAGATACAAATGTTAGAAACTCAAAGAGCACCCCAAGTTGTAGGTCACTTGCTTACTTGATCACAGCGGTTAGGTACTCTTGGTGACGGTCACCGGGTCGAATCGGGCCATGCACCCCCCCTTTTGCGTCCGGCCTGCAAAAGGTAGAACATGCAATGAGTTGGGCGCTGCTCACATCATTAAGTCTTCACCGTAGACCGGCTCGCCCCAACACCGCCCCCTACACCTAGAGAACAAAGGACGCACAGTGGTACGTTAGGCTTCGATCAAGCACGACAGTGCTAGGTTAGAAAAAGACACAATGTGACTGTCTCGCTCCAACACCTAGGGGAGAACAAAGAACACAAGTACCACAGTGGTAGGTTAGGGTTAGAGGAAGTGCAACAGTGGTAGGTTAGAAAAGGAAAATGTCACAAGTCAAATTGCAAAATTGGACATTCGGGATCGGCTCGCTCCGACGCCACCCTACAGCGAGGGGAAAGAACAAAGAACGCAGCTACTACTACGACAGTGGCAGGTTAGAAAAAGATACACAATGGTACAAGTCGTATGGCAAAATTAGACATTCAGCTCCACGTCAAAGTTCAGTTTTGTGTCCATCCACGGAACCACGTCCTCCCCTAAGTGGGCCGTCAATGGCAACCAAGCACAAGACAACGCTGGATCCAGACCAGCCACAACCACAGCGCACCTCGAAAGCAAGCCCAACCATCAGAGCCCTAAACACTGTCCACACCTGCAACCTTTCCGTCGTGCACCCATAACCAAAGGCCCCCTCCTGGGCACATGATCCGCACACGTCGACTTTTGCAGCGCGATGCTTGATTCTTTACTTGATATGGCCATTGCTCCTTTGCATATGGCCATTGCTCCTTTGCTCCTTTGCATATGGCCATGGCTCCTTTGCATATGGCCATTGCTCCTTTGCTCCTTTGCATATGGCCATTGCTCCTTTGCTCCTTTGCATATGGCCATTGCTCCTTTGCTCCTTTGCATATGGCCATTGCTCCTTTGCTCCTTTGCATATGGCCATTGCTCCTTTGCTCCTTTGCATATGGCCATTGCTCCTTTGCATATGGCCATTGCTCCTTTGCATATGGCCATGGCTCCTTTGGATAGGCCATGGCTCCTTTGGATAGGCCATGGCTCCTTTGGATAGGCCATGGCTCCTTTGGATAGGCCATGGCTCCTTTGGATAGGCCATGGCTCCTTTGGATAGGCCATTGTGCCTTTTCATATGGAATTGTCCCATTCGGCTCCTCTTGCAACCTACAAAAACACAGACAGCCATTAATTGTGTGCTGGGAAGCTAAAACTCGACAACCGTTGTGTGTTGGGAAGTTGAAACTTGACAAAAACAGGTTTTCACCTGATTTAGGACTACTCTTCCTCAGTGTCCACAACATCACTGAAAGGGCTCCTTCAAGAGCCTCCTGCTTGCTTTGTATAGAAGGATGCTGGCTGGGCGGCAGTTTTTAGTGCTACAAAAGACAAGCAAATGATTGCAACAAAAATAGACATTGAGTCGAGTGCCAATGGCATGATTTTTTACCAACAATTATACATACTAGGAGTTTTACATTTGAAAAAAAATATTATATTGTAGTAAGTTATGATAATTGATCAAAATTATAGTCATTATAATCATCACATTGTAGTAAATTATGATAATCATTCAGGATTATAATTCATATTTTAATTTCATCATTCATTCAACTCCCCTCACATTGGACAGATGATCCAGGTTGGCGGCGTCCAAGACGGGAGAAAATAACCCGCGCAAATGTTTGTTGCGTAACGGAACGAGAGCGGGCGGGCGCCATCTTTGAATGGATTTGGTCCGATTTGGACATGACGTAACATATAAGTTGCATTCACCAGTTTGCATTCACCAGTTTGCATGACACGGAAATGGCACACGCATCATATAAAATAATTTAAAAAATGGTTAAGTTGACTAGAGTCAAACTAACATTTCCTATAGTCAGTCAAACACGCGCTTATCGGCGGCGTCATTTACGAACCGTCTACAGACAGACGAATGGAAAAAATGCTGGCCAGCATGAAAAAAAACAACCGCGAAAGACATTTAAAATACCACCAAAACGCGCAACGACGCGACGCGACGCAAAGTGGATTGTGGCGTGCCGTGCCGAAACCTCAAGCACTCCCTAGACAGCGAAAATCCTGCAAGAAATAATAAATGGCATCGTAAGAAACTGCAAACATTTGCTCACGGGCTAAATGGCCTGCGGCCTACAATTTACCTCCAGGCCCACCGTCGCGGTGGACGTGACGTTGCCGAGTCACGAGAGTACGACAATCCTGCGACAAACAAAATAAATTTTAAAAAAAAAGGCTTCTGAGAAAAAGCAACAAAGCGTGCCGTCGTGAGAAACGGCAGGAGACGACAAACATTTGCTAGCATGCTCGCTTACCTGAGAAACCGTCCGCCGCCGGCCCGCGCTCGGTGGTATCTGCATATGAGCGAGCACACCTGTCTTCAATTGACCTAAAGCCCTGACGTCACATCCGTCGACTCAAATCTTCTTCTCCTGATCGTCCAACGGCGCTCGGCACACTGACGCCACCAGGTGGTCGCCTGTCATGGTGACTACTGTGGAAAGGCTTGCTTCGGACTATCCGTTGAAACTTTCAACACCGAACATGTTTGGATGGAGGATACCCTATCAATATGACCAAATCTCCTTTGGTTTCCGAGCAGGCTCTGGTCGAGTGGTTAACGCCATTGCCTTCAATCAAATGAAAATATTTGTATCGAGAGTTCATCCTAAAATGAATTGTTCTTGCAAAAATTCTGCCGCCGTTGCAGTGCTCCCGTGGACTCATTTTCAAGTCAGTTGCTAAGAAACACTACGCCGTTGCACAGAGACAATTCTTGAGTCATATCAAATCAATGATTTTCAAACGGGTCCAAACAGGTTTTTCCCTCATGGCTACAAAGATCTTTAGATCTTTTCGTTCACTCTCGTTCACTGAAAACATTCATTCTTTTGAACCCATCGTTCACTCACGAGCCAACACTACACTGCAGTAGTGATACACACACACACACACACACACACACACACACACACACACACACACAATGATACGACAAACACGATGACACGACTTTTCACGCACCTGCACTTAACGAGGGAATCTTGGGAAACATGTTGGAACGCGGCCCCGAGGACTAGAGCTTGACACCTGTGACCTTTGACCATGATATTTCCCTCATAAAGTGGCCTCTTATTAGGTACACTTGAAAAGGGCGGTGTACCTAATGGAGTGTCCGTGTGATTCCCTCGTTAAGTGCACCTGCGGGAAATCTTTTAGCTCCTGCGGAACGTGAAAGTGACCAAAAACTTTTCACTTTCAGTTTCATTTTTCTTTTTATTGAAGCTATTGAGGAGAGAAAAATTGCCAGAACTATAATTTCCATTTCAGTCGGGGGAAATTCAGGCCTAGTCAACATGATCATTTGGGGGGAACCGGCTAATAAAGTGAGCTTTGTGTTGCTTAGATGAATGGAACGGACGTGTTGTTTTGACAGTCAACTGGATAGCGGGCAAGCCGTAATGTTTTGCTAACTTAGTGTCTGTTGGCTCCTCCACCACCGATCTTCTCAGTACTTTTATTTGAGGGATCCACTCAATTTGTCTTTCTCATCCGCTGATTGACAATCATCTACCAGAGTGCCAAATGATCAAACATATTGTGGATAATTTACAGAGTCAGCATTTTTATAGTACAGTAGTTGAATCACTTCTTCTCGACTTCTAAGTGCAGCCTCGGCTTTGCCGAATAAACGCCAGTCCCGAGTTTGAGCGAGTATTTCAAAACAGCACGTGTTTTGCGGTAGCGCTCCATGCGCCGGCGTTCATGTCATATTACTGTAACGGGCCGGCGACATAAACATAATACGACACTTGTCTCTCTTTGGGGCCCGACGCGGTCGCCGCTACGGTGAAGTCACAGTGAGCTTCTTCATGTGGTCTCCGGGGGTTGGTGGGGACTCCAATGGGGGATGACATCATGGTGGAGGGCGTGGAGACCACATGGTCGCAGCTGGATGGAACGCCACCGCGGGTCAAAACAAACTTGTGCATGTCACATGGCCGCTTTCTCCTGCGATTGACATTTTTCTATCCACCAAGACGTTTGGCTGGATCACTTGCAGCAACAACAACAGCAGACATCCCAGGCGCTCGAGTCGGGGAATATTGTAGGTTGCGGAGCGAGCAGAAGCGCCGAAGACTTTTTATTGGCCAATTAAGCGTTAGCGCAGTGCATCAAGCAGACAGGTCTTAATCATCGCAAGCAAATAAAACGCATGATTAGGGACGGCTGACAGGTTTTAAATGGGATCATTGTGGGAATGGCTGCTATTGTGTTTTTATCGCATTTAGTAGCTGTTTGAATTATCAAGCCGTGCGTTTTCCATCGTGCTTGTCCCCATTAAGGCTTTGGGCACAGGAAACAACAAAGCATTCATACTTACATTCACGGACAATTTCATCAATCGGGCAAGTATCGATACCAGGTGTCGGTATCAGGTCTTGTATTACGCTATCGGGTACTCGCGGAGGCTGCCGATACCAGTTGCAGATACTTAAGGCAAAGGTTGGCCTACTACAAAGGGAAATCTGATCAATTAAGTTGCCTGTGTTCGCTCCCACAACGGTGCAAACGGCCATCTGACTAACGACAGGAACACTGAGCGCTACATCTTGCGATAGGGCAGATCGAAGGAACCGACATCAATGCGACCAATCGGCTGTAGCAAAACAACTGTGTGTCGTAACGCTGAGTCATGCCTGTGGTATGACACCTTGGTCAACGTGGGGGTTCGCTGCACTCACTCTCCCCGCAATTGGACCGTGTGTAAATGTGTAATAACTACCAGTGGGCACATGATTTGTGCTGCTTGTTGTTCTTTTTACTGTTGACTCTCCCGCTAAATGCAGCATCACACACATACACACACACACACACAAACACACACATGGCTTTCTTGGCTTGGGCTGCATGCCTGTGGCCTGTGCTAGTCTGAGGTTAGTGTAATGACACACACACACACACACACACACACACACACACACACACACACTTGGCCCAAGGCTGCAGAGTCTATTGTAGTGCTGACAATGCTCCCCATTACTTTTAATTACTCAGCAGAAATTGTTTCAAAAGGAGGGTGTCTCTTGCGTGTGTGTCTGCCTGCCTGCATCTCGATAAATGGGCACACACATACCCTTAAAAAGATACCAAGTTGATTTTTATCAACTAAACTTGATAAACATGCATTTTTCATAACTAAATAACACAACGTGGATGTGAGTTGTATTATTATGCAATACTGTCAATACTGATCATAGTGTAGCTTGTACTATGAAGAATCAAAGCGTCCAGATACACGACAGAACGTCTGTGGACGAAACCAGATGAAGACACTTTAATGTCTTCGCCTCTTTTCATCATGTGACATAAGAAGAATATAGCGCAGTCATTTTCTGGCCTTCTTCTCATCGAAACACTTCTAATTACAGGCATCAAGGTGTATTTGGGCGGTTCGCTCGCATCCACCGACATGCTGGAGAGACTGGGAAGGGCTCGTGCTGGGAAACTGCACACGCCAAATGACTTAAAAACAACAAGAAAAATCACAATTTGTTGGATCTTTCTTTCAAGGAACTCCTAATTACAAACTAGCCGGTGACAGCAAAGAGTTGCTCTCACCAAGACTCGGCCGATACTTTGTTATTACCGCTCTGCTCTTACCATTTGATATGTCAGCACCCTGTCTTGTTTTTAATGTTCATCTAATGACATGCCCTCCTCCTCCCCCTCCTCCATAGCAGGATGTGGCACGCTGGCTAGGGGCTGATCCAGTAATGCCTCATTAAAAGTTTTTTTTTTTTTCTGTGTGTGCATATCTTAGTCATTTGTGGGTAATGAGTTGGTGTGGCGCGCACGGCCAAAGTATTCCAACCATGCGCTTGCTCTCAACCCGCTGATTTGTGAGAAATGGCGCGACGTGTTAAACAACAGCACTGGTAATTGTTCACCCCCCCCCTCCCCCTCCTCCTCCGGCCACCACCGCCGAAAAAATGTTGGCGCCTCAAACTATGTCAATAAATAGGTCAGCGACAAGTGAGGTTATTAAGAGTAGTGTTTAATAAAACATTCACACTCTCAATATAGATAACGTTTTCTTACAAAACAATATGGAACACATCTACAATGCATGCGGCACCGTGTTGTTATAATACTGGTGTTGAGCTCAATTAAGAGTACTATTTACAACCAGGCTGAGGAACCTTTTTGGGGAAACCGATGCTAATTTCATGAACCTGTCTATGGCGTTTTGCATTATATGTTAGCATTAAGCTAAGTTGTGGTTTGTTGCTTAATCCGCTTTTGTTTGGTGTCAGGGTAAAATTTAACTAGGAATGACAAAGAAATTTGATCTGAGTATCTTTTTTCCACCAAGTGATGTTTTTTGATCGGCAATACGAGTGAAAACAGGTGCTAAGGAATATTTGGAAATGTTTGTTTTAATAAGTTCAAATGTGATTTGAGCATATCAGGCGTAAAATTATATTAATCAGAGATGCATGTAAATATTTTCGGGTCTGCCCTCATTTTTTCTCTAGCACAGCACAACATAATATTTATGAATTAAAGGTTAGAGTCAGCAACAGGTGGATGATTTTTGTGAAACTTCATAGTTATAAATTACAACGCATGGTAAAATCCATGCTAAACAAAAAAAATGTTTATATTTCAGTTTCAAAATTACACTTCGGGACATGAAAAGCCATCTCAGATTCTAATTTTTGGTATGATCTCAGTTGAGTCAGAATACTCATCTCCTTGCGACAAACATTCCCGCTTTTAATATATATATTATTTGTGTGTTAAATGTTTGCTGCACTTAAATTCTCTGGTAGGTAGGTTCCCCAGCCGTCATTCACAATACAGTAATTTACTGCAATAACCGAGGCTTCAAGTTCCATAAAAACAGAAACAAAAAAAACAGCTCTGCCATTAACCGCCATGGACAATTGATCTGGACCCCCCCCCTTCTCCCCCTCCCTTCTACATCCCCTCTCATCCATTCACAGGCAAGTCCATCATCTGTGCAGGTATATCACTTTTCTCAGGAAGCGCATCTTTACTTCCTGGCGCTGTCTCGCTGTCAGCAGCGTTGGCAGGAAAGAAAGTCTTGGGTGATGGCATATGCGTGTGTGTGTGTGTGTGTGTCAGTGTCTGTGACCTGTGTGTGTGTGTGTGGGTGCGCACGTCAGCGTCTCTGACAGGTGTGTAGGTTCCGGGCCGACGTCCTGCTGACGGCGTGCTGCTGTTGTTGTTGCTGCTGCTCCCGCTCGCCTCTTTCGGGCCTGCACGCCAGGCCGTCGCCGCAGTCGCAGCGTTGGAAGAGCTCCAGGCCGTGGGTGCCCTTGCGGCGGTGGCGCGTGCACACCTGGCCCTCGCTCAGCACCGGCTTGCAGATGCGAGACCAGAAGTGGCGGGCGCAGCACAGGCCCTCCGAGCAGTCGGCCGAGCGCAGGCACGTGTCCCCTTCCTGACCTTGGAAGGAGAACCAAATATGTCAGATGATAATGGGAAGAAAAGCCAAGAATTTCCTGTAGGTGCCACATGACAGCGCCAAAGCAATACTTTTATATTAGACAAGGCTTTGGCACGACAAAATGAGCAAATACAAGGTTTTTTTTTAAATAACAATTTAGGTGACAATTGAAACCCATCTAAAATCCTAGGTAGGCCACAAGATGGTGGTAAAGGACTAACTAAAGTCTAAATGAAGACTGATCTAGAAGTTCCTTGCCACCAAGATACCAAAGCAATAACTTCAAAAACAATCAGTGAATATTGGCTTGTGCACAACAATAGCAGAGACAAAAACAATTTCAGTGAATGTTGACGGATAGTGCGCTAAAACATCCTTGAGGCAAATGTGTCGAATGTTTCTACACAGAGTTGATGCTACTAAAGCATCTATGTTTTGATCATTATCTGGCCTGAGCCCCCAAACTGCAAATAGGTGAGTTTTTTTTTTTTTTTAAATTACAGAGGCTCCAAAATAATGTTGACAAGTTTATGAACTACGAACATGAGGGATCCACAGGGCTAGCAAAAAATCTACAAGCCTCAAACAAGGCTTAAAACTGCCTTGTAGCTGTTGGAAGATAGTGTCAAAGCACTGCTTATATATTTGCTAACCTGAGCACAACTACAGCAAATAGGTGAGCTTTGCTGAAGTTTTGAAAAAACATCAGCAACTAATTGACATATAGCAAGTTGGCAGGAACAACGTAGGACATACACAAGGTGACACTTTCAGTGAACAGTGTAACACAAAAAATAAAACAAGCCCATCCATTGGATCTATTGTATAAAACCATTTGAAGAACCCAACCACGGACCAAAAGAGATAGCTTTTTTTTTTTTAATATAATTACCTTTTACTGTGTGAGCTTCAAGGATAGTGAGGGGCTTCGTGGGATGGTGCTCCTTGGTGTCGTTGTGTAAATGCCAGCCTAGCCCATCAATGTCATTCGTCTGGCAAACACCTGGAGAGGACAAGAGAAAATCAGTTCACAAGAAGAGAGAAGTTGAGAGACTTCCTTTTTTTTTTTTTTTTTGGTGGGTGCTTACCGTTGCTGCAGCGGTTCCCGGAGCAACACATGGAGTCCCGTGCGCAACGCTTCCGGTTCTTGCGGCAGGGTAGACACACACTCCGGGCGTCATTGCAGAAGTCCTCCTCGCCGCAGTCGTCGTCGTCCGTGCAGACACCTGACTGCTAGGGAAGCAACAGAGGAGCCGTTAAAGTACGAGCATTGCGCACGCTAACTTTTACGCAATGGAACGTTTACGCGCTCGAATTCTGTCACGCAAAAGGAAAGGCAGCGTACCTGCAAGGCGTCCACGGGAAATTTGTGACTCACGCTCCCAGGCGATGAGGTGCGCGGACTGGGGCTGACAGTTACGAAGTTCTTAATTGCGTTGGAGTTGAGAACGATCGGCCCCGCGTAAACGTATCCAAGCAGCGAGAGCCAAACCGGTAGGACGCAACGCGCGGCGCATCGCATCAACATGATTGGATCCGTTTTTTTTTTTTAAGGGTTTTTCGTGAGAGGAAAATAAAGATGTCCAATAATGGGCCAAGGAATTCCCTCTAAGAAAGTTTTCCAGAGGAGCGTCTGTGTCTCGTGTGTCGGCACGTCTCCAGTGTCGCCACAAGTGGCAGCTTGATGCTTTTATACACGCGGACCTGCTTGTCTTCCCGCCCCCTCACAGGGCACAACAAAGACGAAGGGTGGAATTTCAAAGAGTTGCACGGAAAACGCTCATCTGGTGAGACTCCGTGTTTGGCTAATGATAACGACCTGTTAAGTCTGTCTGATGCGTTGAGAGGTCAGTGCGCAAATAAAGCTTAAGAGAGGATGAGGACTTTTGAAAGTCTCCAGCAGCAGACATCCAAGTCAACAAGGAGCTTGCCATGCAAACGTCATTAGAAATCATCAATCATCAAGTTTAGGCTATTTGGATTTGTGAGCCACTTTAAATGTGATCACAGAAACCAAATCACATATCCGAACTAGATCATAAAATGATCAGACAGATGTGTTTAGATAGATGATCGATTGATAGATCAGTAGATAGGCTGAGAGATTTTTCATTTTTTTCACATGTTACCATCAAACAATCTTCAACCTCTTGTTTCTTCATTTTAAGTTAGATTTCGAAATGTTATTTAAATATCTACTTCAATTAAAACAGATCTCAATTCAATTATGCATTCATGATTTTAGTACAATCAAGCTCAATAAAAATACCAATATCATCTTTTCCACATTCTTCCTTTTCCTTTGAATTGATATGAAAAAAATAATCTTATTCAAATGCATTTTTAAGCATCGCTAAGGTGTACGTTCTGTCACAAGGTTACAAATGCATTCATTCCCACCTATTTGTTTTTGCTTGTCCTTCAAACAACAATGGTAAATAGCAAATTTTAATCAGAGATGGCTTTTGGTGTCCTTAAAAGCAATTTCTTATTCCCGCATTAGCTTTTTGACATATTTTCATTGATAAAGCCCTATAAACGTCTTGCATACCACAAAAAATAACATGTATTATAATTCATAACTGTGATGTTTCAGAAAAAAAAATCTGCTGAATTTACAGAAATATCTATTTACATCTCTGATTTAAAGACTTTGCATTTTATTTCATCCTATGTCGAGAAACCAAATGTTTTGTGTCTTTGTAGGAGCTAATTCCGTCATGTTCTTTGACATTCAAGCGACTTCTGAGGCCGATTAACTCTTCATTTGATCCCCTTATTTGCGAAAGGTAGGGGCAATTGTCCCCCCTGCGATGACACCAAGGGGCGGACATGAATGTGTAGGATATGCAAGAAGACCATTAAGGGGTGTGAAGAGTTGACCGAATTAATAGACTTCCGTGGCGAGTCCTTTCAGGCTTGACTGGCACTTTGGAGATAAAAGGACACCACTCGACCCCCTTTCTGAATCTTTATCCTAGCTGTCCTAAAAGCTTCTGAAATATGTATTTGACGGGAAATCTATGAGCCAAGCTTGTTTACTTACCTTGAGCTTCTTCTTCGTGTGTCAATACGCGTAACACGACGCCATGTTGGTACGGTCTTTGACGTAAACGATAAAACACGAAGATCTAAATGAGTTCCAAATACTTGACAAAGCTTCACGAAAACACTTTGGTGGAGTTTAATTGCAGTAAGGCTTTTGAAGTGAAGCTTTTAGCTGCACGTTTTTTTTTTGTACGGAGCCCCTTTGAAGCGCCATCCATGCCCTTTCATCTCCAATGACGTGTCAACCTGTTGTCACCTCCACCAAAACTTTACAATTCAAGCGAATAATAAGCTTAAATCGAGGAATATGACATATGACTCATACACAGTACGAGTCAAAACTACGTTTTGGATCATGGAGGTGGTGTTTAAAGCTCGGAAGACCTTGTTAGGGTCATGTTTGCGGATATTCTTATTCATTAGCCGGCGCATTGGAGGCTTTTTTGGTGAAGGAGTTTCATGGTAGGAAAAGGCTGTCATTTGACTGCAGCGCCCTCATGTGGCCACTCAACAAATTGTCACCATCACAGAAATAAATTAAATTACTGCCATTTGGTCCGTGTGTTTAAATAAAAACACAGAGATGGATAATTTTTTGAAGTCTATAATTCAAAATAATCATACACGTGGCACTTTGCAAAATTAATTTACAACAACGAAACAAAACAAAAACAACACAAGGCAAATATCTGGCAACATGATGGTCCAAATATATGAATCCACTCACTTTTCAATGTTTCTGATAAACCTGCATTAAAAAACATTTAATTCAGTATATATATATTTTAAAATGACTACTACTAATAAATAAACACGCCTATCATTTATTTTAGTATCAAATGGCACAGCTTTTGTATTCCTCTTGATCATTTTAATGCGGGATCTGCAAAAGCATTGACAAGTGAGCACGAGGGCCGAAAAACAAAACCCTACCTTCATGATCATCTTAACTACCCACCTTTTTCAGTCTTCTTCCTTCAACATGGTTGTTATGAACTGTATGACATGACGCAAATATGAAAACAAAAGTTTACAACTGCAAGTCATTCCTGCTTTCAGGATGTGTGAGATTTCATAGTGACGTGAAAAGCATGTCATTGCAAGTCGTATGTGATGGAAATTTTTTTTTTTTTAATTCCTGTACGTCAAGAAATGATCTTTACGATCAGGTGCACTTTTCAGTTGTGTTCATGCAGCATCAAAAAGGCCTTGTGACGATGATTTGTATGCCGTTGATTTAAGGCACTTACACTTTATGCTCTTGACTGTCGGTGCGTGAGAGGTGACAAGGTGATGCCTTCAAAACCGTTTGAACATCGTGCAGATGCCATGGGAGAAAATACAAAATATCAAATAGGAACGAAAACCAAGCACAGGAAAGGAGAGGAATTACTGTACAAAAAAAACCCCAACAATCTGAAAAACAAAATCTAACCAAACAGTACTGTCATGTCACCGTCTCTTTTTTGTGGTCATGAATCAAGTACAGCACCAAAGACATTGACAGCGTGTTCACAGTTAGAGCTGTACAGGCGCAATGGAGGTCCAAACAATAGCTCAGGATTTGTCAAACGGGGAAGCCGAAAAATAAAAGCGTTAAGAGTGCATAATTGATGACACGTTACCTCATGGAAATATAAATATACAGCTGCGTGTTGGTTGACATCTGAAACAGGGCACTTGGAGAGTCTCCTTTCTTAGACTGCACACATTTTTTGTACTTTTTTGTGTTCACAATGTATCCTAAAAGGGACATATTATGGAAGGTGGTGTTAGCACAGAATAGAGTAGCATTAGCTAAAAATGCTAGCTGAGTTAGCTTGAAAACCAGAGTACACTTATCGCAAAGTTGTTGACATGGAAAAGGGGGCGGGGTTAAGATATATCGGCTCTACTATGCTAATTGACAAAGTCTAATTTGGTGGCTTGGAGATGAAGTGCTGCTCCCACAAACGAAAAAAAAAACGATCTGGTCTTAAGATAACTTAAGCTAACTCAAAAATGTTAATTAATGCACACTGTCCCTTTTCAAAATAAAAAATGAAATTTGGTTGAATTAGCCAGACCTGATTTTGTGCAAGCACTATTTATTCAGTCTGGACATGAAGGGGTGGACTTCAGCTCTGGAGTCTCAGAGTCCCCATAAATCTCTAATAACACGACAAAAAGTCGCTGGATTTGTTGTGGGAGGCGTTCAGGCGTCAACGCTGAGTAGCCTTGGCTTTGTCGAAATGCCTTAACCCTGCTATCAAAATCTATTCACCTTTAACCCAAAACAGAGCAATTGTTAATCAAGTGTGCTGTGTCCTTTCCTTTAAGACACCTCAGAACTTTTTAGAATCGAGGCAACAAAAAAAAAAAACTTGCATAATACGTCTCCTTGAAAATGTTCAATGCTATGTAATGCGGCAATCGGTGACATTCAGCTTAGTCGAGAGCACTTGTTGTACGACGGGAAAAGCGATGATCGGAACACAGCATTTCACATTTCCACGCGCTTAATTATCCTAAAAAATAAACAAAAACGTACGCCGGCCCATCACGTGGGCTCGGTCAGCGGCCATGTTTTTGTGCTCTGGCGCACGTGTGTATCCCTGCACTTTCTCCGCCTTCGAGCCGAGTGTAAGACAACACCGAACGTGTGCTACAGCTGTCCCACTATAAATGCTTGATCCGGGGCCACAGTGAAATAAAGGCATATCGGTGACCGCTTGCCATCCGTTAAATCTACTTCTTCTCCATATCTGATTTTTGTGATCTTTATACCAGTTAGCCACGACCACTGCATGGCCTCCATACCAACAAAAGAAGAGTTTCTTTTGGTTCCACTAGGGGGGGCTGCTTGAAGGAGAACTTCAGAAATCAACATCCCAACCCGAATTGTCGTCAGGCGGCGGGTCCTCGTTGTCTTCCGGGAAGCTGTCGAAGTTACTCGTGTCGACCGCTGATGTGACCTGACGAAGGAGACCGAGATGTTATACGACAGAAATAATATATAACCGTAATGCTGAAAGAACTTACGTTGGGGATGATGGGTGGTGTCAGAGTCCCCTTCTTCAAGCCCTCCCAGTTAAAGCCCTCAAACCACCTACAAGCAAAAACATCAAAAACATATTTGACGTCATCGTAAGCTACTGTTAGCATTAGCCACAGTATGAACATCTGCTTACTTGTGCTTTTGGATGTCTTTGACACCATTTTTCAAGTTTCCCAGTCGTTCAGAAGGATTATCCCTGCGAAGACAACGTCTTAGTTGGCACGTGACTTAGATGAAGTCAAATATAACAAAACAATCACCTGCATAGCTTTTTGATTAAGTTGGCAGCATTTTTGGTGATTTTCTTTGGGAATTCGATCATGTCGATGCCTCTCAGGATGATGTTGTAGGTCTTCATCGGATCGGGGCCGGAGAACGGCGGGCTGGGAATACAGCCAGATGCGTAACATTAGAGAAGACGAGATTTGGCTTCTTTGAAGGTGGGACACGTCACAAGAATTTGGTACCTGCCGGTCAGGAGCTCGAACATGAGGATTCCCAGTGACCAGTAATCGGCGGAGATGTCGTGGCCTTTGTTTAGGATGATCTCCGGCGCTACATATTCAGGCGTCCCGCAGAAAGTCCACGTTTTCTTCCCGAAGCCAATTTTCTTGGCAAAACCAAAGTCCACCTAGTGACAAGACACTTTTAAATTCATGGTACGAACATCTGAGCCTTGGTCGTCGAGAGGAGCTCCTACCAGTTTGGCGTAACCCCTGTGATCCAATATAAGGTTCTCAGGTTTGAGGTCTCTGTAGATGATGCCTTTGGAATGTAGGTAGGCGAAGGCCTCCACCACGCAGCCTGTGTAAAACCTGGTGGTGGAGTCTTCAAAAGAACCTCTGGGAAGAGCAAAGCAACAGATTTACTTATACCTGGCGCCTTATGATCAACTGATCGAGAGGATCGGCAATCACATGAAAATCTAAACAAACATAATTTAGTAGGAAAAAAAGCATACCGGTCTCGAAGAATGGTCCACAATTCTCCTCCTAAGCAGGCTTCCATCAGCATGTAGAGGTACTTGCTGTCCTTGAACGTTCTGTAGAGTCTGAAAACACAACAGTAAAGTAAAAATGGCTGTCTTTTACAAGAGTGACATTCAAATACTAATTGCCTTGAAAGACAAATCGAATTATACCGAACAATAAAATCCGAGTGGGCCTCCTGCATGATGAGTTTCTCGGAGCGAATGTGCTCTTGCTGTCTGGTGTCGACGATGTGCCGCTTCTTGAGGATCTTCATAGCAAAAGTTTTGTTCTCGTCGCTCTTGAGCTGAACCTTACGAGATGGGGCAAGAGAGAAAACAGAGAGCATTAGCATGCGCAGCCAGTCGACCGCATTGGCGTCATTCACCTTCCCCTTCTTACCAGCTCCACACGACCAAAGCCGCCAACCCCAAGAGTGTCGATGATGTTGAAGTCAGCCAGATTGAGATTGAAGAAAAAAGCATTCTCGGCTTCATACCTTCGTTTGAATAAGGAAGGGAGGGGAAGCGGCGGGGACATGACAAGAAACGAGATTAGACATGAAACGAAAGATGAAAGCCGAGATAATCCACCTTCAACTTTGACTTCATTTGTTTGCAAATCTCAGCGGATTACCTCGCTGTAATCTATCATTTATGTCCTCAAGGATGCGGAGTGCATGAATACACAAAACGAGACTCAAGTGTTCTCGGACAAGAACGCTGGACATCTGGCGCTAAGCGTGACCCCATGGAGAAATTGTTTCCACGTGTCCATCCCTGATCCCCGCACGCCGCCTGTGTTTTCGGGTTATTGTTTAATCCAGATCGAGTTTCATCAGATCAGGATCCGGATCAGCGGGTTTAGTACTTCTCGGTCTTCTGGCGGGTCGCTCGGAACATGACCCGTTTTTGCAACTGCTCAAAGCAAAAATGTTTGCCAAATTTGTGCCAACAGGTATCGGAGCTCAGTGTTTCTTACAAACAGTGGGGTAACCTAGGCAAGCTTTGTTTATTTATCCGCGTAGACCCGGTAACGAATTTAAGGGATTATTCACACGTGAGCTCCTCTTTTTTTTTTTTTTTAAATCTTCTTTATCTGGAGGGTAGCCCGGAAAAACTCATCATTCAAAAGGAGGCCATTTTTGTGTCATTACAAAGTGCCAAAATGATTGATGGCGTACCCAATTACACTAATCGTAAACAGACACGACATGTGCTAAAGTTTCAAGGCCAAGGCGAACCGCAAATATCAGAAGTGTTTCCGCAAGTGACCAGCAGGTGGCGACATTGCTCTGTTACTGCATAGCGCCATTGGTCAAAATGTCAATTCAAGGTGTATTTTTTTCTTTTCTTTTCTTTTTTTTTTTTTTAAACTAGCCCTTGGCTGTCAACAAGCTCACATTTGCAGGTAGAATGGTACATCGTAATGTTATACAGTTTTTTTTTTTTTTTAAAGTGCTGTATGGCAAGATGATCCTCGACAGATAGAGTGGCACCCTTGTGGGTGATAAAAGTGTGGAGGACTGATGAGGTCATAAGAATAATACAATCGCCCTGAGTAGGCCAAATAAACTTTGTGCACAGTAATCTGCTTTTCAGGTCAAATTAAGTTCACCTGTAAAAGTTAGAATGCATTTTGGGTTCATTCTGAACTCCCCCCGAGGGCACGTAAAAACAAAGTTATACAAAACATCTAAATACGACATAGCGCATTTCAAAATAAGAAATAAAAAAAAAACATGCAGCATAACAGCAAAATAATGCGGCTTTCTATTTGAGGTAATCGCAGACTCCCGCTGACTGAACAGGCGGGCTTGATCAAAACCAACATCTCCATTCTTTGAAGGAAAGCGCCGGTAACAGCGGGGAGCAGCTGCATCTTTACAACAACGCAACCAATTGGGGGGTTGGGGTGGTACCATCGCAGCAGGATGCTGATTCAGGCTTTCCTCACCACACAGCTTTGATAGATTGGCTGGGTGGGGACTTCCAGCAAAGAGCTGATGCTTGGGAAGCGGGGAAACTCCGGCTAAAAATGGCACTGAAGGGACTTCGGGGAAGAAGTTTGGAATTTTAATTGACTTCAAATGGACGATTTTCAAATGGAAAAATAATACAATTGGAAAAAAGTAACTGTTGCATTTGGGTGGGTCGCTCGACTTTGTGTTCATTTGTAACTGCCGATTGATATTCTGGTGCCATAAAAGGTGGCAAATACAATTTGCTGCACTTCAGAATATGTGGCGATACATATTCATCCCTCTATGTCAGGATTAATCAAAACCCGAGCGTTATCTTTGTAAAGGCAGCTTCTCGCACATTTTCCCAACTCCGAGCTGAAGGTGCCTTATGACTCCTGTATTGCTATTCTCTTGTTTCCATGGCGACGGCTACACCATGTCGCAGGTCGCCGCTTCGTTTTTCTCTTTTTTTTCAACCATCTGTTGTTATGCGGCAGACCTAAGGGTGCAGTTTAAATCTCTGCGAGCACTTTTTTTTTTTAACAACGCACCACATGCCCGTTGTGCTCAGTTTCACCCTTGAACCTTCTATGTCAGCACCCCTTTCGTCCACATTCAGCAATTCAACTTTTTTTTTTTTTTAAATGTGATTTTCAATCAGACAAGCTACTTTTGTTGAAATTACTCCATGCCCGATGGCTAAGAATGTTTTTATATTTGCATATGAAAAGTATCTTACTTGGCTTTGGCATCAACATCCTCATGGCCTTTGCTGGATACATCCTCCAAGCCTCCAATCAGATGCTTAAATGAACTGCAATAAAAAAAGAGCACAGTTTGAGCGTGGGATTATTGCGGACCAGACTGTCATAACAATCGCTGCCAGTTATCATAAAATATTCATGGGAGAGTCGCTCGGTGAAGACAGAGCTAATCGAAAGCGACATAAAAGTGAGTGTTGCTATTACCGTAAAACTTGACAACAAAGCTGTGACTTGCGTGCAAGACAAATATAAAACCTTGTCCACTCAGACTTAACACTACACCGATAGTGTTCCCTCAGATTTTCGGCTTCATTCAGGGTCAACAAACATGAGGAACATGGTTTTGCTCCCCGGCAATCAAAACAACAAACAGCCCGGTTGCTCGCTTAGTGCCGCCTTCTGAATTCCGACACTCTCGGCACGGCTCGTCAAAGCAAAGCGGTTCTTTTCTCTAGCGTCTGGGAAAACATTTCCATGCAAATGAGACCGGCACAAAAGGAGATGGCGGGAAGCCAGGTTCGAGAAAATGAGACGGATGTGTTTCAGGAGAATCATTAAAAAAATGTAAGTGTGCCTTAAGGTTGAAAAACTACGGTCATATATTTTCACACGCTTGAGGCCTCCATGCTAGCTTGCTGCGCGGTCCCATCACTTGTTGTTTCCAGGAACACAACTTTTAGCATCATAACACGGTGGAAGCCAGCATCTGTTGTCAATAGCTGATCGATACTCACTCTCGATCAATGACGAGACAGGTGACTGCTTCTGCTGCAATAACATTTGCGGTCCTGATGTCCTCCCTATAGAGAAGAGAAAAAAAAAAATTAGCCACAACAGCGCATGTAAGAACTTTCCACTTAAATGGCTCATCAGATGTCATCCCAAAGTGGATGTGAGTCACATGACTCATAATCTGTAAATATCAGGCATTACACATTATCATATTTGAAGTCCAAGCCATCATCAGATTGACACTCTTCATCCGACGAGTTGCTCCAGTCACACGAATCCTCCGAGTCCGTGTTCCAAGAATCCATTTAACGAGCTCCGACGCCGGTCAAGTCCTCGGCTAAAACACGAACTAAAATGCGCCGCGAAAAAAGACAAGCTAACTCTCGGGCTGACATCCCGTCAGGAGATTATTTGGACACTTGAAGGGGGCTCGGCTCCGCTCCAGTGCGTGCGGTCCATCACTCACTGTGCCTCCGTTCAATTTATGACAGCCTATTTCAATGATGGTCCATTTCAACTCCCTCCACCTCCCCCTCCTGCCGCACCGACGCCTCCTTGCCCCCCCTCCATGTTCCCATACGCTCCGAATAAAGGTCACAGCTGGTGAGTTTTGATAGGTGAAAGAAGGAAGGAGGTATTAACAGTTGACAACACGGACAAGTTTATTTTTGGGGATGAACATGTCCAGTTCTATTAAAATCACTGTAAAAAATTGTTGCAAGGCATTGGGGATCGCACCCCTAAAATATGTTTGGTGGAAAAAGAGTCCAGTTGAGTTTTGGCAAATTACAAAAATTGAACTCATTTTGCTTTCATCAAAATTCTTGTAAGGCACCAGCTGTGATTTGACACGACTATTGCAAGTTGTCGCTCTACTTCACAAAGAAACTGAGAAAAAAAAAAAAAAAGTGTTTCCCCTCTACAAGTGGAGCAGGCTCATTTTTAATTCATACCACATATGTGCCAGACAAGGACAAAACAAGAAAGCTGTCTTGTGCTTGGCAGACAATCGAAGAGGTCAGATTTTAATTTCAAAGACTAAAAGTGTATTACAAAAAAAAACCTCCATCATAAATGATTAACTATATTATCCAAATTTTAAATTATGATCATGATTATCACCAGTGCTAATACAAAAATAAAAATATAAAACGGGCTTGAATGACAGTTTGTCAGCTTCATTTAAAATCCCAAAATAATTTTGGATTCAACTCTTTCATGATATCATTTCAATACATGTGCTGAGCATCATTTTTATTTTTCTCCGCTGATGAGCGACAGTCACGATTCGCAATCTGTTACATGAGTTCATAAGCTCCCAAACAAGGAAGTACTCCGTGTGCGTATCACTTACTCGCCATGACGACCACGCACAACAAGGCCAGGTGATGCATGTATTAAAATAATGGTTACATAAATACGAATGCGGCCTAAGCGACCTCTTGGGTCCGTTGCATCTCGCCACACCTGTCGCCCTGCACCAATCATAATATGCCATTGCGTCGACAAGGTCCGTCATTTGCACACTTAAGTCAGCCACTAAGCCAATGAAAATAGAAGAGGTGCTTTTTAATTAGCCCAGAACAACCACGCCGTCCGGGGTCGTACATACAGTATATACCAGCTCAGACGCTAAAAGCGGAGAAGAATGTTCTTTTGGAGTTGCCGGCAGTGTTGATTACTGTTGAAGGGGGCGGGAATTAACCTGGTAATTTGACAGCGATCTGGTGTCCTGGGAAAAAGGGTTATAAAAATAGACGAGCGCGCAGCCTCGCTCGATGCCAAATGGCAACATGAGAATGTAACAAGTGATTTGTACTCCGCTCCACTGCCAAATGCCGAGACGGTTAAGGACCTCTCGCAGGATGGGAAAACACAATGGAAGCAGAAGAAAAGCATTCATCTATCCATCTATCTATCTCCGTAGCTGCCTAGTTCAATAGCCAGATAGTGAGCTAGCTAGCTAGCTATGTGAGGCTTTGAAAAGCGCTTTGGGCACGATATATTGGAGGTAAAGCTCTATAAAAGTACATTCCATTTAACATTTATTGCATCCTGTTGATTTAACAGTAAAATTGAAAGCAACTGTTGAGTGGTACTAAAAGACAGAGAGCAAGGAATCCACGACAAGGACACGGCAATGAAAGCCTCAGAAATGGACTGAATTGATTCCAGCGCTCTTTTTATTTCTCCCTGATGTCAAAAGTCGGAGACGCATTTGACAACTCCGACCGACAGGTGCTTACGAGGGTATTTCACATGTTGAGAATTTGGCGCTAAAGCCTGAGCTGGCTTGGAATGCTTGACGGCGCTAACCCCGCTTCATCCCTCAATTTCTTCAGCCTCTCTATTCTGAAAATAAAGTACGGGCCCATGGGTAACGCTGACAAGCTGCTGCTGATTTCAAATTTTTCTTCTGTCACTGCTAAGGTGAAGAAGCACAATGACATAACAGGTTGTTTTTACTAGTTTGACTCTATTAAGGGGTGTTGTGCGTTTTATTCACGCTTCACAAAAAATACACAACAGCACCCCCAGAGGTCAAGGTGATCCTTGCACAGGCTAATCACCTTATCTCAAGAAGTTCACACCTCTTGACATGTTGTTAGCGACATCCAAACAACAGTCAGATGACATCCATATGGCATTCCTGCCATTCTACATGTAAGACCTTTCAAAAAAAAAAAAATCATGTAACCTAATCACTGCGCGGCTTAAAATCGCATACATGCCGTCTCCATTAGCAGGAGAACTCGCTTTGATTTGTAAACATGTTCTCGCGGATGAAAGGACGGCATTGCAAAGACAAGAGAAACCTTTGAGGGGGGGGGCTGTTGGCTTTCATACACCAACACGTAGTTAACTTTCTAATTAGAGCCGAAGGGGCGAAGCGGCTATTCTGCGAGCCCTCTGATCAAAAGCCTGCCTTGCAAGATGGCCGCCATTTACATTTGGACGAGACGCAGTCATCAAAGCTCGGCCGGCACAAGACGGCGCGGCGGACAAAAGGGACGCAATAAAAGATAATAATAACCGCATCCTCATTGTGGCGCACGGATGAAGTTACGTGAATAAACAAACGGTGAGATGATCTTTGAAATTGCATTCTGGGAAAACATTTCAAATGTAAATCTGCTCATTGTGTTTCAGTACTCTCCTGGTGGACCATAATAAAATAAAAAAATTGGACAAGTTTGTCATTGAAGAACACCTACAAAATGGCTGCTTCAAATCAAAATGGAAGACTGGCTGTTATTTAAAAAATAAATAAATCACATAAGACAGTGGTAGCTCAAGACTTTCGCACATGTCATATCTTATTTTAATGGTAGCACAGATGCCAGATCCATTAACAAGCTGTCGGGCTCTGGGTTAGATTTCAATTTGGACCAAGATCCAACCTATCCTTGTCACTCATGTTGCCCACGTAATCTTTCATTGCGTCATTAGTCGGTAACATATGGCCAAAATCAGGCCATCTGCACCACACCGGCTGTCTCCGTATGCGAGCAAGCAGTCGAGGGGTTAACGTGGAAATATAGCGTTCAATCATAGTCCGAAGAAGACTAAAATACTGACCTTTTCTTAATGTGTCTCATCCTATCAAAAAGTACGTTTTCAGTCTTCAAAGTGATTATTTACTGCTCATGAGTTTGTTTTAGCAGTGACACGACTGACCAGAAGATGGCAACATCCTCTTTTTACAGCCGCCTGCTTCCATCCAACTCCGGTCCCTCATCAAGGCAAACAAGCTCGACGAGGCAAAAGAGGCGGCGGAGTCAAAAGCGCTTTCAGGGCTCTGGCCATCTGCGCCAGACCACATATTTTATTTATTGTTCTTAAGTGTTCTTCAATACAAAAGTGTTTCTGATATGACTCAGAGTGTCTGCAGTGGCCGTAGAAGACTTGAGGCTGAAGAGTAGACGCAGTCTGGCTCTTTGCCGCGTGTGTGTGCGTGTGCTCGAATTAGCTCTCCGCAGATGTACTGATATAGTTCTTTTTCTCACCAGTTCTTGCTGATGAACAATACGTGAAGATGAAGATGTTGATACCCGGACAAAAGAAAAAAACATATCAATGCAGGAATAGATTGTAGTTTTAAGTTGTAATATTACTATTCACCACTAGATGGCAAATGTGTCTTAACTGTATTTACAATGGGTCTTATACACGCTAGTGGAGCGAGGATATATTTTCTTTTATCTGTGTTGAATTTATTCAATTTTATTCCATCAAGTGGTTGCATAAAAATGAAATAATCTGGATCCAGGGACACTTTTTTAAAATATAGTCTACTTGAAAAAAGTATCTGCAACCATGTATTTCGACCATTAGCAAGCACATGTGTCACATTTGAAAACATTCGCCCCGTCAAACGGAGGGAGCAACTGGCAACCCAAAAAAATAACCCGAACAAGGTTACCGTAAGAGACAGGCGGAAGATGGATAGCAAATTAGAGAGGATAAACACAGAATTTGGAGCGAAAGCAGCTGACAGTGATAGAAATTGAAGCAGAGCGAGGATGGAAATGAGAAGAGGCAGCGTCGTTAGACATCAACGTACCCTTGCAGCGCCTTTTCACCAAACCAGTCGCCCTTGCCCAAGCTGCGCAGGTACACAGGCTCTCCGTTGGGTGAGTCCTCCCTGGTCACATTAACCTAGCCAGAGAAACCAGGCGGGATTTCAAGTAACATGTCATTTATTTGGGCTCGGATATTTTCCAAAATCAATAGCGTAAATCTTTGTTGAGGGTTTTCAAAATAACTATGTCTGTGTGGCGGGATGTAAGATATAATCACAGAAAGTTCACCGCTATGTTTTCTCCTCGGAGCGGAAATTAGGGGAAATAGCCATGTGGTAAAAGGTCAAGTGTGTGTATGTGAGTAAAAAACAACAGAGAGAACATTTCTTCATCGCCACTATCCCATTTTATTGCACTCTGGGCCTTTCTTGTGTCATTGTGGGAGTGTTCTTATTGACGAGAACATAATGGTGATAAGGAAGGAGTCATGAGATGGAGGGCCGAGGGAAAACAACAAGACAGCGTGGTGCTAAAAGCCTCGACGATAGCGTCGGAAGTGGGAAATTCTTAAATATATGGTTTCTCCGCATGTGCTCACCTTTCCTTTACTGATGATGAAGAAGGTGTCTCCTCTGGCCCCCTGTCTGATGATGTACTCACCGTCTTCGTAATGGGTCTGACAAAAAAAAAGACGAGAGAAACTTTTAAGTACGTGCCGTCGTTTTCGTCTCCCTTGGCAGTTAACGAGGCTGAAATAAGGTACGTAAAACAATGTGATGTTTTGACGTCTTGTTCGTAGTACAGATTGATAAAGCAATCGAGAGTTATAATTATTCTTTGAAGGCTCAGCCAGGCAGTTTTAGTTGTTTGAAGGGAAACCAACATGAAAAGAGATTTGTCAAATCAATTGTGTAACAAATTGACCGCTACGAAAAAGCATCTCTTTATCATCTTTCATCATCATCATCATCATTTCCGAGCACAACATATTCTTTAGCTTCTTTATCTTTGTCGCTTAACCTTTTACCGCCGTCCATTTGTATTCACGATAGCGGCTTTGAGATCAATCCAACTCCAAAAAATGCAGGAGCGCCCATGTGTTTTGCCGAGAAATAAAAACGACATTCTGTGACTTTTATTAATTGAAACCCAACTGGAAAAACAAGTGAAAATATTGATTTTTGTTCCGCTGATGGTGAAACGTTCAAATCAGCGCGCATTTATGCATAACATTAGGCAAACTGATTCATTTATGCTCGGGCACGTGTGAAAGCCTTCCATTAGGTGATTTAATGGCCTCATAAGTGGCGTGTCTCTGTAAATAAATGTGACAGGAAGATCGAGATGACAACATGTTAATGGCGGCCTCTCGTGCTGTGCTAGCAACAAACAGCAGACGCGAACGTTGGCGCTAGCCGTACCTGAGAGACGAGCTAGCTTAGTGCTAGCTAGAATGAGGCTACAGGCTAGTACAACTTAACGGAGATGATGTGGCGCCGGGAGTTAGTTATTTTAAGCCAAAAAATGGAAAACCTGGTTGATACGCCAGGTCAAACAGATTACAAAACAGTTTTACTCAATCTTCTAAACTTTTTCACTAAATAGCTCCAAACGATGTTGCTCGTCCTTCAAAACATTTTCTTTTGAAAATGTCCCCCCCCTTCACTCTTTATATTGTCAGCATTAAAGGCGCTCAAGAAAACATCTCAGTGTCTCTTTTCATTAAACATCTAGAAATGCACACGTGTACTCTTGCACATCCGTCTTTTGAACGAGAGCCCTTACCTCCTCAAGGACGTCGGCGAGCTTGCTCAGAATGTCCTCCTGCAAGCTGTGGAAGGTGGGCACGCTGCAAGACCAAGAACAAGCATCTTTGATGTCATCCATACAGTGCTCATTAAAGATGCTATAGGTGCCGGCCTATGCTATGCTATCGCATGTGCGTATTAATATTTAAGCCCAAAGGCTCCAATTACACAGCAGGCAATAATGTGGAGGAGGTCGAACGTGCTACATCGAGACTCTAATTTTAGCCACTTTTTGTTTTTCTGGAGCTCCATTGAATGCCACACGGCTGTTATCGAGCCCACTAAATAAAAGTGACCCGATACTTATCGGGAACCAAAGGGAACGCACGTCGGCAAACAAAGAGCTTATCTCGCCGTGCGGTCTCGCTCTGTCCCACCGCCCGGCCCATTTTCGATGTTGTATTATAGTAATCTCAATCATCTCATCACTGCTGATCTTTATTCCGCTCCAAGCTTCCTCAATGGAGGTGAGGCAAGCATGTAGTGATCAGAAGCGGCGTCATCGTCGGGTGGGCTGACAGGGGCCAGAGGCAAGTCAAGTATTCTTATAGTTGGTACTGAGATTTTTTTTGGGTGCTTTGGCCTCACTGGTGTGGAAATGGACTAAGGTGGCATAAACATGACGGGGACTCTTAAATAGGGAAGTGGGATGTTTTATTTATGTATTTAAAAATGTGTCAACATCTCCAGCCAAGTTTCTATCTGAACAAGGAACACCTCAAACTTTTCACGTCCAAAAAGTGACCGTAAGTCACTAGAGGTCGTGATCTTTGAAGTCGTATTTGATTACTCAACAGCTGGTGGCCCAAATCATAATATATAAGTCAACCATGACGGGCGAAAATCAAGTTGCGCTAATGATCATGCGGCTCGTGATACGACTTTGACCTTTTCGAGGATCCTGGATGTGAGCGTCTGGCTACGCGGCGACTATTAAATAATACAATCAGAGAGAGGAAGGTGATCGGTATCTCGCGAGGCGGCGACGTCTGGCTTTGTCGGTAACATTAATGCAATTGGAATCTTTTCTCTTGTGCAATTTTGAACTGCACCAAAACTCTGTTGTGCTGCGAGGCCAATTTTGCTCAACTTGTTTTGACATTTCTCCACCTGGGCCAAACATTATTTTAGCGGGAGGCTCGGATGACGTCTCGCCGCATCTATCTGCCTGCCATGAAATAACTCTGTCAAAAAAGTGACAACTTCCGATTTCTATCGCTGTGATTCATGCGCTTTGGTGCAGTGGAAGCGATCCTGTGGAAAAGAGCGGAAAGTGGCCAAGTTGCACTTTTTTGGTTTAGTTAGTGTGAAAAATAACTACAAAATCTACCAAGAGGCAAATACCACATGCTCGGTTTCTTTACCTTTTTAAAAACTCCATATATTCCGTATGCTTGATGAGACCCGTCCGCATCATGATGGTCTGGAAACATTGTCGATCGATTGCCCACAGCTTCACGTTTGTCAGCGCTGGAAATGAGAGTACACACGAAGGCATTGCTTTAAGAAACAAAATAAAATACAGTAGCGGCCCACGCGTTGGCGGCTTCAAATGTTGTGTATGCAGATCAGGCATAAAGCGAAGATTTCGTCTTGAGCCGTTGAAATTGATTTGCTGCCAGAATCAGACGACATTTTTTTCTAAATGGAAAAAGAGAGAGTCGTTGCGTATCTTAGAAATAAAAAACAAACAAACCAGTAAGGACAGTGAGTTTAAAACTATATTTTGGGTCAAAGTCTAAAAATATTTTGATAAATCGGCTTATCAAAAAAACTTTGGAGAGGACTGGGGATATTTAAGTAAGTAAATTAGTTAGTTAGTTAGCTAGACAGCTAAGCTAGACAGTCAAGCTAGTGGCATTTCATGCTAAAAATGAAATAGGCTTTGGATGCTGAATTAAAAAAAAAAAAAAATTCTGGCACAGCCCAATGAATACAACAATAAAGGAAAAATACAATAAATTTGGTTTGCGAATTATAATGACCCCCCCAAAAAAAAAAAAAAGGATGAGCGCGTTTGCACAACATGCTTGAGCAGGCAAAAATCTCATGTTTGGCTGCCGCAGAATTCAATTTGTGCTTGCCCGAAGGCTTGCCTGAGTCACATCGATGTAGCTATATGCTATAGTATAACCAGACAGGCTTTTTGGCTTTAAAATGACTATTTCTGCAGCTTTTAGCTATGGCCGTCACATCTCACCAGCATTAAGGCGAGATACACTCTGCAGGTCTTATTGTAAGTGCTCCATTCCCATTTACTGCATGCATCTGTTTGAACTGGCTGTTTACATTTGGAGGAGTCCAAATAAGAAAAATAACAAATTGGACTTGATTTAAAATAAACCAGTAATATCAAACAGTATGCAAATAAATTAAACAGTTTGTGTCACATGTTTGGTTTAATCCAGTGAACATTGTACTGCTCCTTTTGGTGTGCGCCACTTGCCCACCTGGGGGCGGTATGGAGACGCCTCAGTAAACTGTAGTAATAGTAGGCGTTCTTTGTTGAGGATAAAGAATATGCACGCGCTGCTCCACACTTTTGCTCGTTAGCCTCTCAACAGCATTTTGTATTGCTTGATAGCATTAAGATAAAAGTTGTTTCAAACATATAATCTGGTGGTATTTCGAAAAACTTCGGGTCACTCCTATCTCAAGGCACACAAAGGGAAAATGTGTCCAATTTATACTCACGAGATATCAAATAAATCTGAAAATCCCATTCCAAAAAATATAATTTCGCTGCACAGAACCAATATACAATATACTTTTTTATCCCTTGCCGTGGCCCTATTGTGTCACCGAGTCGTGCGGATGTTTTGTTTCTGTGCAGACCAGAGCAGACTGGTTGGCTTCATGAGAGTGCCGACGCGTCGTTAAAGTTCCCCCATTAAAAGCGTGTTTCATCGTCCTCGGCGGACCCCAATGCTCGCTCTACATTTCAATGTGGCTGACTCATCTGCGTACAGTGGATCTGACCACCCTCTCGTTTTTACCGAATGGCTTCATTTGCCTCATTAGTCCCGGTTAACGTGGGAATCGTTATTTTGAATAATAATGACTCGGTATTCTACTTTAGTGGAGGAGGATTTTAGGTGTGTGTTTCATAACACCTTGCTGTCTTTGTATTTTGTCAAAGTTAGGATGACCCTAACCCTATACTATTTTTCTAAAGATGTGCAACAGAAGCTCTCTCGGTCTCACAAATAAAAATAACTCTCACTCACAAAATTCAGCCAGTGTATAAATTATTTTGAGCTTAGACTAAGTGGACATTCAAAATGAATGAGCTTTCTCATGTACGTCTTCTGTCCTCTGCAGACAACTTTAGAAATAGAAACCATCAGCAGGGGAGGTGGCCTCATTACATAGCCTGACATCATTTCTATCAGACTCAATATCAGAAGGTGTCTCATATATATATATATATTTTATTTTATTTTATTTGAATTGCTGGTCACATGAGTGGGATGTCATAGGCCCAAAGAAACATTTTGAGGTGGAACCGACAGAAATGGCGCTGGGAAATAAGATGTGCGGCCAAGCCCGCAGCGCTACGCAGTCGCTAAGCGTGTTACTCTGAAGGCTCCTCTAAATTGTACTGAGACCGGGGGAACTAGTTATCTGCAACCACCGACGCTGATGAATGTTGTAATGCTCACGGGTTGCCAATTAACTTCCCGGGGCTGAGTGGGAGGGGTGGTAATGAAAGGTTTGGAGGAATTTGGGGGGTGGGAGGGGGTGGCAGGAGGATTAATGAATTTTTGGAGAGTCACACCATGGCTACGGAGACACATTTTATGACACAAGAGACTTAGGGCAGAAATGAAGTTCGTCATCTCACCTCAACATTCTTCCTTGGCGCCAAGGTGCCACATGCTGGCAGCAAAGCTCTACTTTGGTATAAACAATGTATTTCAATTTATTTTGACATAATTCGTTGACATCAAGCACTAAAAGAATCGTTTTACTGTACTGTCTTGTCTGTGCACTTACCGCTGCTGTTGACCACACCTCACACTCACACAATTGGGTAGGTGTGCCTAATGTTACGCAATACAAAACAAGGCAGACATTTATTTGTTTGCCCTTGTTACAAGTCAGCGTAAGTGGATTTCAGCCTCCGGGCATTATGCAAATAGAACATGTGTTTGTCTTATAATCCACTTTGTTGCCTATTGAATTGTGACACTAAATGATAAAGCTTATTTTCATTGCACTCAGTCATGGCGCTTTACGTTCTGTTGTTGTATTGAGAGTTTTTTTTTTTTTTTTTAGCTCGTGCTCAGCGCATTTGCACAAGGTCGAAAATGATTTTGCTGAAGTGCGTTTTCGCCGCAGGAAATCCTATCCCAAAACTCGGCAGGCTTAGAGTCCACGTGCTTAAATACAGATTAGTCACAAGCAGAGCGCTGAGTTTAAAAACAAGACATTTGTCAGCATCGTTGTGGCAACAATACAAATAAAAGCTCCCTACAGTGCATTTGTGTACGTCAGTCATGACAGAAAGGCTTTCACAAAAAGTGTTTCCACAAACAATTTGGCCAATTTTTTGTCAATCAGAAGCCTCAGGAAGCTCATTTGTGGAAAAGTCAACAACAGACCAAATTGAGGTGCTTGCTATGGGATAATTGTGGAATTACTTCTGAATTCCAATCATCATCTTTTTTTGGAAACTGCCAGAGCCTATTCGGAATGACCAGATGAAAGCTTGGGTTGAAAAAAAAAAAAATCCATGCGGCGAAAACTCTAAATATATTTTCAGAGCTGATAAGCTCCACAGAGGAACAATTTTTTTTAGGACCATGAATAGACATTCTTGAAACTAAAAATAACAACTTTGGCATAGACTTTGTTTACACTAAGCTAAAATGAAAGTTGCATGTGAATCCCTTTCTCACACTCATCATCAAAACTTTGTGATGCGCAAAAGGAAATGTGTGAAATAATCAAAAGCCTCGTATTGTTTATTCAGATGCTATTCAGGTGCTGATTGTAGCACTTGCCGATGTTTAGCAAGGAGCTGGATCTCCAAAGTAATGAGTGAGAGCTCTCACTCGGGTGTATTATTATAATCAGAGAGGGCGTTTGAATTGTTCCTGCTCATCAAAATGTGACATGCCTGCTTTTTTTTTTTTTGCAACTTCCCCCACACACGGAAGGAGTACAGCGGGTGTCATGGCAGCTCGCTGGAACAGAGCAGCCTTCATTTCCCTAAAGTCATTAAAAGCATCAAGTTAGGTCGGGTTGATGGAAACGGAGCGTGAGAAAGTACGACGGGTCGTTAGACGCCGCGTTTGGTCACAGAGCTGCAGGTAAATACTTCAGGAATTCCCTGCCTGTTGATTCCCTCCACCTAGCAGCTCACGTTTGCGTAGTTACTGAGCCGTAAAGAAGAACATCAAATTTGATGCAGACTTCAATATAAGTTGCGATACCATACATTTTCGATTTATTTGCAATTTGTTATTCTGACCAACAAATGTTCTGTAATTAGAGCACATTTTCAAAAACTCTTGCGCCAAGGCGTAACACTTTTTGACAGTTTTCACATATCGACAAATTGCAACACAGTCAACTATTTGTTTTAATCAGCGGCAAGCCCCAGATGCCAATGTTCTTCTCCGGAACATTAAAAGTCGGAGCAGCAGCTGCCAGAGCAATATTCCGCCGTGCGTCAGCCCACCTGCCATCATCCGTGCTATGTTTAGAGTACAGAAGGCTTGTATATTCCGGCGGAGAACAGAGAGGGATGACGTTATGTAAGGTATTTCTATTCCTGGATGGAAGGATCTCTCTCGAGCAATGTCCAACCGCCTCCATCATTAAAATTCAAAACAGACAGTCACACTTGTGGGTGTCATCAGAAGAGTGATCTTCACAACTGCTCCATGTTTTTATAATGATCGATGATGAACGGAGAGGCCAAAAGGCCTTCGAGAATTGTGCCGTCATCACGGAGCAATCACTGTTCCGGAGTGAGGAAAAATGGCAGACGAACCTCGGATCATAAAGAGCCACAAAAGTCGTTAAATTAGAAGGATTGCTTCAAACTTTGACGAAGAGAATTCTGCATGTTATGCTTTTCCACATAACGTGATAGGCGAATAGCTAGCTTGGAGTTTCTAGCTAGCTAGTAGAATTAAGGAAGAATTACATAACATTTAAGAAAAACTAGCCACAGTTATTTTTCGGTACGTTAAAGCGAGTCCTTGGTTAAGTTCCATTCCTACGACAGCAACATATCTCAAATTTGTAGGTGCTCAGGAATTCCCTGTACTGAGTTAGTTAGCATGTTAGCGAGCTAGTTAGCCAGCTTGTTAGCTCGATCGTTGTCCTTTTTTTCCATTCGTCAAAAGTTGCGTCTTAAATTTCCTTCGACTGCTTTAAGTGTAGACAACAAATAAAGGCGATTTTTTTTGTGATACACAACATTTTGCAAGATGATTATATTATTAATATGACCCTTTGTTTTGAACACAGACTACTGAAACAGGAGGGCATCCCTTGGTGCAACAACAAATGACCCATTCGCTTTAAATTGCTCTGCGGTTGCTTTAGGAGATAAATTTTAATTGTTTGTTGGCCCAGTCATTACAGACAATCAAGCCAAAACAATTAGGCGTAGCGGAAATGTGTTTGAATAACCTGATAAGTCTGCAAGTGTGTGTGTGTGCCAAGCTGCAAAAAGTCAAATGGAAGGAAATTACGTTTGTTTGCTATTTATCAGCGCCTGATGCTAATTTTAGCTCACTGGTGAAGGCAACGCCAGTTCGTTTTTGTCGTCATCCCTTACCCCGATATGATTTATCTGGATTTCGTGAGAACCACCGTGTGATATTTTCTATGGTACATTGTCAGCTAGATGTGAACAATGATGTTTGAAGATAACATCCTGCTGGGTGAATGTAGTGTCAACTTGTCAGACTTTTTTTTTTTTCACCCAGGAAAGTGTGAGTCATAATTTTAAAATATTTGTTGTCAGTCAAGTCAGGAGCTCCTTTTCTGCCAAAAGGCAGGATAATCAGTGCAGAAGTATGTGTGAGTGTGAAACATTGATTATTCTCACGAGTTCTTCACGCTACAGGGGGTCGCTACTCGACGCGACGACTGTGTCATTAGAGAGAAATTAATCATCAAATCAACTACTTTAAGAAATAAGGTCAGTGGCGCAAGGGTCTAGAACGCACGATAGCGCTTTGCCTCCATTTTTGGATAAAGCGGAGATCGCTAACCCCGTCGGACAGATATTAACACGTTGCATCTCCGCTCGCGGGAATAGTAGCACATTTTTCCGACAAGACAGTCGCTGAGGCTCATAGTTTGGCAACCTTATTGCCTTCTATCCACAGGGAAATTAGAATCGGTAATCCACTCGTCGACTTTGCGAGCGTCAAGGTGACGCGTTCCTTTCCAGTGACTAGCTTTCTGACAAAATCCCTTCGAAATTGATGGATCGATACGTCGGGAGTCGATTTGTCAATGGAATCAGGCAGATTGCGAGTTATAATGTTTGCTTCACAAGGCTCTTGATCAATAAGGCTCCACTTCTATTCACTCTGTATTTAAGACTTATTTTTAGACAACACAATACATGGTCGGCATTTGGTTTCTATGGCGGGAGAGTAAACTGAATTTGTACAAATTGTTCTAAATGTGATTAACTTCAATTCATTCCCTGACCATGTCAAGGAATGTAGCAAGTTGTCCTCAGTTGTCCTCCACTTCGCTGAATGGTGGGAAAAAAAAATAAAGCAGCTTGTAATTCCAAATTGTCAGACAAGACTAATTTGCATATAAAGACCCCGCTGGCTGACTTTTATTCATTCATTTACGTATTTTTCTGGTTACAGCTGCAAGGCAGTGGCAGAGAGCAAACCTCTGGAAGGACCTGGAGATCTGTGACAACCTCTAGCTTCGGAACACCTGCGCTCCCACTGAGATGTAGCAGCCAAACACACACATTTTCAAACACACAATTGTGCAAGCGAGGACCCAAACGTTTCTTGCATCTTGGCCCTTTTGTCAAGTTACACACAGCAAAGGTGACTCCAAACAGCGGGGTGACGGCTACCCTGACACCATTACCGTCGTAGCTCGGCCGTTAGCGGCGTTGCCATGACAGCAGCGGGAAACAGAAGATTTCTATCCCTTTGGACTTTTTAGCTCTTCGAAGCTACGCTCAGTCTGTCTCGTTATTCCCATCCCCTGTCGTCGCTCGCTGGCTCATTTGCATATCTGCTAGAATATCATTTCCAAACACCTCCACCTCATTAGCTACGAGATTGTCTCATGAATTGTCCGTAGGCTAATGAGCCTTATTTGTCAACAATCATTAGAAAGTGGAAGTCTGACTCATTTTCTGCCGGCCGCATAGTAATAAGGGGAACGTGTCAATAAACCTTCCACTGAGGCTCATTGTTTCTTGAGCTGAACTGCCTTTTTTTTTTTTTTACATGTTTTTTTTGTTCCTCAAGTGTAACTAAGGTCGGTTATACAGCGCAATGCGACGTTGGTGCCTTGTTAAGAGTAAACGTGCAAGCTCCTTTGCTAACACGTTCGTCCTTGGCTTCTAAACGATGAAGCTCATTTCTTTCTCTTGCTATGTGCCTCGAGGAATTATAATTCAAAACAAAGGTCTGCAGGTGTTTTTTTATCTTTAATAAATATATTTTTTGTATGTGTTTCATAATCATTCTCTCTCCCAACAGATAGATGCTAATTCGCGTATGTCGTTAGCTTGCTAACACAACACTGAGCCACGTGAATAATTTGCTCAGTTCAAGTGTGAGTCATGACTTTCTTTCTTTTCAAATTTTTTCAAAGAGCTATAGGACCACTCGATACCGTGTTGTTGACTTTTTTATCTATATTTCGCGACTTCTAAAGCGGCTAGCAACAAATCAACGTTCACTTATTCATTCTATCCATACCCGGATTTAGTCGTCCTTAAGTCTGCTCAAAGATTTAGTGTTTTCTCAAAATTTCAGTTTGTGTCAAACATATCTCCTTTAAGATGAACTATTGCAACAGAATGGAACTAACCTTTCTTAAAAGTGATAAATAAACGAAATAAAACAGGACAGAGTGACGGGCGTAGCAGCGGGATGTTTTACGATGTAAACACATGCCGATCCGTCGTAAACTCTAAGGTCTATTCTCTACGACTGCGGGAGAAGATGCATGACACTGAGCAGGCATCATCTGCTCAGACGCACTTGCAGGAAACGGAGTCCCAAGGCTTCTCTCGTAAAAATGCTGCTCTCACTTTCAGATTTAGTAGCTTGTTTATCAAAAATGAAATACAATTCTTGAGTCATTTGAGGTACGTTAATGCAAATGTAATGAAAGACCAGCTCGGTGTGGTAGGGGTGTCTGCCCTGAGACTGGGAGGTCGTGGGTTCGATCCCCGGCCGAGTCATACCGATGGAACCCGATGCCTCCCTTCTACTACGGAAGCTCGTCTGAGGACGACCTAACTTAATGAAATTGCTCTTGGGTGGAGATTTTTGTTGGACTTGGTCATTTCGAATTGTAGCTCTTTAAATCTATGAATACTGTCTATCAGAGGTGGGCATTCCGTCCGAATGACGGAATGGTACATTCGTTTTTCCGAAGACAACAGTCCAAATAAAAGGCAGACTAGAGGATGGACGGAAGTGTTTTTTCATCCGTCCGTGTAATCATTCCTAGCCAAGGGGGTCAAGTCCTCTCACACGTAATGTCTCGTGATTGTTCCGGTTGGTTACATGCTGTGATGATGTAGTATGTTTCATAAGGCCTCTTTACTCGTAATATATACGTATGTGTGTGTACTTCAGGATGTTTATAGAGGCCCCCAATGTTCTCTAAGGCATGCAAACATCTTCAGCCAGATCCACACCAGCTGTTTGGATATTCATGAGAATGCATGTGGAGATGTCACGCCATTACGCCGCCTCCTAAATAAACAACTCTTCATCTTTCAGGACGGATTCAGTCATCCGTCCGTTCGTCCGTCAATCCATCTTCTACCGTTATTCATTTCATAACATATTTTCACATTTTAATCATTGATTAAGGATTCTTGGCGTATTTGATTGATTTAGGTTTAGTTTTTCCTAGTCACATAATATGTGTGTATACATTAGCATGTTTGTTGAATTTTTAAAAAAGGAGTCCGGTCACGCTCTATTGGAGTCATCAATCATTTTGATCAATTTCCTGCAGCACGATTCGTTGCGAATATAAAAGCGGCATGACTCATTGGCAAGTGGACCTGATAAAAATCAAGTCATTAACTGCACTTTGAAAGATTACATACACATTTATTAAGGCCATGTCTCGTTAAAAAAAAAAAAATGAGAACAATCAGCATCATTAACAGCTCTAATACGGACTCTTTCCATTTTTCACGTTTTATTTGGGGGCGTTTTTCTGTTCAGGACTATACTAGTAAATAATTATAATTTGACATTTTAATTTTCAAGTTTTTTTGTAAAACTGTACCTTTAAATGATGGAGTTAGATGATCATAGGTTAGCATTGCAAATATTGTTTTGATGAATAACATTTACATTCTACATCTAAAAAAAAATTGGTGATGTTTATTCATGTCCATTTCGGACCAACAATGGGCCTTGATTGAAAAACTGAGGCAAAAACTGTTAAATACTTATTCTTATTCTTTGCTTTCTGGAAACGATGGCCAAAACTGCTGCTATGGCAACAGGCACGCTCCGTCTCCGCAGCTGCCGTTTGTCACGGGGCTCTTATGATTTTCCAAACCGTCATTCAAATGGGAGAAATTGTAAAACTCCAGATAATCCCTCGCCTGCATCTAATCCCTTGCAATACATTCATATGTGTAAATGATCCAATACAAAGCCTGAGCTGAAATATGAAATACTTTAACCGATCGTAGTACGACGTACGATAAGACACGTGAATATCGACTCTATCAATTCCTTGCGGCGCGTACATTGTTGAAAGTGATTAATGTGGACAGCCTGTAGGCACAAAGCTGATGGTGAGTACAATCGCGATAATGTTCGGGAGGTGAATAATATCTTTTTGAGGGCTGTTGTTTTTAAATGACGCCTGGAAGCTAGAAGAGACGAGATGACAAATGACTTTGAATTTGTCAGATGTGATAAAATGTTGGTCTTTATCTATCTTTAAGGACATTGTAATAGCTTTTATGTCGCTGTTGTGACACTTCCAAATTGTTGACGGAAATGGAACGAATGAATTTTCTTTCCGATATTTGTTTTCCATCGTAAGGGTCACTAACACATTCACTGAGCTGCCCTATTTTTGCTTCACCCACATTTGAATCCTAAAATTGTTTTTGCGCTAGCCCTCCAGCGTTAATAAGTCGATTTTCACCCTTTAATAGAAAAGATTCGTATCGTCTCTTCATTGTCTTTGAGCGCAAGCAGGCTCATATGTGGGAATTAAAATTCAACCAAAGATCCAATTAAAGCGCTTTATTGAGAAAATCTATCCCCGCTTGCCCCCCTCCCACCCGAATGTTATGTCCATTCACACTCCAATAAAAACCAAATGAATTCCTTTATACATTTCTATATTAAAACAGCAGGCCAACCTCATCTGAGATCCTCGGTGACCCATCGATTGGAACCTCAAAGGCGCTAAAAGGAAAGACGCTGTGTCCCCAGTGGGAACTAAAATGGGATGAATAAGACCCTCACTACCCCCATATGGGTACCTGTTGCCATGGCAGCGGAAGCAAAAGGGGGAGGAGCAGCATCAGGTTGGCTGGTCAGCGCACTGGATCATGTGATTAGAAAGGGGTCAACAGGAAGCTTGCATGAAGTGGACCCATCGCACCTCAGCTAAACCCTCTTTGGCCTTGGGACTTGGGACACCCCCACACCCAACTAATTTGAAAACTGAAGTCCTTGTTTCCAAGAACTACTTCATATCTGTGTTTCATGGAGACAAGCAAAACAATCATGTTCCTATAATAAGTTCAACCAGAACAGCAGACTTAATTGCTTCCAATGACAGCGGAGAGATATTATAATATGAAATACAATTATGAACTCTACAAACACCCTGCGTACTCTTAAAATATTTTGTAATCTAACGGGCAAGAAGCTGTACTATAGCAATATTTTTAAAAAATCCGTAATCATCGACTTACGTATCCCACCGGGCATCTTCCGATTATTTACGATCTTGTATATGACCCATAAAAACGAGAGTCCGATAATGGCACAGACGAGGCAATAACGACTTTAAATGGTTTTGTATATACAGTATATTTATAGTACCTTATACAATCACATCATGACCAAAGGGAAGGATAAACATGATGTATTTGCTAAAATATTTACACAGGAGGGTTAAGGCAGGATTTGACTAATAATGATGATCTAAGCGGAAAGAAATCCCTCGTTTTACCGCCATCAAATCCCACAAGATCCAATTATAAAGCGATCCCCACACGCGAGCTCGCCGATGATTTATTAAGTGATCAAGGAATTCTGCCGTCATTCCGTGGCAGCGCGGCAATCGCACACCCGTGAAAGTGTCGTCATTGAGTCTATTCTGGGTGCGCGGTTGAAGCCAGCGGACCTTATATCACCTTTGGGGGATTTATTATCCCGAGTCCAGGAGCGCATTTGCAGCCATTTCCCCGTTTCCTGCCGCCCATAAACACGAATTCCTCATTCTGACACATTCTTATAACACACTTGTTCTCAACCATCTGCTCTCACTCCACAATTTTTTTTTGGGCTGAATATTCAAACGGATCGTCTGGCAGACCACCTACTGGTTGTCATGAATTCTGTGGAGCTAGCAGAGGGTCCCAAAAGGGGGTTTCGCACGAAAAAAAAGTGGAAAACTTGTGGAGCAGAGCTACATCAAGCGCTCATTGTCATTATACAGCCAGGAAAAACTTCCCGAAATCCATTTTCCACAGTAATTGTCTTTACATCAATTACATTTATGCCTCTGCCATCTAGTGGTGAATGGTGGTATTGCAATTTAAAACTGCTATTTGCCCTCAAAATGTTTTTTTTTTTTTTTTTAAATGAAACAAAGAGCTGCTCAGAGTTTGTCCTGCGGGCCACCAGTAGCCTGTTTGATTTCCATGTCTGACTCCCTGTTGCTTTCATCTCGCTGTCCAAGGGCTCAGCACAGTAAGCCTCTAATTTGCCATTCAAACAACTCAGAGGGATTGAGTGTCAAATGCAAATTTGATCATTGACCGACAGGGAGGATGGAAGCGAGCCTGAGTAATTCCCTTTCTTGCAACAAGTGACCGCACAAATGCGCAAGATTGGCTGAATTTACACTGCACATCGAATATATTTTGCAAGCTTTTTGCCGTTTCACAATAAATGTTAGCATTGAGCTAACCAACTTGTCAAACTTTAGTTATGTAACATCTATGCTATATGTGTTGTAGCGTTTCACATTATGTGTTAGCATTAAGCTAACGGACATTTGAAGCTTTATAATTACCACAACACCCATGCTAATTAGGTTAGCCTGTCTATTGTGTTTCATATCATATGTTAGCATTTAGCTAGCAGATGTTGGTTTTACATTTTACTGTTAAGGAATACTTTAAAAAGCATGTTTTAATAAGAGTGATTTTAGATATGTAATGTATTTGAAGATTTGCTCATTTAGGCTGAACTTGCCTTGGAAGACAGATACCTGTACCTGAGATTTTTGTGCATCTTGAAAGAGACTTGGTTCTTATCTGAAGATCCATTCCAGGTGTTTTGTCTATTTACCTTGCCATGAGTCATATTTCAAATGTGCTAATGGTGAGAAAATTGGCCGAATTGTCCCTTGAACCATGCGGAGGAAATCTGGTTTTATCAGGTAAAGGCATCTGTACTTCTCCAGTATATTCAAAGCCGCTACTTTATAAAGGATCATCTGGCTATGGAGGATTTCTTAAATTCTATTGTCTGCCTCACAATTGTTTTCCTCCTTATCTGTCAAAGCACAAGGACAGTGAGGATGTTTTGGTTCCCATCCAGGTGTCTGCGGAGACTCACTTTTGACAGTGGCGGTCCTGGTGCAGTTGTAGAGAATGGCCAGCTCCCCAAACACCTTCCCGGGGCCCATCGTGCACAGCTTTAGGCTCTCCTTTGTCACCTCCACTTTCCCGTCTGCAAAACAAGTGCACAGAGAGAAGAGGCCATGAAGCACATCGCTATTTTGAATTGCACACTCCAGTCCAGGTGTGCTACGCTCACAGAGTGGACTGATGGAATTGACTGGGTACATATGTGTGTGTATGTGTGTGTGTGTGTGTGTGTGTGTGTGTGTATGTGTGATCGCTGTGTGAAGGCTTGTACTTCATTTTTGAGAGCATCCAGCCAGAAGGTTCTTGGCTCAGTGAGCTCGAAAAAGATTATTTTGTGGCGTGGAACTTCTAGTGGGTGTTGCCGCTAAGCTACTAGCAAGTTAAAAAGCTGGCAGCTTTATCAGGGCGACAGACGCCATATTGCTTCGTAGTCGACGAGTGACACTGTCGGAAGTAATAGTTTCAAAGTATATTAGAAGTTGAGCTGTATCCTACGGAAAGATATTTCTAAAAAAAAAAACAGCATGTCTCCGTTCCGTAAAGCGTTAGCATTATGCTAGCTTACCCTTGATTGTGATATCAGAGCCAGAACAATGTCTGTACCGAAAAAACAATGCTAAAATGCCAGGCAAGGGGTGTGAAATTTCACACTCACCACTTCGCCCCCGTTGAAAGCAATTATCTTTGTCCGACAAGATTTTTCTTCACATTATCTGCTTGTTGAATAGTGTGGCGTGAAAGCACGCACGGTTGTGTGTTGTCCTGAATTTCCTTCTTTGTTGGGTTCTGTTTTAAAGGCGGGTAAAATCGACTAGCTTCTGCTCTGGCTTTTATTTTGCTGGGGTCCCTGAGGGAAAGACTAATTTCAAATTCTTCAGGCTTCAATCCTCGAAGAAACATTTTTCGGTGTCAAATAGAGAACACAGCTAACATATTTGAACTTTTATGTAATATTTTTGTTTACCTTGGGAAAATGACTGGATCATGTTTATTTTGTAGCTTGATGCTAATTACCGGTTTATTTTGCGACTTAGTGAGTAAATCTAAGAAGCCTCAATAAGATAATATTACCACTTGCTTGAGTTTACGCTGAGTGCTCTTCTTCAAGCACCTCATCTCTTGACAGTCATCAGCGACCAAACGCTCATTAAAGTAATATACTTCAATTACCGCCGGGCCTCGACATTAAAAGCTCATGCAGAAACACTTGATCCACACGATTTTTCCTCTGCCTTCAGACAGGACTCACAAAGAGGACACGCTTTTGCAGAAACTGCAATGATTCACAAAATGCAAACTCATAAGAAAGAGTTGCGGGGAAGCTCTGCGGGATTTTGATTGTTTGTTGTTAGAAAAATCGAAGCAGAAAATAATTTTCCATGTCTTTGTGTGTATCATTTCATGGCGCGGTACATGAGAGGGAGAGAGACAGTCGTTACTTCTTCGAATGATATTTTGGTCGAGCGCCCTGCTGTTTTGATTGCCCACATTTGTCTTCTATCTTGTGTCCAAGTCGTGGAGGAAAAATAACACTTTTCCGCTCATGCAGCAGCGGGTTTCTATGAAAATGTCCCTCGGCTCTATTCTGGTAAATATTTTTATAATTCACCGAATGATTTTTAATTTGAAACCATCAACACAACAGGCAATCTAATGTATTTTTATTACACTCACGTAGAGTCAGATAGTTTTCTCTTTTTGTGAACACTTGACTCAATAATGGCTGCCATTTTGAGCATTAGTAATTCACAGCATGAATGTAACGGTAACTAATATAATAGTCTGATTAAAGTTACTTTTCACCGACTGGGATGAGGTCACGTATGCGGCAAGGCAGAATTGACATTTAAATATGTTGGGATTAAAAAAAAAAAGGTTTCATATTATATACACAAAACCTATTTATGTTAAGAGACGTCGAGAAAAACCTCTATATGACAAAAAAGCAGTCTATTTTATTTTTCAAAAGGAAAAAAATATTTTTTTTAAATTTATTTTTTAATAAAAACTATTCTGAAACATTACTGTTAAAATTGCACTTCCAATAAAGTATTTTTAACGAATCAAGTAATCAGTTACTTTCAAAACAAAGTAATCAACAACTGACTTTTAATATCAAGTAATCTATAAAGTAACCAAGTTACTTTTACAGGTAACCGTGGCAACATCTACGGTGACACATTTGCGGCACATCCATAATTATGAAAGCGATGGTTTGTAATCCGCTTTGGGCTCCCTCTTGGCACGTTTTAGTCAAGCATTATATAGATGAATTCACACATCATTATTTCTTTCGGGGCGAGAGGTATTGAGAGCAGTCGCAACGAACACGTCGGTATTTCACAGAAAAAAATAAAAAAAAAAAACATTGAGAGGTTTAATTTGAAGAGGTCAGCCTTTGAGAATCGATTGAGTTTTAAGCATGTGATAGACTCAACTGTTTACGCCCAAAGGGATGGCCAAGTGGTCGGTCATGTGATGAATAGAAATTGGAAAATTAGCTTTCACGCTTCAATTTAATGGAAACGGGCAAGGAAAATAAAAGCTCTGTTAGAACGAAAAATGCTTCGATAAATGAGGCTAAGTTATTGCTAGAAGTCTTTGGTTTGCTCTTGAGGAAAACTTGGTCCTACACACCGAAAAGGGATTCAGGATTTCACAATCTGGATCCAAAAAGTAAACCGGCTCATAACACAGCAAAGGGCAAAAAAAAAAACATCCAAAACATTGACATTATTTCTCATCCATCAGACCTCGGATGTGCCAAGGTGAAATGATGGATGGTGTGAGAACATTGATGCGTTTGTCTCAGCAGGAAAAAATGATTGATATACCTCCCAAGATCTGGGACTTTAAACATCAAGATTAGTTTAAAGGGGCTCTCAAAGCTAAATCCGCAGGGAAACAACAAACTTGAGCTGCTGCTGCTTTGCGGCCTATTGGTTTTACTATCCGCCCCGCAAGCGGCACTGATGAACTCGTCCTCGGGGTAGAACAAGGTCAAGGCCCGGATGATGTAAACACGCTCTTGCCGATTTAAACGGCGGCCTTCAAAACTCCGGGCTTCAAACGCCGCCGCTTTTTGACATGGATTGATTTGGCGCCGTCCTACCGACTGCATTCTTGGAGATTCAATAACATCGACTCTACGGTTGTGTTTCTTCAACAAATTGACCAACGAGCAAACCAGTTGATGCTTTAATGGAGCGAAAATAAAACTAAAAACATTCCAACGCTACTTTGAACCGATTTTTTTGTACACTCCCAAAAAGACACGGAATAATTGAGCTGCTTTTATACCCTGGACACTTTGCTTTTAAGGATGGCACTTTTCAGATTTTAAATGAGACAATTATTTTCTGATCTTTTTGAAATGAGCCCATTTTAAGTGGGTGGCTCTGTCTTGTACAAGTGAGCAACTGTACACTGCGTCCCACATACCGCTGGACCAATGGCAAACGTGGCTTTCATCGCCATGACAACCACAAGGTTGTGAACCAACTTCAGCTCCTTCTACACGCCAGAAAAGAGTCGAGCGTGCTGCACAAAATAACTGAAGGCCCATTGAGACAATTCACTTACTACACTATTTTTTAGTCTAGTGTCAAAATTAATCGATTAATCGGCAACTCATCGATTATTAATCGACAACTATTTTGATCATTAAGTAAATCTTCAAAAGCAATGTTTTATCGTCAAATTGCCCAAATCGTCTGATTCGAGCGTCTCGACAGTTATTCTTTGACTTCTGTCATTTCGATTAATCGATGGAATAATCGATAGAATTGTTTCCAAAAATATTGAATGTTGTCATCCTTAGTGTGAATTGTAGCTTCCACCATTTTGTTTTCTCCCCGGTTTACACTGTGTACACGTCTTGAATAACGATTTTTGTCTTAAAAAGGCGGGCGGGTGAATTCCTATCGTCCCTTTACGACTCTGACAATTCACTGGGAAAGTCGTTTAATAAGGCTCCTATTGTAGCGTAGCGCTTTTCATGCTAGTTTCAGGTAAACATTTGAGGAGGGTGTTGAACGCACATGAAGAGAAAACATTTGTCACTGTTTGCGTTAACGAGAATGGATCCCCGGCGTCGTCGGGTAATTGCACGACCTTTTGAAAAGGACACGACATAAGCGAGCGAGGATGTAACGACAACACGGACTTGACTTTGGATCTATGCGAGGATAAACGCGAGAGGTATTTTCATGCACAAAACTATTAATTTCCTGTGGATGAAGCGCGTCATTAATTATTAAAGTCGGACGTGTTTGCCAGTTTTGGACCTCGCAGGAATGCTTTCAGTGAATAGCCCCATTGAAATTGATGAATGCGGTTCTTCTCAAAAGAGGAGTTCATTAAATGCAGTTTTTTTTTTTTTTAGCATCTCATAAGGCTTGCTTTATGACAACGATGGGTGCAGAAGTTTCCAGCTCACCTCTGGTCGGAAAGAGTTATTCAAATCGGATGCAAATAGCACCACAGGCAAATAAACACGCCGCCCGCACTGGCCGGCGGATCTGAGGAGCGAGTAACCCCCACAGCTGTGAACGTGTGGCCCGAAGTCAAATATGGAAGATGTAGAGCCTCGGAATTAAAAAGGCAGAAAATTCTGCATGTATAATCAATGTCATTAGATGATTTTTTTTTTCTTCCCACGCTGGATGTGTCTCAGCATGCCATCTTTTAGCCCCGCCCTGAGAATGTGGGGAGCTTTTGTCTTTGGAGGATCATTTGAGTGCATGCACACAGCGGGACATTGGGACGCACCTCGGGAACTAAATGCCCCAACCCCAACCGATCCTGCCTCGAGATCACATGGGATTCTGGAAGCCTTCCAGAGAGCCGCTGTCGTTTGGGTTGACTTTATCTCTCAGCGCTGCTAAAAATATCGAGCAGTATAAGCAAGAGGAGTGACTGCTTGCTCTTTCTAAGCGGAATTATTTGGAGAGTTCTTAAAGACACGAAGCCCCTTGATGGTGTTTTTGATTGTACGGGGCAAGTTTTGATGAAAAGAATTGGCATTTAAAGGTTTTCAACAAAAAAAATCTGTTTTATTATCATTAACTCATTCACTGCCATGCTAGTTAAAATGTAGCTAGCTATATCCGTCAATGGCAGCGAATGAGTTAAGCAGGTCAAAAATAATTTTAAGTTTTGGGTATTTTTGTTCTAAGGTCATTTTTATTTCAATTCGAATATTTAGATTTGTTTGTCCTTGTTTAACACAACTTTACTTTGTTACCTCATAGGCTTGTAAAATTATTTTTTATTCATCAATAGTAAAAGATCAATAGAAAATGGATGGACGGATGAACAGAGCTGTGAGAAACGACAAGCTGCCACCATCTCATACCACATCTTAAGAGAATTTAATTTCCACCCCACTTTAGCTCCTTTATCGTTTCCTCTAGGGTTAAACGGCGAAATAATCTGTGAGAAAAGCACGTAAAATTCTTTCGGGAGTCGTTCACACTGAGGCCGCTGCACATTGAAGGGTCAAAATTTACTCCCTCTTTCACTAGTGTTTTGCTATGAGGGGATGAGGGGGGGTCATGAAGGAACAGGATGCTGGGGATTTGAAATCCCACCGAGGATAATCAAGTGTAGTGACACGTCATCCGGCTGGGTCTTCCGTCGCCACGTGGATTGGCCAAGCCTATCCTGAGCGAGTGGAACATTGTTCTTGTCCTGCTGATGAATGGACCCGCGGGTGGTGTGGCCTATTGCCGTTGGCCTCCTATACATACGAGGACGTACAATGCATCTCATGAGCTCAGAGAAACACTAAATCGCCTTCTTTGTGACAGTTTGCTGAAACGAGGTAAAAGGCAAGCATTGCAATCTCTTCTGGACAGACGCGGGTGCTATTCAACAGTGGCTGGAAATGGCCATCGGCTTTTTTTTGATAGATGAAAGATGAAATTGCTGTTTATTCACACGCACTGAAGTGAGCGGTATCCCCATTCTAGATAATCACAGGACGGATTTCTTTTGTTTTTAAGCTTTACAAAAACTAAGGACCGAAGCTGTGGCAGGGTGAGTAACATAGATGCTGACCCACCGGCACGGAAACAGGAGTTGATTGATATCAGCAAAAAAAAGAAAAATTCAGAAAATGACTTTCCCCCCATCGCCAAAGGATAAATCCACATACTAAAAACAAATAACAGTAAAAGCAGCACAGACACTGACGCTAATACTAGTCAACTGATAAACTATCGTCAGGGGTTGCCGTGACAACAAGATGTTGCAACAGATTGCCTTAAGAAACAGCAAACAGAAGAAGCAACACCGTAAAGAACCATCAGATCCTTCTAAAACCAAACCGACAGACACGAAGATATTTATAGCAATACCGAATCAAGCGAAATCATATTCTTATCAAAGAGGCGAAACTTTTGAGGCTAATTTACGACACGTCTTGAAATTTTACAGTGTAATTCCTTCTAATCAAAGAAGTGATGTATCGAGAATTATGGGTTGGATAAAACCGAAGCCTAAAGTGAACAAAAACGGTAAAACATTTAAGTGGAGACTTATGTGATATTAATGAGCTGAGAGGAAATGAAAAGAATCCTGCTTGCTTCTCGCTTGATGTAGGTGGAGGGAATATCGGCAGGAGGACGATGCAGACATGGAGAGAGACGACAATAAGTACAACACGAGCAAAAGTCCGACAGAACAAAAAACATCTGAGAACACCATTACATTAATTTTCAATTTGGTATCATAATTAAGGCCCGACTAAAATTGATCTGTTAAAGCCAAAAAATGAACTAATTTTAATTAAAAAAAAAGAATAAAGTGGTCCCTTAATCCTTACAATATATTTCTGAGTTACAGCCAGAACTGTTTGAATGTCTCGTGATGCTAACAAAAGTGCCGCGCTTTGTTACGCCACGCTAGCAGTTGACGAGCGCCATTACAGTCCTCCGAAATTAGTTTCATTAGTATGCACGTCCTAATTCGCTCGTTTTCTTGTCAAAGCTAACTTTTGAAGCAAGAGAGAAGCCGTAAAGCTAAATGGCCTTGAACTAAATGCCCAAATTGGACAAAAATGAGCTTCGGCGTTTCCTCGTCCAGGAAACACTCCGTTATCAAACTCCCGCCTCGCGACACTCGTAAGAAGCCTGGAACGATGCAAAGGCGACTGTGAAAAGCGGGAAATGCTCGGCCTGCTCCTTCAATGTCATTCTGGAGCTTCGCATCCGGGCCGACGCAGCTGCTTAGCCCCGATGAAAAAGCCGGCTGCGGAAATGAAAGAGGCCCGCGATAGCGGCACGCTAGGCACGCTATTCATCTGCATCCTGGTGTCGTCTAATTGAGTCCGGTTGGCGTGAAAGAAACAGTACGTGCCCGCCCGGCCGTCTCTTAACCGCTAATTACGTTTGGTGGCTATGACAGGATTTTTTTGTTGTTGCTTGCACTCCTGACCCGACAATCAATCAGCTTGCCGACACGTTGTCACCGCGATGTGAAGCTAATGAAGGGCTAGTAGTGATGCTACACGTGTTCAGCTGTATTATTTTTAGGGAAACAGAGAGGGGGGGGGTCTCCAAACAGCGAGCTGCAGATTGTGGGCTGAGGCCATTTTTGATGGGATTGGAGTCGTTCTGAGAAATCCCCGGCTTCACCGAATGATGCAAAAAGGTGAAAGCAGGCCAAGTGGCGCAGACTGCCAGTTGGCTCTCGTAAGTGTCAGGACTCAAATATTGACGCCGACTTGATTACTCGAAGTATTGGCTACACGTCAGATGAGCTCAAATGATGAAGACAAAAGATGTCAGTTGCTTCAATAATTCAATAAAAGTGCAGAAAACCTTCCTGGAAGAAGCCATTATTACGCTTTCGAACACCTCCCACACGCAATTTCTTATGCAGTGAAGACGAAAGACAATCATTGTTCGTTGTTTTTTAATAATTTAAGTCCAAACAATAAAAAATATTTACAGGCACCATCTTGAGGCATATCGCTAACAAAGAACTATGTTGACGTGCGGGAGGAGCTCCTTTAAGCCAAACCAATTGAAAAGACGGTCACGTTTATTTATTTAAAAAGTGGCACTTTGCTGCCATCTTGTGGCATCTACAGGCATTTATAAACCTTTCACGAGGGGTGTCAATTTGGAGTTTTGCTGGGCTCGGTTGCTAACCCCCACGAATTGCCGAGTAGGCTGGGTTTAATTTCAGAATCTTACAGTTATGTTTCTGTAGAATAAACAGACACGTTCCCACCTAAAAACTCACGCAGACACACAAAAACGGGATAGAAATACATATATATTGCACTTTAGCGGGGTCTGATGGTGCTGGTTGAAGGTAATCTAAGTTCAAAAAAAGAAATCAAACAGAAAATCTTTAACGGAACAAGAAGTCTGAAGGGAGAGAAATTGAAAAGAAAGCAATACAGTATGTCCAAGTCACTCTTGATTCCTTTAACTTATCCAGACTGAAAATCCCTCCGAGCAAACATTTTCTCATCAATTTTCAAGTGTATTTTTCCGTTTGTTTTGCAGCTCGACAAGCGTAAGCGTTTGTCTTAATTGAAGGCAGCGCTCAGTTGAAGGGACAGCGTATTATTTATCTAAAGGAGACGTATTATGGAAAATTAACTTTTTAATTACCTCTGCATAAATAGTTGATCTTCGGAGTGCCTGCCCAGCCATAAAATGTACAATTTAACAACCAGGTGAATCTTTCGTCAGCTGCCTATTTCTGAAAATGTGGCTGCGAGCGAGCTGCTCTGAATTTTGATTTTAACGCAACAGTGACGCTCATTTGCATAATACTGTCCTCACACTGAGTTCTCTGCCCATGACTTGGCAGCCACGCTGAAAAAGATCAAGCTAGTTCCAAGTAACGAGTCGTCATGATAACGAAAATTCACACGCAAAACAGAATTCAACACTTTTGCTAGCTTAGCGCTAATATAGAGCGTTAGGCTAATAGAACGCTTACCTCCAAGAAATATTTCACAAATATTCTATGAGGACATCTGGGAACTTTAGATTTGTTAAAAAAAATATATAACACGTCTTTTTTTTAAGCATGCTAAAAAGCAAAGCTCACTTAGCATTTATCATGCCTCAAGTCGAGGAACTATCAAAAGGTATCAGAGCTTCTGTATCATTACTAATTACGTCTTTTCGCGCCTTCATCGGCCTCTCAGGAGCTAAAAATGGGCATCCCGCCTGACACAAAGGCCACCTCGGCCTTTATCTGTCGAGAGAAAATGAGGGACAAACAAAGACGGAGGATAGTAAGATGGAAATGAGCCGAGATGGCTGGATGGAGGACGAAGAGAAAGACAAGGCGATGAGTGAGTGGAGGACGCGAGTGACAAGAGGACAGATTGAGGTCAACGCGGGGAGAGAATGCGAAGCCGAGTGAAATGGAGGGAAATGTGTCTGCCGCACGGAATTTCTGAAGTTGGAATTAAAAAACAAAGTACCTTTGAGAGTCTGTGTGGGCGTCAAGTGACAAGAGCGTGACGGGGCAAGAATGAAAAAGCAACTTCTTCACGTCCAATTTTGGCCTGCTAGCTTAGCATTCAAATATTAGCATTTAACTATTACTACTCTTTAACTTGTGTGAAAAATATTGTTTCAATGGCTGAATTAAAAGCCCAATGATTCATTCAAGACTAGTGGCATTAAATTTTAGTGAGCTACATAAACCAGGGAAAGACATTTCTTCGAATGAAATATGGAAATATGGAAAGCAGCCCCTTCATTGCACAAAAAAAGCAGACGTTTAAACTTCTCAACAGATTGCGTTACACTGCGTCCAAGCTCAATAAAACGGTCTTGTTGGATTGCACTCCATAAAATCAGACTCTCAACAGTAAATATTGGCTGAAATTTATAAAAGCCGACTAATTTTCTGTTTGATCAAAACAACACATTTGCAAACATCTGCTTTCACTTGGGAAAGTAACGACCGAGCAAGTAATCGAATCAGTTTCTCGTAAAATGTTAATCGTCAGCTAGTTTATTTTTAATAAACAACAACAATTGATTAGTAAATCGTAAATGGGGCTTTTTATTTAAATACGATTTAATGCAATTTTTTAAATCCAATTATTTGATTCATCGATGGCTGGGATAATTGATTCCAAAAATATTTGATATTGACAGCCTTAACTGTAACAGCTTTGTGTTCAACTAATTCAGCCCACATCAGTTTTGTTGGGTGGTGTGCCGTGTTTTCAAACAGCGCCGTTCAAGTGCATGAATTTTTCAAGCGGAGACGCAAAACGCAATCAGTTCACTTCACGCAGAGTTGGAAGTGAAGTATAATTCTGAGTGGGCTTTATTAAATAAACTTTTGATTTAATTACACTCGGCCTTTTTCCCTTTGCCAGAAAGTGCCGCCGCTGTTAGCGGCAATCGAAACGGACATGCACAGCAGTCTGAATTGATTTGTTTTTTTTTAATCAGGTGACTTTTTATTCCAATTCCAGACCTCCCTTTTCCACAATGGAATCCCGATAAGCCTTTTATAACTGCGATGAACTTGACAAAAATGACGTGTCAAATAACATCAGGACACGACACCACGATGGATTTTCCATTTGAATCCCGAGTAGTTGAAGCGGCGTTCCCCCCGAGGCCGTCAAAGCAAAGTGTGTCAGTCTTCCTTGGCTTTGAGAAGAAATGTGGCAACACTGACAACACTTTTAAGGTCTTCTTCGCTTACATTGCCAGGCAACCATGACAGTGCTGCAACTTGAGTCTTTCTGCAATCACAAGCATTTGCTATTTTCATACCGCTTATCAGCACGCCAAGAGATGACGATTCGGAAGGGGGATCCTTATCGTCGGCACGTGGACGGAGTGATAATAACGCCAGAGTGGTGCTCACCAAAGGTGCTCCTCCTAATTAGCTTCACAAATGGTGTCCTTTTCGCACGCGTGACAATCAGTTACACTCTAGCGAGTCCCCTGATTGCGTCGAGAAGGTTTGGAGCAGATTACGGGGCACCCGACTCAAATCCACCGGCGACCGTTTCAAGATGAAGTCCAATTTAAGACTTGAACAATCAAAAATGATCTCAAGAGGTAGCAAAACGACAACAGGATCAAAACCGTCACCGCTTTAAATTACGATTGGGAGTCATTAAAGGCATCCCGGATAAATTCCTGCTTTCCAGTGCAGGTGAGGAAGCCGGAAGAAATGATCCAGCGACAAACTATACCGATGAGATGCATCGGCGGAGTTTTTTTCGGTTCCCAGATGTTGTTTGAACATAATGAAAGATGCGTATCATAAAGGCGGGCCAGCTGCTCGAGTGTCGCCGTATCAAGAGTCATTAAATTCGGCTCTTCGTACAAGTGCTGAGCAGGTAAACACAGATGAGGAGCTGAAGAAAAAATTTCTCAGAGCATCATTTAAATAAGGAATAGAAACTATCAATGTACTCCTCTCTTTATAGCTAGCTCGTAAAACGTGCACCAGGAACGAGCCAGACATGCATCATTCAGTATTGACAGCATGAGTGCAGACACCTTTGTGCATGGGATGTATTTGCTCCATAAATCCAAATACTTCTCTCTTTGGCTTGGAAAGTTTTTTTAAGGGCAAGTCGCAAAGAGTGAAACAAGTTGTATATCAGTTTCTTTGTGCTGATGGGGGACAAAAGGATTAGCTTGGTCGAAGAGATGTTAATCGCCTCGAATTGTGACGGTTATATCGTTTATCTGCTTTCCGCAGCGCTTGTCTAAAGTAAAGTATTCTGGAGTTTTTGGAACTTGCAAATTTCACACGGGAAGTTCATTGTGGAGGGATGACATCATTTGGAATTTTAAGATCGTTCACAATAGTCATACCTCATCCGAAATAGCTACTTTGGTGCTGCTGTTTTGGTTTGCAAATAGCATCTAAACTGAAACAATATCTGAACTTTTACAAGAAAAAGAAAAATATCTAATTTTTTTGACAGCGACAATTTAAACTTCCGTCAACAAGCAATTAGCAAAACTTTCACAACAGTAACTCGTTCTAATAGCGGTTCATCCAAACGTGTCGGTGTTTACAATTTGTGCCTTTACTCACTTTCAACTTGCGACGCGAGCTCATTAGGCAGCCCTTTTTTTTCTCTCTGCGAGTCACTTGCAAAAAAATAAAAAATAACTCCCCCAGCTGCTGCAATTGAACCCATCGTGTTCATTTTGCAAATATTCAGCTCGAGCCCAGTTTGCCACTGTTTTTCTGCCATCCAAACAAATCTCTAAATCTCCTCTCCCAGTACTCTGGATTAAAGTCGTCCGATTCACTGTTCGCTCCGTCAGCTGCAACATAGTACGCAAGTATAATTTAGCTTTTGGGTCCATTTAGATACGTACTGGCGTTTAATGAGAAGCGGGCGGCACATTCTGGCTGTTTTGTTGTCATTACGGTACTCTATTACTTATCGTCATTAGCCACCTGTCCCGGCTGTTTAGGGCCCTCGTCTCCATAGAAACGCGTTTGTCTTTCAAACAGGATCCGTGCGGGCAAAAAAAAAAAATAATAATAATACAACAAAAGTTCATTATGGCGCGCCTCATCAAAGCGGTGAGCCAGCGTCCCTTCTGGCTCGTCTGATGTCTCACAATGATGATTCATGTTAGCTACCGGGGGCAAACGGGGGAGCCTGTGATGGAGAAGGCGCAACCTTTTCTCGGGAGAATTTAGTTGGAAATTCAACAAAAGGTTAGCCGCTACGGGTATAACGAGACTTCTATTTTTCATCAGGATGCGCCTCCAAAAATGTCTTGAAATAGAGCGAGAACACTGCAGGCACACGGCCAACTTTAAAACATTTAATTTCCCAACTGAAATATAGTTATTGATAAAATTTCTCTGGCAAAAAAAATGGCTGGGCAAAAATTACAGACCAACAACAAAAAATGTTGGCCAGACCGCAGGTATATTTTTTTTTCATATGAAATCCCCGTACAGCCTCATGAAACGATACTACCCACTTGACAAACACAATTTGTCCACGGTTGCCTCGCGACACCACGTTTGACAGACATCCTCTCACCGCCCCATAGCGAAACACTAACGATCATCGAGGCGAGCGAGCGACACTTCATTTGTTTCGACAATGATGTACGACACCGAGCTGACTGCGCTTGACATTGTGCGACGGACGACCGAGCAGTCGCTGTGGAACGAAAAGTCACGCGGCTGCAAAATGGACCTTTTAACAAAAGCGCGTGTAGCCTGTGGTTTGACGGTTTTTATGCAAATGAAGCAGAAGCCTGGGACAGGTGTAAAAAAAATAAGTCATTTATGTATGTTTTATACATATATAAATATATATATATATACGTATATATATATATATATATATATATATAGATATAGATATAAACAAATATATAAATTATAAATAAAATAAAAGTGAATAAACTTAAAAGATAAGCAATTGAAAACTGTAAATTTACATAAACTCACCCAAAGGATCCAACAAAAAAAGCAATATGGCAGCCATGTTGACATATTTCCAATACGTTTGAATTCACAAAGTCCCTCCACAATTAAGTCTCGTGCAGATGTGTCTTTTGTTTTGTCATCATTGTGTGTGTGTTGCTATTCATCACATCTTGTGTGACACCTTTGGCCCAGCGGAGACCCCAAAAATGACAAAAACAACCTCCAGGACGTTTATCTTCTGGTCGCCGCAATCAACACTCATTACAGGAAAAAAAAAAGAACTCAATAGACACCGGATTTTGTTTCCAGCTCTCCAAGCGTATTGTTTGAGCCATTACAAAGCTCGCCGTAAGCAAATGCGTTTGTTAATTTCGTCCGAGATATAATCCCTGATTTGCTTGGAGCGCCTCATCAGCGGTGAGAGCTTTTTTGCATTTTATCTGCGTGATGACATGTTCGATGGCTGCCATCCTCGTCTGCGTGTTGCTGATAAGCCGATGATGTCATTCTTGTGTCGTGATGACAAAGTACACACAAGGGATCTATGAAGTGATTTTCCAAATCTACCTGCGGCAGGATAAAAATCGAAATATCGCGTTTAAAGGAACTTTTTTTTTTTTTAAACAAACGAAGGACAAAAAGGAAGGCAATTTGTGTTGGGCAGGCTATTTGCCACAAGGCTTCTTGGCGAAACGTCACACCCTTGGAATGTCTGTTTATTACTTTTAAATTGGATCCCCATTTGTAAGGAACATTAATTTTTGGAATGGGTCAAAATCAGTAAGAAACGCCCTTGGTGTCCTCAACGGAATCGCTCAGTTAGAGCGAACATGGAGCAGAAAAACGAAAAGTCGGAGTTCGACGCCAAACACTGCACCGCGTTGACAAATAAACCTTTAGCAAATTAAACATGTAACCTTATTGAGCTGCTCTTGAAGGCTAAAAGCGAAGTTCTCAGTGAGGCAAATAGAGATGTTCTAATTTTATCTGATGGGACTGATTCATATCTCAAATGTAATCCTGTTTTCAAGTCATGTTTCGGAACTCACCCCAATGACTCGCAAAAACAGCATTTAACATTCCTGCAGTCGTCGTAAAACTCGTTGTCTGCTCATTCAATGTACCTGCCTGACAGTCATGTGGAGAATAAAGCAAAGAACGTAGTTTTATATTAAAAAAAAAATAAAATAAAAATTCCAATAGATCTGCTCAAAACAGCACCAGGACAAATCGAAGCTCCAGGAAATGCGGGAGGGATGAAAAGATCAATATCGGCATTCTCCAAAGTACGTCATTGACCTTTGTGCTTAACATCATTTCACAAGAAGCCATCTGATTCTTCAAACTTGTGAGCAAAGACCAGGAAAATCTTTCACGTCACCATATAAAGCCGCTAAACCGGTCAAAGTATGTACCGATAACCGGGTCAAATTGGAGCGAGTAAAGCTTCGGCTTATCGGATGTCTCTGAATGATGATCTATCTGTATGTATAAAGATTTATATACAGATTCCATCATGAAATATTATACTTGCCACAGATATTGCCGCAGTATATTTTTTTGTGCTCATCTTGACGGTGATTCGGAAAAGAATTTATTGGAGCACTTGATCATATTTGACTGGAGCAAAAATTACTTTTCATAGATCAGAACAAGACAGCGCAACAGTCACTCACGTTATTATTTTTAAACAAAAAACAAAGGCTTGCAATTTTCATGCACTTGTCGTACCTTCCATGACGTACACCAGCGAGCCCACGTCGCCCTCCTTGATGATGCAACTGTCCTTTCCATACTCCACCGGGTACATGCAGTCTACAATCTCTTGGATCTGAGACAGCTCCAGGTTCTTCATGAAGTCGTTGTCCAGGATGGCCTCTTTGATCAGATCCTTAGACCTTGGAGACAAAAGGGGAGGAAGCAGAAGGTGACGTTACTTGATCGGACTTAGAAATGCCATGGGCGGTACATGAAGGGATCAAATCAAGTGCAAGAGTCGGCCGGTGCAAATGTCAATGGTGGGTGTCCACCAGCAAAAGAATTCTTCCAACAGAAACATGTTGTAGTTCTTCAAATAGCGGCCGACGCTAATAAGAGTCATGGAATGAGAAAACTAAAAGATAAAATATGCCTGTGTGTTTTCTGACATTGTCAGTCTATAAATGTTGCTCCACCGTTTGTGTTCCGATACCTGTTGCTTAAAGACTTGTAACGCCGTGCTACCGATGCTATTTGTTAGCCAGTGCTTGTTAGCATTAAGCTAAACAGCATCCTCCAGGCGATTCGCTTGCATGGCTCCTGAATGCAGCATACAGAAATAAAAAATAAAAAAATCACTCAACGGCAACATATTGAACTGGAGCTAATTGCTTCCATTCAAGGGAGCAAGTCTGAAGGCCAAATTGGCCTAAGAAACGAGAGCATGCTGCAAGCGCGTCACAATTAATTCTACTTAAGTCGAATGCGGCGTCGTCAAGATACAGCTGGGCGCACAATGCGATCGCTCGATGCCGTCGACTCATTTGAGCGCGACGCGTGAGCCTCTTGATCTTTGGCAAACAACAAGCGAAGAAGTTTGACCACATCCTGAATAGTCATCACAGGCGCTCATTCCACAGAGCGTGTCGGCTTTGTTTTTGCAGGACCCGCCGGGTTAATGATATGCATCGAGGTTCATTCGACGACAAAAAAAAAAAAAAAAAAAAAATAGTAGTCCGCCTCTGAGAAGAAGCACCCGTTTTATACATTTATTCATGACCTGCCTCCGACTTGCTTTGTGCTCATTGGCCTTTGGAGCTGCAAATTTCTCTGAGCATTGTGGACGCGGATCACCCGAGGCGCCTAAATACAACAGCAGAAATAGATATGTGTTTTTCTTGGCCCGAAAAAAAGAAAATAAATAACATGCCTGTAGCACTCTGTCATAAACCTTTTCACAATACCAATTTCAAAAAGCCCTGAGAAAGTATTAAAACTTGTAAACAAGTTGCCTTGATTTAAACTTTAGCAAATGAATGGGGAATACAAATGTTGGTTTAAATGAAGCTGCTCAATATCATTTCTTGGTATCAATCTGTCAAATGAATATGCTCAATCATAAATTATCCGTCATTGTTTTTTTTTGCGGGGAAATCTAGTGGTATCGGTACTTGGTATCAGTATCGTCGACTATTAGAGTTGTGTACTCATACTGGTATCGGTCTGGGAAAAGGTGGTATCAAAATTAATTAGAAGGAGCCCAAAGCACTACTTTTGTCTAAATATAGCTCCTCAACTCACTCCAATATCATTTCATGGCACCAAAATGCCACAAGATGGCAGCAAAGCACTACTAATTGAAGCTCAGCAACTCCGACATAGTTCGTGTTATTGACGAAACTTTCAGGGCTCGGATCTTCCAGTGTTACAAACGTTATCTTTGATTTCATCTGACCTTTTTAGTCTTTCCGCAACTCACCTGGTTCAGTATCTTCTGCCCGTATCTTATCTGATTTCATTTCACCCCTTTGTTAGATGATCTTGTCTCATTCTCTGTCTCAATGGCTCTAACTCTGCTCCATCTCATGTAATCTCATTTCATTTCACTTGAGCTTATCTCAAGTGCGTTCTCGCCGCATCATGTTTGCGAGGGAAACGGAGGCGAGATGTATCAATCTATTATGTTTGGCACATTGTCACCTGCAAAGCTTTTGGCACCTTCACCCACCCACTAAATGCTAACTAATACCTTTGCGGTAGGCGTTTAACACTCCTGAGAGTGATACTGAAGCTCAGAGATTTGCGCAGATGCGGGTGTCGTTTCTATTTTTGTTTTACAGTGTCCTTTTTTTTTCTTCTCAGCGGGGCACGGGGACTCGTTGAAAGGATTTGACGCTGACGAGCTTATTAAAGGGAACATGTGAGGCGAAATGGGAAAGACCAAGTGGCAAAGGATTGGAAATCTATTATTTTTTTGCAAATGCGCCTCATTACCCTTGTTAGACTCAAGAGGTTTGTCGCCTCTTCTTGTTTATATGTTTTGCCTCTTGGGGCGACACTGAGCAGACGGCAATAAAAAAAAAAAAAAACCTTCCCTCTTTTTTGTGAGGGCAATATATCAGACTGCATGGCAATGTTTAGGGCCGAGCAAGTGGGGCTTTCCTTAAAAGGGCAAACTATGCTATTTTATTAAAAGTGGGGGTGGCTCCGAAGAAGAAAGCGCCACTCTAAGGGAGAGGACGTTTGCATTTTGGAGATCTCTCTTGAAACAAAGATGGAGTGGGTGTGAACCAAATGAAAGGAAAACAGGAACACTTAGCCAAATGCAACAGGAATTATCAGAGGACATCAACAATGGCTATGGTTTTTATGAAAATAACACTCGGGAGAGAAAAAACATGGGTCGAGATAAATTGAATACCACTTTAGGACTAAAAGCATATTTATGCAAAACCCTCCAAGCTGTCCATCTGCAGCTATGTCTGCATTTACTATGGCCAAGGCACACACATCTGAATGAGCAGCAAAATGTCCATTAAATAGAAGCAGAAAATGCCAAAAAGTAGAATTTTACTATTTTTAATCACCATATATTTGGTTTTAAATTTTAAAACAATGCCTTCTACGATCATTGTCCACTAAAGTTACCAAATATGGTTCCTTGCCTTTAAGAGCTAGCTACCAAGAGAAGCTCCTCAATATCGACTTTTGCAAAGAGCCCAGAGTGCAGATTTTCCCCTCAAAACAAGTTAGAATTAAGTAGAGATGAAAAATCATTTATCTGTGCTATGATGATGAGGAATATGCCATCAGGACGCCATTAAAAGCCCCAGTGAGCGAGCCTTAATGGTAAAGGCACACACGATAAAAGGTTTAGTGCACAAATGATTATTGTAATGAAATTTTCATGCGAGTGAGTTGTTCTTATCTCACATCCCAAGCTCGCGTCCAGACTCTTGCATTTATTTATGAAAGTTTAAAGCCAGATGAAGCACATAAAGATAAACGGAAGGGGGAACCGGTTCCAACGCAGACTCGGTGGTGACCTTTTAGCTGCTCCACACAATAAGCAACTTCACTTTTAATGACGTTCTCAGAGCTAACTTTGCTATTTTCTTTTTTTTTTTTTCCTGGCCTGTCTTCTTAGTGTTTAAGTGCTCTTCTCATTTCTGTGCTGAAGTGTCAGTCAGATGCTTTATAATTTGTTTTTTTTCCCTGTGAGCTGCAGTCAAGAATGAATGAATGAATGAATGAATGAATGAATGAATGAATGAATGAATGAATGAATGAATGAATGAATGGAAATACATTTCCATTTTAGCGAGCCTGGCAGCTCTATTTTACATTTGTAATCACTTGCAAAATACATCTATTTATATATTTTCAAAACCCTGTAAGGATTCTGATTCTGTCTCTTAGCGACCGTCGTGCTATCAATGAGCTAGCTGGGTTAAGAGCGAAGAGCGGTTGCGTCAGCTCTCCCGTGCTGTCTATTGAAAAAAATATATATAATAAACTCATAGACTTCCTGTTTTAATCCGCTTCTTTAAATAGAAAGCCTTGAGACCATTTTAACTAAGTAAATCCACACTTGGACCAGCAAGCAACTCAAACACACAGCTAGCTAAACCATTAATTGCTAACAAGCAATTATTAGCAAGCTAATCAACCAACTAATATATCAACACAAATACAACTATAATCTTTTGAGTTAGCATAAAAGGAGTCTTAAAGGAGAATAGCTAGTGAAATCTTAACGTAAACACTCACGTGGGCTGCGAGGACTCTTCGTTAACGTCCTGGCAGTTTGTTTAAACGCGCTCACTTTGGCACACTTGAGCCCTTCCCCAAAAAACGTGTGGAACATTCTCCCGCGCTGAATCAGACTGCCTTTGTCCACTTCCCGTAAAAACCTTTTTCAACTTTAACCTTCCGGTGCTAGCAAACTAGACGTGTTGGGCATACAAGAGTAGTCAATGATGTGACCTGTCATCGACAGATCCCTGCTTCGATTTTGTCTTGATGACCCTTGAACTTGCCTGCCTGACCGTGTTCTTACGCCGACGTCATTCAAGATGGAGACTGACAAATAAAAAGAAATTCAAATTCAGCTTGAGGAAAAAATGTTAGAGAACACGGCAACTTACATGGTTTTACTTTTTTTTTTTTTTAATAAAGTGCAACACATGTTTTTGTAAACTTTCTAAGAAAGAAAAACATCCGTGGTTTGTCTTTTTTCAGAAAAGGACCACATTTCTGGTTTATCCTCTTTTTATCAAAGTATTAGAGCCAAAGCTTGTCTTCTTTCTAGGAAAATGCAACAAGTGCGCTTTGTTTTCTTAGAAAAGTGCAACATCCATTTTTGGGTTCTTTTTTTTCTTTTTTTTAGCACATGATGTTTTTATTTGCCAACCTTTTCAGTAGTTACAAAATATTAATTTTCTTCAGTACTTTTATCTGACTTTGGAGCAGGAATCACGTGTTTACTTCCCCCTCGGTGACACTGATAATGTGAGAGTGGCTGTCAGTCTTTCTCAATGTGCCTTGGATTGACTGGCAACCTTTCGCCTTAAGTGCTTTTTACACCTGAATAATATGAGCGGAATATAAAAAAAAGATATGGATGGAGACATTCCATCACAACCACCGCACTCAATGAACTAATTCAGCAAGCCATCAACTATTCAAACGAAGCAATTATCCAACAATGAAATGTGCCTTAATTACTTTATGACAGCCTAAATCGAATAAGAGTATTATAGTGAGGTAAGAAGTGGGGTGGAATAAAATTGCTAGGTAACACGGTTACTCTAAATTAAAATCTTTGGAATAAAAGATTTTTGAACACCATGCTTGTCCTACAGGTGCTCCACCTGCTGCGCCTTCCGCAGCATTACGCACCGCGACGCACCAAGCACGTCCGAGCGCAAAGTCAGACAACAGGTAGTGTGGGGCGAGGGTGGGCGTGGGGGGGCACCTACTGTGGGCTTTTGGGGTAGAAAGGCAGCGTGACGTGGCTGAGATCGTGGATGTCGAAGGCGGTGGGCTCGGCCGAGATGGCCTGCCTCTTGGTGCGTTGTTGCTCCGAGTGCAGCTCGCTTTGCTTGTGGACCTGCTGCGTGGCAGGTTTAATGACCGAGCGGTACTTATCCAGTTCGTTCTGCAGCCTTTGGATCAGCTCGTCCTTCTGGTCGAGCTCCAGCTCCAGCTCGTCGATGAGTGCGTCGCGCTGGCGCAGCTCCTCGATCTTCTCCTGGAGCGCGTACTGCAGATCGCGCAGCGTGCCCATGTCTGCGTCAAGTTTCCACTCGCGTGGGTGTCCTCGCTCCTCTGCTCTGCCACGCCGCGCGCAAACTTTATCCGGCATCAACAGCTTGCGCCTCTCGTCCCTCTTTTATCTTTTTTTTTTTTTTTAACACCCCTCCAAGTCCGTTTACGCGGTGCTCGGCGCGTTGGTTCCCGTGGCTGACATGCTGGGCTTGGTCCCAACCGCGCAAAGTTTGCTCCGTCTCTTTCTCTCACTGTCTCTCTCTCTCTCCCTCGCTCCCTCGCTTTCTCGCCCTCCTCCTCCGCCTCGGCGCACGTCAGGCAGACCACATGAAAGCCGCATGAAGAGAAGGGCGCCTACAGGAACCTGAGCGGCGGTGCAGCAGTGGCTTGTCTTTGTGAATAAGTGCAGATTAAGACAGTGATGATTTCAATGTCAACGTCAGAGCTCCATTTTTGTTTTCAAGCAGAAGCCTGAAATTTAATTATTTTGACTGGTCAAGGAATCGTAGCAAAAACTTTGGTCTCATCAGACCACATCAAAATCCCCAAAGCACATGTCGAAAATGTTTTATTTTTACTAGAAAGTTTATTTTTTTAAACAGTTATTTGTCCCAATGTATAGGCCCAATTAATGTTCAATTCAAAACAACAACAATGCTCAGAGGCAGCGGAAAAACATGCCCTGGTCTCATCTTGAGCCTCATGTGCGCATCTCCAAAGTCATCTCCTGTGCAAATTTAGGAAAGGAATAAACTGTCAAGGCCAATCAGACGAGATGGAGACTTAGAGGGCTTTAAAATAAATAAAAAAAACGCAATTACACAGGCGAGAATGGGAGACAAGATGCCAGCCAGGAGGATAAACTGTTGTTTTGTTTTGGTTGCTAAAAGGAAAAGCGGGGCGAAACGTGTCCGAAAACAAAGTGATCTATTAAGACGGGGCTAAATGAAGAGCACAGCTGCCCTCTAGCGTTGGATTAAAGGATTTAAAAAAAAAAAAGTGGAGGCTCAGCCCAGCGTCAACAAAAGGAGATAGCACGCAAACACCACGTGATGGCTTAGGAGGACAATTTGGGAAGTAGGTTGTGTGAGCAAACACAAAAGATGCAAAAAAGCGGGAGGGATTTGATCCGAGCGAAAATGAGAAGGAGAAGAAAAAAAAAGACCTCATTTGCACAAGAGCAACTGGAATGCACAATTTTCCTTGAGTATGAATTCATTTGCAACACAAGTGTGGAAACTTTCTCTCCTTGGAAACCATTTAAACACACACAACCACACACACACACCTTATGATGACTCCATGAACACTAGTTACTTTGAAATAGAGCTCGACATTGCAAGAAAACGATTAAACCAAGTTGAAGTCAGCAGGTGCCCATGGACTCAAACTGTGACCCCCACTACCCTCTGCGCACACACACACATCCGGGCCATGATGAAAAAAGCCCACTCACTGTCCTTCAAAGCACCTCTGGGCTTTCAATTTCACCTCCCTAACCATCCAAGCTCAGCCCTTTTCCTATGCAGATCAATAGAAACAGGATCCGTCGCTCCACCGCGCAGTAATCCGATGACGGCTGGTGCCACGGCTCGCTCCGAGGCTGAAATCAGCGAAGCGTGGCTCGGGGGGGCTTTTGAATGAGGGTGGGTCGCATAATGTCAGAATGTATATGACACAGGTGAGAAAACATGTTACGTCATCGGTGCTTGTTTCTGCTTCACGGCGTATGGACATAGGATTACACGTCATGTCATGTTTTCGAGCCTCGCAAAAACATTTGCTCCTGGTTTGGAAGCAGCATGTTCTTATTTTTGCACAAGCCTTCAGGGAGGTTTTTTTTTTTCTTGCTGCTGCTCGCAGTCCAAGCGTCAATTAAAGTTTGCAAATGAGGAGCTGCCCCGCGCGTCCTTTTGTCTCGATTGAAATTCATTCATCTGACACATTGGAGCCTTACTGTCTGCCAGTTAGCAGGCCGGCTTTTGCTCAGTCGCAATATTAGGGACACCTGCATTGATAAAGATAACAATGCGAATTTTTCATTGAGGTATTCATTGAATATATAGGCTTAATCTGCAGCCCACCAAAAAATTGTAATGTAATTAGTTTAATTCAATGGGCATTGTGCTCCTCCTACCAGTTTGTGTGCCTTGACCACCGGGGGGCAGTAGAGACATACAGAGACATAGATTTAATGACGAAAGAAAGACGTAGCAACTAAGCGCAGTCATTCTTTGCAGACGATAAAGAATATACTCTATGTCTGTGTGTTTTGTATACTAGAAGTTGTTTAAAGGTTTAGAATTACTGCAACATTGATGCTAATTTTGTTATCCCGTCTATGGCTTTTTGCACATTGCGTTAGCATTAAGCTAGCGAGCTGATGTGGCTTTAGACAATTCTCTTTATGTTAATGTTTGTTTGTTTTTCTTTGTGTGCATAATTATACAAAAACCACTTCACTAACTTTCCTCAAATGATTTGGGTGTTTTGTATATTTTTACATTTTAATTTCTTTCAATGCCCCCCCCCTAAAATGGGCAATTCTTAAAACGTATTTTTATCATTTTTTTTATTTAAACTAATTTCTAAAACGGCAGTTGGAATTCACAATATCACACTGGATTGGATTGGGGCGATGTACCTAAACATTTGTCCGAACATTTAATGGGCTGCAAATCCTGCACTTGGTCTATTTTAAGCCCATTTCTGATGCTTAGTAGCTGATAAGTGACAAGTCAAGTCACCCATGGGGGGGCAAACAAGCCGTAAGGCGACATGAAAGGAGGGCGGGGGGTCTGGCCAGTATGGAATGTTGTCTGAGCACTTATGCCATATCCTTCATGTCCAGTTTAAGATTCGTGTACTCTCTATATTCTCACTACAATTCAGAATTGTCTTACTAGTGAGAACCACCCTGATGCTCGGACCTTCATAATCATACTAGTAGGCCAAAAAGTGACACTGGGAAAAAAAAATCATTCTTCTCGGAAGCGGAGAAGAAAGAGCATATACTAGCTGGATCAAAGATATTGATAAACTTAAATGGCTTTTCACAGACGTATTAGTGAAGACCAAAAGTGGGACGACGAGATGAAATAAGGTACTAGTAAGAGTTACTCTACTAGTGTCTTACTAGTCACGACAAAGTGTGTACTAGTACATGGATTTAAAATTGGAAGGATATTACAAAAATATATATAGCTGTTATAATGGGAGGTCAAAAGTGGCATTAAAAGTTAAAATATATATCACTAGTATGACACATTTGTTCTTGTAGTTCGTATTAGTAGATGGATATGAGGAAGATGGAATAAATGCTCAAGCGGCAGGAAGGAAGCTTATGGTCCGGGCACGGTGCACCGTGTCGTCTTCTAATGGAGTATTAAATATCCTCAGACATGCACTTCGGCTACTAAAAGCCAATAATGCATCACACTTCCTCCGGACGCCCCCCAGGGGACCGCGCGTGATGGATCTGATCAATTAGGAGAGCTTTTACAGGGGCTGCGTCATCCGCCTCACCAACCCATTCACCCCATTCATGAAAAAGTTAAAGGAATGCTTACCAGTCGGTTTTGGCGTATTTGCGGAAGGTGTGCCTGGATACGTCCTGGTGGGTCTGGGGCTCGGCCGAGATGCCCTGCGCGCGCCGGGTCCTCGGGCCCAGAAGTTGCGCGCTGGGCAGCACCGACTGGCACTTGTGCAGCTTCCTCTTGAGCTCTTGCACCTCGTCCTCGCGGTCCAGCAGACGTCTCTCCAGCTCGCGGATCCTCTCCTCCTTGAGCAGAAGGATCTTGGCAAAGTCCTCGTCCAGGTCGCTCATGCTGGCGGCGGTTCCAAGTTTCCCCCCCACCCCTACAGCCCAAAAATAAAAAGTCGACTCCCAGGGAAAAAGAACGTCCCCGGTTCCTCGCCCCCACCCCCGGCTCACCTCCACTTGTTGGGATGAGCCGAGCAAAGCGTGGCGTTAAGCAATCGGATGGAGCGACGTTAGCCCGCCGGAGCCTCTCTTCGCTCGTCTTCTCCTTTTTTCTTGGGGAGGGAGGGCGCTGATGTCTCATTGAGAAAACCAATGACAGCAGTTCTTCGTGGACTCGCGGCCACGCACTCGTCCACTCTCCTCCTCCCTCCCTCCTCTTCCTCATTCGCCCGTGCAAAAAAAAGAAAAAAAAAGAAAAAACCGTAAACAAATATTTGCGCTTCTTTAAACAGCACACGCACGCGCAGATAACGTGTTGCACTTCAATGGTGTGCATTTATGAATCGTTTTTGCTTGCTTTGCACGGTTAGAAGTGTTTGATATTCTAAACACGGTTCTACTAGTTCAAAACATGAAATGTACCAGGTGCCACTGCACTGAGCACTCTAATCATGACCGAAATAGAAAAAAAAATATCCAAATAAAACGTATTAGCTACGCCTGCATTTTCTATAGAAAAATAAATACAAAAAGTACCAAAAATACAAAGTTTTGCATTGTTTAAATGTCAATTTGTATTCTTATATATACGTAACAAAACGTTTTGAATCATTAAATATATTTACATGTTTACATTGTACTTTTTTAATCTTTTTATTCTATTTATTTATTTTATTTTATGCACTGATCAGCTGGCACTTTTAAATTTCGTTGTACAAGTGAGACAATGACAATAAAGATCTATTCTATTCTATTCTATTCTATTCTATTCTATTCTATTCTATTCTACTCTATTCTATTCTATTTTCTATTCTATACATTAAATTTTATTACACACCCCTAATATACATACATATACATACAGCGGCCTATATGTACATACACAAAACATATATGATGTAATGTAATGTATCAAATAAATACATTGCCCAGACAGACAAAAACAATAGAGCAACAACTGAAATACTACACACACACCCAAAAAAAATAGCTAAATGGCGACAACAGCACCGTGATAATTTTATTGTACACATCCATCTGACATAAGCGACCATGTGGTGTCATAATGTCAATGCACGGATGCGAGCATGAGATTCACAGCCACCAGATTTGTGCAGTTTTATCTGCTTGATTAGCATAAGTGGTAATTATACTCTTTGCCAAGCATCGCCTGCATCAGCGTGTACAGTTTGCTACCAACCAAGTCTCACTGGCGTTGATTAATCTCCGGAAAGAGTCATTTCTAGGCGACTTTTTTTTTTTCCCTTCCCCTCACTGTCTAAATCTGTTGAGGGTTGATGGTGCAGTGTGTGGAAATGGAGGGGAGGGTGTTCATTAAGATTCAGGTTTAAAAATATGGGTCTAAAAATAGAATGCTCATTTTCCTGTTAGCTGCTGTAATTCATCGTGTTTCGCCCTGGCGTTTGCCACTTGCCCCTACACACACACACACACACACACACACATTCCCCGCCTTATCTTTTGTTTAGGCCTCTGCAAGACTGTTGAAGCAAAATTGTTGGGTGTCCAAATTTTTTGTTATCTGCACCCCTCCTCTTCTATTTGGATCGTTCCAAGTAATACATCAAACCGTTAACATTTCTTGTTTGGCAACTTTCCAACATTAACAAGCCAAGTCTATCAATGCGCAGCGTTCATATTCCGAGCATCACAAATATAGCCGAGACAGTCATCCAAGTCCTACGCGTCTCCAGGTGACGAGTCAGAGCAGCGGAAAAAAAAACCAAATAAGTAATCAATGAATTATGCATGTGTCAGTGCTCCTAATGAGGGTGGTAAACTATGAGTCAGTTTGCTTGACCCCTGAGTGTATCCATCGCAGGGAGGGAGGGGGGGGGTGATTGGAGAAGGCACCATCCTATTCAAGAAATGACCACCCATTAATGCTTGGGGACAAAAAGACGAGATGTTCTTTCATGCGTTGTTACTGACCGTATCGACGTGAGTCAATTCGCACGAGAAATGTCACCCCGCCGGTTTGAGCGGGACTCGGGTCACGTCGCAAACATAAGAAAGGGAGTTGACCTCGTTCGCTCTGGCTGCCCACGCGGGTGGCGCAGAGGTCGCGCCCGAAGGCGAGCGGGATCGTCTTACGGAAGGCCAGAGGGCAGACATGAAGTCATCGTTTTCCTGTAAAGATGCAAAGTGGGAGGGGCCAGGGGGGAGTCATGGGAATATCAGAAGCGTTCATGAAAAACACTGTTGCATTTGTTGAGTCAATAAAAAGATGTTACTTGAATTTACCTCGTCTTCATATTCTCCAATGCACACTGTTTGGAACCTGAAAACATCCTATAAGGGGGACCCTTGTAAACCGTAGACCCCGTACGCATCGTGAAATGAGCCTTTCTTGCGTTTAATGCATCTCCGAGGAGCAGTGGGCGAGGACTTTGGTCAATGAAATGACTCTAACAGACTATTTTTTGGAGGTGAAACCAGAGTAACTGGCCCCCACCCGGGATTGGACCTGTTGAGGCAACACTTGTGAGTGACTCTGCTGCAGCGGTGGGAAGTAATAAAGTACAAATATGTCGTAAAGTCGATTTTTCAGTTATCCGTAATTTATGTGAGCCTTTATGTATTTTGACAATTACTTTTACTTTCTACATTTGTAATCATAATACAGATGATTTTACTCGCTACTCCTTCGTTTATTCACAAATGAAGACAACCATGTTTTGGCAAAACATTTTCCATTTTTTTTTTGTCTTGTTTGTGCACAAGCCACAAAACCTCTGGGAGAATGCGATATGAGAAAAAATTAACTTCCTCTTGGCATGGCAAATCGACTCAATGTTCACAGACGCCCAAAAAAATTAAATAATGAAGCATGCCAAGAACACTGTCCCTTCTGTGAAACGTGGAGGAGGTTCTGCTAAGTTCAGGGCCGGAAGTCAAGTGAAACTAAAAAAAAAACCTAAAAACGTCCCTGATTGTGACCGAGAACAAGGATTGTCAACCAATGGTCCGCGGCCCTCTAGTGGTCCGTGGCGGTATTGCAGGTGGTCCACGAAATTGGAAATGGAAAATAATTGTAACATTTCTAAAAATAAAACCGATTCATTATCTAAACTTGATTTACTTTCCAGCTAATTTTGTGAATCCTTTCCAAATTATGTCAAATGGAGCTGAGATTCCCAAAATAGACATAATATCATTCTGCCAAAGTGGACCCTTGGACAAAACCAGTTGAAAAACCCTGACCTAGAAAATACCTAAGCAAAATCTCAGTTTTTCCCAACTTTGTTATGTTCCACGTCCATGTGTTCCGATACATATGATGCATCTTTTTTACTGTCCCCAGCTGGTCCCGCTGAGACCGCACCAGCTGGTTGCCTGTCTGGACCTGCCATCCCAGGAGAGGTGAGACTGAAACATGGGAGACATCTGTAGGGAGCCATTGGGAACTTTCTCTTCCTTTCTCTTCAGATCTTAAGAGTTCGGGGAATCCGACACGAGCGGGTCTCACGTCGTAACGTAATATCACATCGCCCGGCCTGCTGATTGATCGTCAGCGTGGCACCGGAGACGGATTGACGCCTAGCGCGGGAAATTGACTTAGTTTTGATACTTCCTTCCTGCATAGATGTGGCGGACATTTTTTTTTCTCTCTAATAATTGTTTTTTGGTATTACATCGGCCCAAAGCATCTGTTGGTTTCGAAACCTGTTTTGACGAGATCAAGAAGTCTGAGGACAAGTGGGTGTGAACATCTGATATTGACATTCATCTCAGACAGCGTGCGAGAAAGCGGGCCAACTTTCTACGCTTCGGAATGTTTAACACCCCGACGACCCTGCCCGAGTTTTGGAAGTTTTAAACGGCAGCCATAAAAAAAGCCCAAACCAGAAAACCCTTCAAAACAACAACAAAAACATCCGTGTCATCTGGCTCTCCGTGCGAAAACAAAGACAGATGAGTCCGAGTTGTTTTTCAAAAAACAGTTGAGTGATCTCATTTTCCAAGAATTTTCTGATGACGTATTTTTTGTTTGTTTTTTTTAGTTGGCCTTGTGTTGATGTTAAACCACATTGAGTCCCATGTTGGTCACTTTGTGAGGAGCCACATCTGTGTCGCAGCTTTGTAGATAAGCATCTCGTTAACTCGTTCACTACCATTGACGACTTTAGACGTCCAACTTCGATTTTGGCACTGAATGAGCGAACAGACGTTTGTACAGTCGGTGGAAAACTAAAATTGGATTTTTACCGCTTCATTTGGAGCAGCCTGTCTGCAGCCTTTGGGCCTCTACGAATGTTCTCGCCACCTCCGCCTCTCTCCCACGCTGATCTTAACCTATATGTGAGAGTGAAAGTGCGTGCGTGTCTCCCTCCGACTGACATCCGTTGCAAAAACATGTCAAGTTCTGTCCGCACGTCACGCTAACACCACGTAAACACACCTGAGCGCCCAGACAGGAAACAGGCGGGCAGTCGGGCCACCGAGGGCATGTTTGCCTCCACGGCCGTCCCCGTGCCGACGTAAAGCGTACCATATGGAGGCCATATACAAGAATGTCTTTCGTGGCAGGAAACGTGGGGTACACCGGGTAAGTCCTCCGACGCCTTCCAAGAAGTGGCGGTTCAGCTTTTACAAGACACCATTCAGCTTGGGGGTGACTGTTATGAGAAGGGGAAAGTATGCAAAAGGTAAACAAAAGAGCCAAGGCCGCTGGAATTAGCGGTCGACGACAAATGAGAACAATAAAGAACATTCCGGTTGATTCGATGCAGAATAATTGTGGAAAGAATTTGAATTTTGAGCCAACACATGGGAAGCTCTCATTGATATGTGCTTGAAATTTGGAAATTCCAAATATATTATCTATAAATGGATGGGGGGGGGGGGAATCCACCTTTATAAAGTTAATTTCAATTAAACAAAATTGACATATTATTTGAAGTTGAGTAGATGAATAAATAGTTTTGAAATTGATTATCGTGTTCATTAATCGTGATTTTAATATCAGTCAAAATATTTTTTTTCATTCTCAGCCTTTGAGCATGACTTGTGAGATGATCAATATATTTTTTGCTACATTTGATATATTTATCAAATATAAATTTGATATATTTATCAAATGTGTTTGTATGCTCTGGAAAACTTCCACTGCCACCCAACTAGTCGGCAAGAGAGAATCCTTAAACAGCTTTTAATGCCGAGTCATCTAATGATTGCATCATGAGCTAACTGCATTGTTTGACTTATCTGACGCTCCAGCTGCTGCTGGCATAAAAATAAAAAAATGAGCCAGCCCTGAATTCCTTTGGCGCATACCTATCTCAGCAGGTGAGGAGGCAATGAGCCGGCAGAGTGGAGTGGAAGGCCCGACTGTCAGCAGCCGGCTCTGATAACAGTGGCACAGCACGGGCCTCGGCTTCAAGCGCCACATAAAAAGCCGCCGCGGCTAAAGATAGACACGCGGCGAGAGGGACGGCCATAAATCGGCGGGACCAACCCCGGGGTTCCGACTAGAAAGCCCCGGCCTGCTGTCATTAAGCCGGCCCCTCTCGTTATAAAAACTATTTGCTGCCAAACAGTGACGAAATATTTTTGGGTTATCTTTACTAAAATTAGCAGCGCTCTGGTCGCATTCCAGCCCGGGCTGGACGTTCAACAGGCCGCCACCTGTAGCATGTCACGGGAAACACCATAACCCCCCCCCCCTGTGAAACCAGTTCCCGTCACTCCCGGCCGAACGGGCTAGTAAAAGCGCCCTGGAAGAAAACTTTACTACTGGACAGATAAAACCAGAACACGTCACACGCGTTCTGAGCTTGAGTACATCAGACAACACAGGTCAGATAACATTGGCAGTTTTAAGGCTTACTGGTAATGGACAAAAATAAAGATATAAATCACGTTTAGAGAAAAATGTATGAAAAGTCCACACACCCCTATTTAAATTCTAATATAACTATTGATAGGTCCTATAACCTACACAGCATTACTGAAAGAGGGAAAGTGGAAATAAACGACTGAAATAATGGAGTTGCACAAGTGTGCACACCCTCATCGCTGGGATTAATCAATCACAAGTATATTCATGTACGCATCAAAGTTTGTGTTTTAAAAGAGTGAGAAATGAGATGTCACAAGAGTTTCATGTTAAAATGAATGGCTGACAACTCCAAATGAGTGTTTTGTCACTTTGAAAAGACACAGGCTGCCATCTTTGATTGACGTCTGTCATAACCGTGTGTGTGTGTGGGTGGCGGGGTCTCTTGTGTCTCGCTTCAGCTGTCAAGTCTGAACCTGTCAGGATTGGGCCATCGGGGTCTATCCTGGCCGAAGCACTGACCTACATTTAGAAACCTAAAGTCTAATATTTGTTGAGTTAAGGTCCAATCGGGTTCAGCCGCTAAATTACCATGTCAATCTAATCTGAATAGTCAACCCAAGTAACTCAAACCACATTAGCAATGAAACATTTTTGTTACCCAATCTCATATTGTATTTATCAAAAAAATTATTGTTTTTAATAATTAATCGGAATATTATTCTGCCAAACAACGTCATGGGTCTAAAAATAATCCCCATCAGTAGGGCCTTAAAAAAAAAAAAAACACACAGCCTTAGATTCACACCACCATTGTTGCTCTTATTTGTGTTTCTCGCCATTGAGTCTAAGAGTTTTGTCCTCCGATCGATTCATTCCTGTCCTTCAAGTGCCACTTCGGCTTTGATGCTTCATTCAAGAAAAGCGTCCTTCAGCCAAGGAGCTCGGGACACGCAAATGCAATTTTCCACATTTGCATGACAAAGACGAACCCGGCCGATATTGCGTATCGTCATCATCGTCGGTTCCCTGTTTTGCATCCACGCCGCCGCTATATTCTAACAGGATGCAGTTGCCTGGTAGCCAACGACACGTTCTCGCCTTCTAATCCGCCGGAGGAGCTCGGCGGGAATAAGACTGTACTCCGGAGGGCAAGAGCTCACGAATGTAATATCACAAACGTGTCTTTATGATGGAGCGTGAGACACTTTAATATTACATCCACAATAAATCCGCCATGCTGTTTATTGTTGCGCAATCCAGAGTAGTTTACCAAATGTATACCGCCGTGATTTCTGGATATACCGGCCACACCAACTGGTGCATGGATCAGCCTCTGGGAGCACCTGAAGAGATTTGGAAGCAAAGTCCAGCAGGGCTGCTGGGAAACAGTCCAGCGAGCGTTGCGTGCCGGCGGCGTGATCGCTCCGCATTTAGCTTGTGGCGCACTAAATCAACCGTGCGAGCCTCCATTACGAGAACACTCTGACCCTCCCCGACAACAAGCCATCATTGTAGAATTAGATAGGAGGAATGAGTTTCTCTAGTTTGGAGTCGATTTTTTTTTAGATGATGTGTCTCCTTGGAGGAATATCATGTGATGCTCGGAGGTGTCGTTATGCACGCTTGGTGGCCCGCCTACACTCGCTATATGATTACATAGATGAGCTCTGAAGTGTCCCCTGACCTTAAAGTCTTATTTACTGGAAGTAAGGAATGATACATGCACAGGGCAATAGCTTTGCGTACTTTTTTAACACAAGTGTCACATATATCCTCACCTTATGGGCGTCACTCATCATCATCTTTTACTGAGCCGAGAAGAGGCCGCAGTGTTACGATGCCTATTGACAGGCGGTGAGTGAGTAGGACCCAAACTGCACTCTCATTGCTAGTAGTCAGTCAGCGAGGCTGCAAGGGAGTATTGGAAAAGTGAGAAGAATGAAGTTGGTGTGCTCATTTCATGGCCTCTTGAGATAAATAGTGAGGGGATGACAAGATTTTTTTTTTTTTGCAATAATGGGGGTGCATGAGTGTCATCATTCTACCGCCGGCGTCTTTGGTAGACACTTTGATTGGAGGCAAGGACATCTCCAGATACTTGGAATGGAGTGCATGCCACATCACCCCGTTACAACGCAATTACTTTTTACGTTACAAAAATAATACATTTAAGAATTTGAGAAATTCTTCAAAATGCAATTACAATGAACAATTATGTGAGTGAGAAAGCATAAAAAATTATATGAATCATTGAAATTGAGTTGAAATCAGAAGTGATGGAAAAAAGAATAAATAATATACAATAATAAATAATAATATATATTTAAAAATATATATAAAATGAAATTTTATTACGAGATTATCACATCATTTATGACTCATAAAACGTATATAACATGGAGTGTCAATGTAAGAATTGTAGGATGGAAGAAATAGTTGGAATTGATGATAATAAAGAGAAATATGTCATAATTTTCTTTATTATTCTACACATTATATCACAGAGGCAAGTAATATATTGATTTTGTTTATTTTAGATCTTATTAGACAGAATAAAATGTATGTTATTATATTCCCATCACTTGGAAAGTGAATTTTTTTTTACAACACATGCTCCATTTAATAAAAGCGTGAGTGAGTGTGGAAAGAATTCAGCCAAAAAATCAAATAAAAATTATTTGATGTCATTGGCACCACCTCAGATTTGGCCCAAGTGCCGACACATCTGTCAGGGCTGCTTTTCCACACTCGGCAGGTCATAACTCCTCACCGGTATGCTTTTAACTAACATCTGAAGTCAAATAAAATCTTTGATACGGTTCTGCCCGCTACAACAGCAATTCGCTGAGCGATGACAGAAAAAAGCCTTCCCATCTGCTTTTTCTCTTTATCTTATAAATCCAAGCAGATGGAAGAAGAGCGTTAATGTAAATGTGGAACTGCATATGCGGGGACTGCGTACGTTTGTATACAATATGGCTGTTTTATTACCCAATCACCCACCCCGTCTTCTTTTCATGGACCATCCATTAAAAGACAAGTGCATTGGCTGTACAACAACAATATTATCTCCACAGACTAAGTATGGTAGTAAAGCTCAGTGCCGTCGAGAATAGAATTTGCTCGTGAAGCCATGAATCAAGACTGCTGTTTGTCTTGGCCTCGGCATCCTTGAGGAGTTGGGGTGGGGGTCGAGGAGCGAGGGCCATACTCTATTAGTGTTAACTCGGGGGTGTGAAAAAGAAAGTGTGTCATGTTCTTTGTAAACATACCTGACAGGGGCCGACAGACGGAGGAGACATGTCATGGAACATGGACGTAATTTGGGTTGGCATCTCAGAGGTTGTTGTACTTCAGGTGCAGTACTTGACATGATCCACCAGACGGCGCTGTGGCAAAAAATAAAGTAAGTTATTGTTGAATGCGAAATATATTACGGATTTTATAACGATATTTACGAGTGCATTGTGCTTGAGGACACCTCAGATTCACCTATTTGCAAATTTTTTTATTTGCTTAAATAAAATAAAATAACGATATGCAATTGATTGACTGTGTGTGTGTGTTGTGTACATTGATTGAAATTTAATCCCTAACCGTCTCATTTATTATGAGATATTTAAGCCTATCAAAGAAAGAATTTAATTGAGCGCTTTTCACCGTGCACATTACAATGAATGACACTGTTAGTTGGCTGGAGTTCTGAATGCCAACGTCCCCCCCCCCCCTACAAAATTAAATCTGCCAAGGCTTCATAATAGAACCAGACAAGCTGGGAAATGAGAGCGTCCCTTAGCATTATGTGAAGAAATAAGCTCCAAAAAAATCAAGGAAGAGGAGGAAAGAGGAAGAGTGCACGGCTAATGTGTGGGAGGTGCAGCACTCAGGGCTCTTTGGGGAGGGAGCTGCAAATTCTCCAGCGGGGCAAAGGGAAAGAAGGAGGCCGCACTGCATAAATAACATCACAAAAGAGGAGAAAAAAAAAAAAAACGTCTTTCCATTCCTTTCAGCAGCTATTCGGGGAAAACGTCCATTTATCGAGAGCTGAGGTCATGAGCGGATTTCGTTTTGGTGGAATCAAGGGACAATCAAACAGCCACTTTGTATACAAGCAAACACTCGAGAGGGCACTGTGGGAATAATCCACAGAAGATGATGACGGAGGAGATTTTATAACCCTGTTGAACATTTCGTTTTATGAAAGGTTACTTTATACATAAAGCCAACTGAGGTTCTCGGGTCAAATCTGGGTTTCCTGTGTGATTTGCATGTTCTCCCCCTATGCTTGCTTGGCTTCTCTTCCACATTCCAAGAACATACATACATGAGGCCCGTGAAGACTCATTTGTCCATTGGTGGGAATTGCAAACGCTTATTTTGTGCCTCGTGATTGGCTGGCAAACAGTCAAGGTTGTGGGATTTAATTCATAAAATACAGAAGAAAAATGTAATTTACCATTGTCTACAGTGGATGCGGTTAATCTGGATTTAGGTGGATTCCACAGCCACTTCTTTAGGAGCACATCTGAACCAAAAAAGGAAAACAAAATGAGTCAAATCACAACAGTAGCTAAAAATGTCACCAAATTGCGAAAGTTGTTTGCTCCTGTTGCTAAGCCACAGTCTCTGGCCCACGCCCACACATTTTCTATTTTACAGTATAAAGATGACAAACATGAAAAATAAAAATAAAAAAGATGGGGGGGGCTTCAGATGCAACCCCAGCGCAACATCTCAAGTGTACAATTCAAATAACAATTCAGAAAACAAAAAATAAGTTTACCTGAACTGATGCAACTCAACGTGGCCACCTGCTGGCTACTTCTGGAACTGCAATGACGTCATTCTTTCAGCTTCAAAGCCAGAAAGAGTCCATTGAAAATGCAACGATATATAGTAAAACCTTTTTATTCAAGGGCGTCCCCCATGTAGATTTATCGTATCTTACAAATATATGGCATATGCACAAAACGGGACAAACTGCGTGTACAGATGAACACAAGGATCGTTAAAAACAAAATGACAGGGAAAAAAAAAAAAAAAAGCTTGATTGGCAAACCGAAGAGACTAATGTCTTCTCCGCCTTTCATCAAACATTATTACAGTCCAATTTGGACAATTACTTCAGCCTAATCACTAAATGACTGCACATGAGGAACATGTTGTGCTCTTGTGGAGAACAAAGAGATGATCGGACAACGTCTGTAAAAACACTGCCAAGCTTTTTGAACGATGTGCAAAGTCACAAAAAAAGTCCCTTTGAAAAGCTCGATAGAAGAAGAAGCAAAAAAAAAAAAACATTTGTAGTTTAGCTGTAACGTATCACAAGGGGTTGGAAGTTGAAATTAAATAGTCTGGTTTTCAGCCTTTGATTATCAAGGGATCATTAAATCAGGACATTTTTCACATTGCGATCTTGATGTCCCTTTTGCGATGCCTCACATGTGGATTGTTTTGTCGGTATTGTTTCGAGGACCAGAGTAAAAATCTCCAAATTTAAATGGGAATATCAGGAGAGGGGAACTTTTGATTTAAAAAGAGAATAAATAAAATATACTACACACAAAAATATCGGTAATTTTTGGCGTGTAGCAGATGACCCAACGATGGAGATTTTTGTTTTGTTTTCTAACAGTTCCTCTGAGGTAGGTTCCCCAGCTCTACTCTGTGTATGAAGCACATTCAGAAGCATTTCAATCACTGCTACTGTTCCACTCTGTAAACTACTTTCATCTTCTGCGAACATTCTCAAGTGATGCTTAAAAGGGGCACACGCAAACTGATATTGAGGCCGTATTTCAGCATGGCGAACACTCATTCATTGATTGTACTCAAAACAGAGACTCTCCACACTTCGCTTTTCCATCGACAAGGTGTGTGACAAGAGCAGTAAAATACACTTTCCATATTAAGCAGTAAGCATGTGCCCCTCTTTAGCGCTGGTGTTGTTTGCTTCAAGACTTAATAAATGAAATGAGACAGACATTATAAAAATAATAATAACAGTCATATTTTCTGTCATCAAAGCGTAAATGAAAATTGTCAATAAATACAAAGGCGGGACATAACATTAATTTGGGGAAGCCCAATCTACGTAGCAGTAAGGCTGGCATTTGATATCTTTTGTTTTGATTTTTTTTTTGGTGTGGGGGGGCGGGGTTACATTCATGGGAACAAAATGGGACCCCTTGCGACTGCAATGTAGCCCAAGGTAGGCAAGACACGCTGTACTTGAAGTTGTGACACAATCAAGCAAGTAAAGGCACTGTGTTATTTTGTTATAGATCCTTAGGATATTTTGAAAAAAGTAAAAATTTTTAAGAAAACAAAACAAGAATTTTTTTGGTGGATTTTTTTTTTCGAAAAATAAAATGCTTAGAAAAAATAGTTATTTGCACCTTTGACTCGTTTATATTACAAACACGGAAATTACTTTGAAAAAAAAACAAACGCAGGTGACATTAACTTAAATATAGTCGCTGTCCAACAAAAAAAATTAACAAATTTCTTAATTTAAAACAAAATTTTACTTTGTAGTGATTTTTTTTTTTTTAAAAAAAAGAAAAAGATGGATTTTTTTTTTTTTTAATTGGACAGCTATAATTGGGAAAGAGAAAAAGCCTGAATACATTTAACATGATTTTGTGCAGAGTCCAAGAGGGGGCGAACGACTCTTTAGATACGTTAATATTACAGAGATTATTTTTTTAAAAGGCTATAAATTCTAACGTGACACACGAAAAGAACGAAATATTGAAAGAAAGAAAAAGAAATGAGATACTACCTGCACAGAACGACAACAGAAATAAAGGAGGGGACAGGAGAACTAACAGAGGGATCACCTGCTTTTAGAGGGAGGAGGGGAAGGACTGCGCTACATCGAAGCAGTACGTTCCTCCTTTTAAAAACAAAAAACAAAAACAGCACTTTTGGAATTCACAGTCCTGCCTGTCGTGACGAGCGTCACTGGACGTCCAGCCGGGTGTACACGATGCCGCGGTTCCACTGCACGGTCCGTACCCACGGCGGCAGCTGGTAGGAGCGGGGCACGATGCCGCTGACGTTCTCCTCCAAGTACTGGAAGGGCCGGTACCACCACACCCGCGAGAAAAAGTTACTCTGCGACGTCTCTTTCAGCGACTGGCGACCACAAAGCATGGAGGACAGGTAAGATTTTTCTTCTTCTTCTTTTTTTTTTTAACGTAAAACAGAAATTCCGGCCCACCTGCTGGTTCGCCATGGTGTGGTACCACCAGAAGAGGCGTGTAGTGATGAAGTAGGCCACCACCACATCCACAGTGTAGTGGTCGTGCGCCAGAAGGATGCAGAAGACTCCCACGGCGCTCAAGGTCCAGCAGAACCAGTGGTACCACCAGAACCGTCTGGGGGAATCTGCCCAAAAAACAGTGGTTAAAAAAAACCCTCTTTAAAAGAACAATAATCCAGTTGTTATTCTCGCCACCAGAGGTCGCTGTTGCACCAGTGAGGTAATCTCACTCGACCAGCCAGTGTGATAACTAAAATATCAGATCATAAAAACTTGCACAAGTTGACCCCAAGCAAGTCTAAAGCAGCCAACGTGGTGAGGAACAGAAAATAGTGTTACGCAAGTTTTTTTCTTTACATGAAGCTAACATGTGGCACGTTAGCGGTTAGTCAAATATGTGCAGTCAGTTTCCTGTGTGACTCCATTTCATGACACATTTAGAGAAGTGTAACTTTTTGAGACTTTCAGTCACGCACTTCATAACTAACATTTTTCGCTGGTGCATCTCCACTTACACTCCTTGATGAAGAGGTATGTTAGCGTTAGCATGACCGTGTGACCGCTGTACAGGTAATCTCCGCACATGGTGTGCGAGCCGGTGATGGAGAGGCCTCCGCCGGCAATCATCTTCATCACTCTCCTCATCTGTGCTTCCCAGTCTCCCATAAGCTGAAAGAGGCACAGTTAATCATCACAATGTTGATGATTTTGCAGACAGACTCACGGGCTTTGTTCCTCCCTTGAGGCAAATCAAGGATTGTCGTGTGGATCGTACCTTGGGAGAGCATTTGAAGTGCATCCCGGGGACAGGCAGAGTGGTGATGTACATGGTGATGCACCGATACAAATATAGTGTACCCACGATGAAAAAGAAGCGTCTGCCTATGATTGACCTGGAAAAAAAAAAGTTATAAATTTCATCTCTAGCGAGATTGCTCTTTTTAAGGATATGACAATCAACTGCTCGGTTCCCCCATCCCCAAAAGAGTCAAACTCATACCTGTGCTTGAGGACAGCCCACTGGACGAGCCACAGCGCCACCAGCAGCATGCCGTTAATTTCGCAGATGGAGAAGGCCCATTCGACCCTGTTGAAGAGGTCGAAAAACTTGTCGGGCAGCGGCGGGGTGTGCTCTTTGGGCGGCACCCTCTCGTGGACCACCGAGATCACGATGGTGGTGGTGACGAAGCACACCACAGCGTAGACGAACGCCACGCCCGTCTTGCCCCACTCGGGCGGGAAGGACGTGCGCGAGGTTTCCATCGGAGGGATGGGGATGTGCACCATCTCCGCTGTCCGCAAGGCGCCGTTCCTCTGCGCTTCCGCCGTCCCGTTGGGCAGTCCGCCGGCGTGGCCGTTGGCGTGGCCGTTCCTGTGCGCTTCCATGTGGGTCTCGAAGCGCAGCGTCTCCAGGCGCTCCAGCAGACGCTGCCCGCCGTCCGACGACACCAGCAGGAGCGGCAGCGCGTGGAAGTCGGAAGATGTGAGCCGCAGGAGGGCGGCGCCGTCCGGGCGCCCGAGCGCGTCGATGTACTCCGGCATGCCTTCTTTGCTCAGCCAGTCCGCCACATCCTCGGCGGACCACGCCGATACCTTGGTCATCTCGGCACGTGCTGGGACGAAGGGACGGGAGAGGTTGGGCGCTCTTAAAGGGCAGTTTTAAGTCCACACCAGATCCGGTGCATGGTGTTTAAGGAGCATCGAATGTCGGGGGCACCCGGAGGGACCCCTCGTTGTCACGATCAACGGGAAGTCCTGGTCGCTTTTGCCGTCGCACACCTGTCGAAGCAGATAAATGCTTTTATTTTTAATCTCTTCCTTTGATAACGAGACCACTTTTAATGTGCAACTCGGCATATCCCAAGTTCTGCTATTTGCCCTTTCTTTTTTATCATTCATGTGTGACTCATTATAAAAGTTCGGGGATTTTTTTTTTCGCATCTCCACACAGTCATGTGGCTATAACGATGAAGGAAAAAAAACACATTCGAACAGCAAAGGCCATATTGTATTAAAAGTGTTAAACTAAGATTACCCACAGGCCTAAAAAATATATTCATCTTTTCACTCCCACTGTAAATGATAAGAAGATAAAATCTAACCTTGACATCTACCATTTGCATTATCATCACATGGAGCGTTTTGTTTACAGAGCGCATTATCCGCGACGGACACGAGATGGTTCGGTTAGAGGTCGAGGAGTTGGAGGTCGCTCAGACAGGAGGGAAATGAGAGGATGGGGAGGGTGGGGGGGAGGAACCCATAAATCAAGTTCCACGCCCCTGGAAAATCTCCGTTAGCTCATTTCACAGCCCAACAAAACCTCACTGGACAAGCGAAAGCTGGAAGGGGCCACCTGTCATCGCGCTTATTCCGACCGAGATATGGAAAACAACGAAGGAGCGTGTGACTCGGACGTGTGGTTAACCCAAGGGAGGCAGGTCGAAAAAAACTTTGCAGCGAATCGTCCTAGCCGTGTGACAAGCCAGCTGCAACACTTTGCAGCGATAAAGACAAAGAACACTGAGACCGATCCGAGATTAGCTGTCAATGACTCAGCGGTGTGCCGAGGACCTTTGGTCCGTGAATCGGCTTACGGCCGGAGAGCTGAGGAAATAAGCTCACCATGACTGTACTGGAGACAGGAAATATACAATAATCCCAAAAGGAGGAGGGAGGGGTGGGGGTCACGAATTCTGGAACATGTTTGTGCGGACACATCAATCATCAGTGTGAAAGTAGAAGCCATTTTGGGTTGGTTGAAGAATCAAACACAAAGGTGAATAGTGGTCAGAGGAAGTTTTCTTTTTTTTTTTTTCGTAATTTGTATTTTTTCTAGCCACATGACAGGTCAGGGCGGTTTAAAACGCAACAGCGAAATCAAGGTGAACTTTGTTTGAGTCATATCGTAGCTCTCACATTGTTATCGGCGACTGAAGATGATAAAAGTAAAACATGGCGCAAAAGCAGATTTGACAAGGTTTACCTGCTCCTTATTTCATAATCCTACATTTCTTTAAAATGCATTTGCAGTCGTGATATGTTTTTTTGCCGTCTTGACAGCAGCACGATAATAGTTGAATTTGTCATCGTGAAAATCTCAACAGTACTTTCGCTTTTCCTTTAAGAGTTTAACTAAAATTCTCCTTTTCTGTTGCCAAAGGTAAAAAAAAAAATTCTAATTTCAAAGTATTGACTGATTTATTATGAGGTGGTGTCAATTTTTCAAAAACATTGTCAGCGAACACCAACTCGCCAAACATCTGCGAGTCAACCAAAAACAAAATCAGCACTCCCTCGGCATGTTACATTTTTTTTCCTCCACAAAATTCAGTGGGGGCCGAGTTGAACGAGAGGCTGGTTGGAGGGGGGGGTGCCCACGTGACGGGACCAGAAACGATCCCACCCAGGGGGACAATACGTCAAGCTGACACAAACATAAACACGCCATCTGCAGCTCATCTTTATGAAGCTCCGAGTGGAAGCAAATGAGTCATTTTGGGGGGGGGGGGGGAGTTTTGAAAAGGTCTTGGCAGGGGAGAAGAGAATCGAGATTGCCTTTTGTGTCATGCAACTGAAATACGGCCGAGTGTGAAGGCACATTGAGCATCTTCGCTCCTCACAAATATTGAACCGAGGACACGCCGGCTAATTATATATTTCCATGTTGGCGAGTCTGCAAAGCGATTGGTCGAAAATGTTTTATGACGGAAGGCAATGTTTTGTTTTTTGTTTTTTCTTAGGCGTAACATTTCCATTTCCTGTGCGAGACCTGCCCTGAAAACTGAACAAAACATTCCAGTGCAGATCATGACATTGTCTTGAAAACAACTTCTTTCATCTTCTCTGTTCACGACAGCTCCTTGTCAACGCTTTCATTTTTGCTTCTCTTTTTTCCCTGGCCCTTTCCTTCTGTCTCCTCCTCCTAGTTTGAGCCAGCGCCTCCTCCTCCTGGAGCTCCTCCAGCTCCCAATTTGGGGCTCGACAGTTGCTTCCTGGACTATGTCTGATTTGTTTTTCTTCCTGCCTTCAATGAAGAAACAAACAAAACAGTTGCATGTTGTGATCTGGTAGCCAGTCAAATAAAAAACAAAACTGATTTTGAATTTGGTGGCTAAAAGGTATCCAAACGTGAACAAAAGATGTTTCTCAAATGTTCCTGTATCAAATTGAACAAATATCTTACAAATTACTTTTCTTTCCCTAAAAAAAAAAAAAAAAAACTGAAATCTTTGTTTGGAAAAGTAATGACCGCAATCACTGTAAACCTCTTGTGGGAAAAAAAAAAAAAAGTATTTGCCCACATTTCAGGGAGTGTTTTGTCCAACGGGTGTGGAGCTTTGATTGGGAAATTCTTTTTCCTGCGAAAGAATGGTATCCCATTACAGGATATTTACCTTGTGGAATAAAAGCTAACTAAATACTCCCACCTGTATCCCTTTACACATGGAACACACACTCAACTAGCTCAATATCACAAGTACACTTGGTCAAATAGAAATATATATGCGGAGATTTTACTTTGGATCTGTTAGGGAACTAAAAAACAAAATAAAAAAAATATATAGTGTTTCTTTTTTTTCACTTCACTGGTTCTTTTATATCAAATTATTTTAGGTGCATTACCTGACATGTTTCGGCGGGTTCTTCCGCCTTCATCAGAGTGTCCAAATATAATAAAATAATTTGTTTGACATAAAAGAACCAGTGAAGTGATTAAAAAGGAAAAACAAGATGAACTTAGTACAACTGTTTCTTTTTTTATTATTTGGACTTGGCGGGAAATGAATGCTTTCGTAAAACCTACTCTTACTATCAAAGATGACAACAATCCAACGGTAGGCGACAAAAGTCCAAACAAATCCCTGCTGTTTACCGAATAAACCACTGCAGAACTTTGTAACCCGATGTGCTAGCTCCGCAAATGATACCTTAAACGAAAGATAACGAGCTGCAGATTCAATCGGCTAAAAAAGGTGTGGCAAAAATGTGGGCGGATTCAGCAGCTAATGTGATGTTGCTGACAACGCCCACACCCACATGCTGTTAAAAAGGGGACAAGGTGCTCTCCAGCATGCTATATTTATCCACAGAGGCCTTTTCTATTGATCCGGGCGGGCAAAGGACTTCTCAAACCCGAGAAAATTCGCAATCATCGCCGCCTGATTAACGTCTCCAGAAATCCGATTTTAAAACACATGTTGCCATGTCCTCATGATGGACGGATCAATGTTCAGGTATGATTTATGAGATGTTGGATGCAACACGGCAAGCATCATTTGTTAATAAAAGCAGCAAGCAAAGCACCACCTGCCACTCGAGGAGCAACTTCTGCGATTGGCTAGCAAGTAACAATATCGACCAGTGAGCCAGAAATTCTGGATTTATTACATATCATACGCACGATGACTAGCGGCTAAAACCAGAAGGCCAATCATCCGTGACAAAAAAGCAAACACACGTCATCTTCTAGAGCTTAGCAACGACTTGAAGCGAAGTGGCTATAAAACGACAGTGACTCCAGCAGAAGCCTCTGGAACTATTGCTAACCGCTCATAAGAAAGCCTCCTGTGGTTTTAGAAGCTCCTGATTAGGATGTCAGGCCTGTTTGGCCTCGGGGGGGAAGCGACACAAGTTGCAGATTGTCTCGGTTTGGTTGCGCCCGGCACACTGTGGGACTTGTTGTCAACAGGAAGCCATTAAGCGTGCTTTTAGCCCATCTTTGTATTTCACCGGCAATGTCGGCGTGGTGGCTTTAAAGTGAGCAATTAGACTTATTATCAACGCTGATGAATTATTCAGTAACGGGGAAATAGAATGTTGTTCGCTTCTCGTATGATGAACCCTTTCATGACTGAAATCGAATCTCCATCGTGGATTTGGACGATTTTGAGTTTATGTGGATGAATTATCATTTTGAAGCCATATGTAACATTTTCACAAACTTGCTTCACGTTGTTTTTCCGACAAGATTTGCTTCCTTGGAGGAACTCAGTCTTTAAAAATAGCCCATAAAATGAAACTTAATGACATTTTATAGATGTGGCCAGCAAATGGCCTGATCGTGATTTTACAGTGCCAATGGTTTTGTGAGTGTGTGGAAAAAAGGAGAAACTGGCATCGAGTTGTTTTTGGCCCAATGTGTAACAGATCGGCACACTCAGTGATGTTACGCAATTGTAGGTGGGGAGGAAGAGGTTAAAGTAAAACAGCATACCAATGTGATTTTCATCAACTCACATTTTGGATTGTGTTCAAATCTCAAAAGTAGGACAATGGCGAACAGTAACCGGAGACAAACTGATCCAATTTGAGATATGCTGGAATGCCGAGGTGGTAGAGGAGACAATAGACATACGACTTCAAGTCGCAACAGGAGGATCCCTTCAGCTCAGGATAGAAAGTCGTGCTGCTTATTATTCCTTTCAACAACTCCACTCGGCAGCCATTTGTTATTCCTCTGCACACGCAAAAAAAAAAAATGCTGACCTTGTTGCAGCCTTTTTCCTCAAGTACACAAAATCAGGTTCAAGGCAGCAGTACTAACCTAGAATTCCAAAATGCAATTGTAGGCCACAGGAAACTGGGACGTCATGTGAGCGAGAGTAAAACTTCATGCGTTTCTAAATATGGCACAAATTACTAAGGCACTTTGTGTTGTGGTTCTTTGGGGTGGGAAACAAAATGATCAATCTCTAAATCGTCCAATTTTGGGTGACTAGACTATTTTTGTTAATTGCCCGCGGTTTGCGTCTTCCGGTAACAGCGTTCCAGAGGAGAGAATATTCTTTCGAGTCGAGGCGGGAGTGTTTGCACAATTCTTTTCAATTGGGTAATCAAAAAATTACTGCCTGAGGGGCAAAAAATTATAAAAATGTGTCATTGTTGAACTAGTCACATACGGGCATGCTTCCGGCATGAAAACAATTTGTGAACAGCAAAATTGTCAGCTTCTACTAATTGCAACATGCCTTTTACTCTCAAACAACTTTTTTTTTTTTTTCCAAATCTGCATTTGCACACAATTTTTTTGTGAGCATTTGTACAGTTGATGCTAACAACACGGAAGAGGAAACCTCAAGAAGATGTTCTTCCATGCCAACAATTGTTGAGTGCTGATGACTGTTTGTCAAATGATGTAAATGAAGATTTGCCATTTTCCCACTGCTGAGTCATCATCAGACACCCCGACAGAAAAGTCATTGTTTCCACCAGAGGGGGGGGAGGAAACAGTCGTGCCTTCCCTGCTTGCGGACAGTCGGGTAGTCTTGGCGGTGACACATCCTGGCAACAATAAATCCCTTTGACTCAACATCTACATTGGCCCGCCGACTTAAACAACTGCAGGGCACTGTTAGCGTACAGCCTGAGAAAAGTTACTTTCTCACCACATATGCAAACAAAAACACAGAAAAAAAATATCGATGAATTACAACAGAGACTAAGCACCATATTGTCAGCCAGGAACTGTCAGATGCTCAAGGCGTTGTGAGCAAAGCTGCTACAAGTCTCATGCATGAAGTTCAAGATCTCTTTGTTGATGTTCTAGTTGATCATATACAAAACTGAGTCCTGAAACTTTTATGACAAATATCAGGTGGATTAACATCATATTAAAGAGATACTTTTTCAAATCTATACAATATTTTCTTACATATTTTTCTATGATTCTATCACATGGTGTTAACTGATCGATTCTCGCACCCGAGCCAGGTTTTTTTTTGTTCTGTGTCAAATTTTTCAAAAAGACCTTTGAATTATTTGAGAAGTCAGCTAGAAAACTGGTGCATTTTCACTTCTTCTACAGAGTCACAACTTTTAATCAGAGCAAAATGACATATCGCTGGAAATGTCTTGTAAATCAATTAAATTTGGAATTTTTCCACACATGTCCACTGTACGTCATCACGTTTGATTAATATCAAGTGGCCCCGTCCTGTTCCACCAAAACCAGACCAACGAGTCTCTGCCACTCTGTAAAACGTACTTGATGTTGTTATAACAACTTGAAGTTAATATTTACCGAGAGGCGAGCCTCGGTGCGGGTGTTTTGCTGTCCTCGTGAAACGTTAGCTGACACACCTGTGACATACTTTGGTGCTCACGGTAAGTTCATATAAACATGTTAAAAAAGAATGTACACTCATGTTTGGAGGCCGACGGTGAGGATGTGTTGTGGGGCTTAAGAGCTTAGGAGGCTGGAAAACCTAAAATAGACGTGTGGAGGGGGAGGCTTGGCTGGTTTAGCTAGCTCGCTGGGTTAGCCAACATCATACAAGACGCTCGGCTCGGAACCGTTAGCTGGTGCGATACCGCTCCAGAATATATTCGTAAAAGTGGAAAACACTACGCAGCGACGGTTTTCCACGCTCCAACAGCAAAAGGGAATATGGCACATCGGTCACTCGAATTCGGCGTCATCGTCAGTGTACGGTGCCAAGTGACAATATAAATGTTATGTTATTACACAAGGCCAGAGCTAAGTTAGTCGTAATTACACAGAGCAAACGTGTGTATGACATATTAACGACAGTGGCGCGGAATTTCTAAACTCATGCGGGGATAGTTACACCGGAGCTACGGTGGGTCGTTGGTTGACTGCCGGACGAAATCATCACACATGGGTGAGGCGATTTCGCCCAAACTGCCTACGACGTAGGAAAACATCATTCAACGAACAATCGTGACGTTACCTTTGCCCTTGAATCTTTGAAACGGTCCTTTTCAAAGTGGTGACGACCACTGGATGTCGTGTACTCGAGTCACCCTGTTAAATCCGACTGGCGTACTATTCCTGAGTAGGCGCTCATCAACAGTAAGAAGAAGTAGGGAGTCCTTCGATGTCGTCACGCATGTTGCGTTTGGGTGCTCCCAGAAAATATGGTGTTTTTTAAATTTGTTCATCTGCGAAGGAATAACACTGTATTCCCTTGCTATTTCGAGGTGTCGAAACACCCCCGACTTCTCAAATGATAATTTCAGTATATTCTCGTGTTTGTTTCAATAAAACAAAATAAACTGCAACGCGCTAACGCATTGGGTAAATGAGTCTTCAAATGTCGGATCCCATAAGACGTAAGTGAACACAGCAACAGTGCGAACCAGCAGAGAATGCAGAGCTAGAGTTGGATCTGTTTTGAGGATTCTTGCAGCCATCTGTTGGCCAAAAATGTAGCTTACATTAGACTAAAAAAAAAATGAAGCCATTTGGGTTGAAGAAAACAACAAAAATAGACATTGTTTATCAGAGGTTATTGATTTGTGGAGATCGTTAATGTAATCGAGCCATGCATCAATGACAATTTGAAATGATTCAAATTTGGCTTTACTCCGTGTAATTGAAAAAAGAAATGCAAATTTCGACTATTCATGTGATTGTAAAATAGAAAAAAAATTGTAAAATATAAAATGCATCATTTGCAAAACTGACAATTTTACAGGGGAGAAAAAAGGAGCATACGGAATTTTTCTGAACAAAATGTAAACATGGGACGAGATCTCGCACTACTCGATCTCGCGAGATTAGGATTACCCGTTTTAACGCAGCAGCACGCTGTTTATTCCGCTTTTTTTGGCTGCCTTTTGGATCTTGCAATTCGACCGCTTTATGAGACTCACACCGGAGTGTATATAGCAGATATCCTAAAGTGAGCTGTCAACAATTTGGAACTTGTCAGGCCAATTTGTTTTGACCGACATTTACAACATGGATGCGGCGACACGAGTGCTCCTTGCGTGGCATCCACAATATATCTTGCGAGTCAGGATGGTCCCGCTATTTTAGCTATTTGCGTTGACAATTTAATAGGAAAGTATTTACATTTTGTTCAACCATCCAGTAAGAGGAAAGAAGTTTCTCCTGTTAGATTTTCTTACAGGCTGCTCGTGCTCAACAACTACCCGGTTCTTGCTGCACGGGGAATTTGAACCAGTCAGGTCAGTCCTATCTCGACTCAAACCTTGACAAAAAACACGTTTTGCATTCTTAACTGCATATTTATGCCACCATAAAAGGTGTTGCGATATGGCACCCGCATCAACTTTAGACTAGTGCAGTTATTGTCGACCGATGGTTCGCGGCCCTCTAGTGGTCCGTAGTGGTTTTGCAGGTGGTCCGCGAAATTGGAAATGGAAAATATTTAAATTAAAAAAAATAAAGATGTATTTATTTTACAGCTAATTTTGTGAATTATTTGCCCATCTAAATGATTCAAATGTAGTTTAGATTCCCAAAATAGATGCAGAATGGTGCAAAATGAAATATTATTCTGCCAAAGCAGTTGCGTATTAATATTAGTATTAAAAGTATTAAAGCAGTATTAATGGTGGACCCTTGGAAAACAACAGTTGAAAACCCCTTGACTAGTCGTTACCATCCAGATTTGGAATGTAAACAAGGCCATGTGGTATTATATTTACTTCCAGTTGAATGGCATTGTTGTCTATAAACTGATCTTGGTGACTAAGTTTTAAAACAATCTTGATAACTTGGAATACTATTTGTGTTCCAGATCCAATATTGAGCCCTGAAGCACGTAACAAGTTACTGGGAATCCAGATAAAGTCTGTTCCGTGGATGTGACGTCTATTAAGCAATCCAAAGTCCACGTCATAGCTTTGCGCAAGTCTTCAAGGCAACGTGGGTTTTTTTTTTTTTTGTCTTTTAAACAAACTCTTGGACAGGACAGGACTCTTTTTGGACGAATCATGCAGATCAGCGTTTGGAGTATCCTCATTGTTTACTTGCTTGCTCTTCTTGGCTATTACAGCTGTTTTTTCAACAAATCCCGTCCAAGTATACCAAAGATCGCCAAATACTTTGGCACAAAAGGACGCTATGAGGAAGTGAACCCCTATCTTTTGGACGATATCCTGGCTGTCAACACATCCATCCTGCAGCCTCCCTTTCCAAAATGCCGTCCCGTTCATCTGACCGCTATTATAAGACACGGCACGAGAAACCCGACAAGCCCGATCTTCAAGGAAATGCAAAAGCTTTACAAGGCGGTCAAAAGTGCCACGCCCGACAAAGAGAGCTGGGTGTGTGATATCCAGACTCGATGGAAGATGTGGTATCCCGACGACACGGACGGTCGGTTAACCCAGAAAGGCGTGGATGATCACAAACATCTGGCAGTCAGGCTGTCCAAGCTGTTCCCCACACTGCTCTCGGAGGAGAACCTTCGCGGGGGATTTATGAAGTTTATGAGCAGTTCTAAGCATAGGTGCATCAACAGCACTTTGGCCTTCATGGCTGGACTGACAGAGCTGTGGGATATTCCAGGTACTCAACTCTCATGAAGAAAAAGTAATACGTAAATGTTTTCTTTTTTTTCTTATCTTAAACTATACAAAAAATATTTTACATCAATATTTAGCAGTCACACGGTCCACGTGCTTGTGTTAGGTAAATAGGAGGAGCACGATTGAAATCTCTCCTGCCGGTATGCTGCAATTGTAATCTCGTGATCGCACATGCCGTACGTGACATTTTGTCGTGTTTTTACACCATTCAAAACTATAAATGATTTTTATTTATTTTTTATGGAAATGTACAAATTAGGAAAGCTGTCATGTCGCGTTTTTCATTTTTCAATTACATATGTATGATAGTAAGACACATTAATCAATATTTATAACCTTTGCTTTCTCCTTGGGATATAACTAATCAATTATTTTAAGCAAACAACAAATAAGCTTAAGTAAATGTTGAGATGTAACGACAGAAGGAAAAGAACTATCATGCAACTTTTTTTTTTTTCCCCCTCATTGCTCATGCTTACGGCTAACTGCTCGCTTCCCTGTAATCATCCCAGATGAGACGTTTGACTACGAGGTGAATGACGCACTCATGAAGTACTTCCAGCTCTGCCCCAAGTTTCTGAAGGAGGTTGTCAACAACCCTTTAGCCCTATCGGAGGTGGACGAGTTCAAAAACGGGCCGGAGATGAGGAGGGTCCGGGAGAAGATAGCGAACCAACTCAGAGTCCCGGCCAAGAACATCACAGCCGGTCAGTGGTTTGATTTCATGTTGAAGATGTTCTGAGTTTTCACGGCGGGCGCATCTCATTTCTTCACAGACATGGCCGACGCCGCAATGAACTTTTGTGCTTATGAGTTGGCCGTCAAGAGCATCAACTCTCCCTGGTGTCAGAGCTTGGATGAGGATGACGCAATGGTATGGCGCCATAATATTCCGTTGCTGTACAGTTGCACCATATTGGAGATCGGATGACGGTGGACTCCTACTTTTGGAAGTTGAGCACCATTTTTCTGTAGGAACTAATGTAAATGAAGTAAGGTTGAACATTGCGAGCAGTGCAGTTAGCTAGCTAGCTAAAATAGCTTTCAATTTTCAGCGGGGGCAAGGCGGACTGAGGGTCTCATCAGTTTGAGCTTCCTGTGAAATTATTGGCCTACTAAAACGGCTTTGTTACACAAATAAGCCGCCATTATTCACATCACAGAAGATGTTTTTGCGTCGAAGCTGAAGTTCAAGCTCGGGTAGCTTCGTAGACTTAACGTAAATGACTTGACAATGTTTCGGGTCAACAGATTGTGGAGTATGCCAATGACTTGAGGCAATTCTGGAAGAGAGGCTACGGTCATGAAATTAACAGAAAGTCCAGCTGTATTCTTTTCCATGATGTCTTCAGTCGTCTGGACAAAGCAGTCAGCGAAATGAAGTAAGTAAAATCTCAGTCGACAGAGTAGCTTTCAAAGTCGAGAGGCTAAAGTGGTGCCTTGACTTGGCAATTTAAATATATGATTCAAAACAATTTAGGTCCGGCCAGCAGGTGACCGAAGTCGTGACCATCCAAATAGGCCACGGAGAGACACTTCTTCCACTGTACACCCTCCTGGGATTTTTCAAGAACGATGAACCCCTGCTGTCGTCAAACTACGACTCCCAGCGCCAACGCTCTTTCCGGACTAGCCTCGTGCTACCGTACGCGGCTAACCTGGTGCTAGCGCTGTACGACTGCGGAGGAGGAGACTTTAGATTGCAGCCGCTAATCAATGAGCAACCGGCGAGGTTCCCTGGTTTGACTGAGAATCAGCAGGCGTCCATGCCGCTCTATAAAGACGTCAAAGAACACTACAAGGAACTGATCCAAGGCTGCGACTTTGAGACCGAGTGTGAACTTTTTGGTCGACCTAATCGATATTTAATTAAGGAGGGCTTGTAGGTGCTACAAACGACTAAAAAATACAAGCTTGCAACACGTGTAAAAAAAAAATTCATGTGTAAAATGTCAACTTTTTTTTTACTTAGTGTAGTTACAAAAGGATCAAATAAATGAATAGGAATGAACGGTAATAAGAATCACATACCTCAACCAATAGAGCTGAAATTAATTTGTTACATGAGGAAAAATCTGATGTACTGTAGTTTGTACTAATGCTGCAAACCAATTCATGGTGCTGTTCCTTTTGGTGTGCTTGCCTTTGCCACTAAGAGGCAGTAAATACTCTTCACCACGGTGATTACATTATGTCAAAGAACTCTTTATTTCAAGGACTATCCCACAAGCTTCATGTTCCTAAACTCAAAGCAACCCTTCTGTAAAATATCTAAAGAAATATGAGTACACACTTGTCTGAGGCGTCAATAATGAAGAAGTTCACCCTTTAATTACTTAGCACTGCTTGTATCTACATGTTTTTGTAATGGCAAAAATGAAATGATAATCACGATCACTTCTTTCACTGTTTGGGATGTGTAAAGGAATTTCTGCAATGCCGGTTCATGACGTCATCGGGTGAAAACGCAAGTGTCATGAGGGGATGACAGCACCGACATGTCGACTCTATTAAATGCTTGTTTTTATGGGGGTTTCATGTCCTCCGTGACGTTAGCTAATGTTTTCCGACCACGTCGACGTTTTTAACTTGAAGTAGATACATTTTTGTATTTTAACGCACGAGAGTCCATCGTTAGCTAGTCGTGATGCTAATAGTCGAGCTAGCTGGAGGGTATATGTTATAGCCCGCGGTGGTCGACAACATAAAATTGTTCTTTTTAAAATACTCTGCCGGGAGAGAGTCAAAATTAGTCCCGTAACGAAATGTTACATCTTCTGTTGTGAAAGAGGCGTAAATTAAGTGACGTGTACCCCAACTTTATTGTGGACACCGTATTGCTATGATGTTGCCGGGTTTGAGGGGGTTCCGCCGGCCCAGTCGTGTCGTTCCACTCCGGCATTGGCTCACTAACTTGGGCGAAATTATGCGTGGAGGAGGGAGGAGGAAGGCAAGCTGGAGGCTGGGCCAGCCAGCGGAATGCTACGTGTCTTGGAGGCCCTTTTTAAAGCCCCCCCTCGTCGCCTTTGGTGACCGGAGACCCCCCTAAAAAAAGTTAACGACGACCGACTTGCAGCATCATTCCAGGCCCCGTGAGCCAAGCGCAGCGAGCCCGGTGTCCAGCAACCCATCGGCGACGTCGCCCTCGTCTGAAATGTCCGGAGTGAAGAAGCTTCGTACGGTAAGTCCCAGAACGAATCACCCGCAAGTTGTCATGCAATTCTCCGAAGATATTTGTCAAAACACATCGATTTAATTTTTAAACGGTATAACTTGTTCAAAGTTTGTATTCTGAGACATACACCGGCTGGACACTTCATTAGGTACACCACAAGCGAACGAAATCCAATGCAAAATCTGTCTGCTTTTGATCATATTGACTCCATTTAAGATGTATTGCATTTTATTGTGGTCCTAGTTGGTGATTTATTGAGTTGGTGACAAAACACAACCCCTATAATAAGCATCTTATTCATTAAAAGTTATCGAATCTCATCAGCTATTACAAGTGTACCTGATCTCAAACTAGACTTTCTTAGATCTCGGTTCATATTTTATTGAACACTGTCATCCTCTGTACGATCAGGTGTAATGTTGAGAACTCTGAATGGGCTCCTTGTTGTTGTTGTGATGAATTCATGTCAATATGCCCTATTCATAAGGTGGGGTGAGAAAGAGGCCACTGTTGGCCACGCTCGTGCATCAGATGCTGCTCATGACATTTTCGGAGAACACGGTGGGAGATATCACCAGTGGTGAATTAAAATGGAAAACAATATTTACATGGTTCAGTACAAGGAGAGTGACTGAAACCCAAGTCGGTCTAGTTTGACAAGTCAAACATTTTTCTAAAATGAAAAATAACAAAAATCTAAAAGAATTATTAACCCTAACTATACAAGCCTTTTTATTACATCAATATAGTCTATTCCCGTTTTTTTTTATTCCCCAAATAAACAAAGGATAAGTTTCATTATTTGATTTTATTTTAGGGAAAAAGAAAATAACTGAAATTTGCTTTTCACTCAACTGTGGCATAATGCATTCTTCAAAGTATACAGGTCGTCCGAGTTGCTGGCTAATAATAACCAGTCATTAACTTATGCTGACACAGCAGAAAAGTCATAAATACACTATTCATATTAACTACCCGGAACTAACATTCGGAGCTATTTTTTTCCCCAAACATTGGCTGTGAGTACTCCTTGTCACTGTTGAACAAAAAAAATTGTTTATTTTGTGAGACACCACAAGCAAGACTTCACTTGTGTGACTGGACACGAAAATGAAATCCCGCTTTGAAGGATCAAGAAGTGCGGACATTCTGCCGAGCGCTTTTACAAAGAAGACCACAGTCGAGGATTTAATACAGTAGTGCGCGTGTACAGGATCTAGAGAGGTGGATACAAGAAGGCCACATGTGGACCCGATTGCTGCCACATCATCTCTGCTGGCCTTGGAGGCAGCACACTGGACACATTGTACAGTCAGTCGGTCCACCCTCCACCACCACCACCACCTCCATTCCTTCCATGCCTCTCACTCTCACCACCTCCACACACCAAGTCAATACAGCCCCTTTCATAAAAAATCCTGGTCCATGGAGGGACTCAGGACCTCGATCCCGCTACTTTGACCCACTCTGTCATCTCAACTCGGGAGGGAAAAAAATTTTGTGTTTTCAAAGCCGCTGGAAAAGGGTTAGAATATAATGATGTTGCGCAAGAGCAGGGAGAAGGCAAAAAAGCAATGTATGCACTTTTGACAGGATATTCTAGATTGGAAAAGTGAAACGGTTTAAATTTGCGGGATTTCTTTTTTTAAGTATTGGAGAGGAACAAACTATTTGCAACATGTCGTGGGAATGACTTGTTCGAGTCGCAACGCTTCACTTCAAAAAACAAAAACAAAAAAAAAGAAATGACGCAACAGCCAAAGGCAACCTACTCCAGGGCCAAACATTAGGGAATGCCTGATATTAAATCAAAATGACTTTTAACAATTTTTTAAAAATGTCCCCGAAACATTCCAACTCCACAAATGCTGAACATTTTTACAATTGTTGTCTCATGTTTCATTTCACAAATGTGCTTTGGCGGCGTAAGAAAATAAAAAAGGCTCCCCACCCATGTTATGAAGTCAAGCTACACGGACATCGTTTTATTTAACGAGATCTGCTCTCCGCCATTGTTTTTTAACGGTTTATATTCACTGTGTACCCTGGACAAACCAAAGACACCTAAAGGGGACAATGCCAAACACTAATCGATGCAAATCCACCTGTTATGTCAACACAATTATGACAACGTAAAGAGGATGAAGCAGGACGTTATAGTTTGCATAGTCATCGTAGGTGTCGCCCACCCGTTTGTCAATGTCATTTCAGGGCGTAACTGAGCGTTTCAAACCCAAGGTTAGATGTTATCAAATTATCCAGATACGTGAGATGCCTAAGTCAAACGACGCGATTCTATCTCAAACAAGGTGAAAACAACTCTGTTGTGTTTTCACATCTTCTCTTACAGGACCTCAACAGGTCCACCAACGTGATCTACCAGGCCCACCATGTCAGTCGAAGCAAGAGGGGACAGGTTGTAGGTTCCAGGGGAGGCTTCAGAGGGTGTACCATCTGGCTCACTGGTAAATCATATATATATATATTTATTTTTGTAAAAAATACATGCTTGTTGGTGACAAATGATAGCTTGTGTTTGAGTAGCACTTTCAATAATTTAGCAAAAGCATAATGTCAGCTCTAGAGGGCGCTATCCATTTCACAGTCCCTCAATAATCGTAAAATATGTCTGAATTTCCTAATTTTTATTTGACCTACCTACATCAGTTGTGAGTTACAGTCAACGTCTCACTTGAATTTAATTTTCCTTGTGTGACAGAGAAGCAAGCGGGGAGGAAAAAGGGAAGTGGCTAAAAATTCAGACGATGACTTGTCTACTAGTTGTGATTCAAGGAAATGGAAAAGTGTAGAAATAAGTCTTAAGATTGAAATGTTTCTCTAGAGGCAGCCACAATAATTTCAATGAATGGTGCATTGATAAGGGAACGCTCGAGAACCTTCTTTGCAGTTCTCCTAGGAGAATTTGACATGCTTTGGTCCTCCTACCAGGTTTGTCTGGGGCAGGAAAAACTACCATCAGTTTCGCCTTGGAGGAATTCCTGGTTTCCAATGCCATCCCTTGCTACTCGTTGGACGGCGACAACATTCGTCACGGCCTGAACAAGAATTTGGGCTTCACCGCCGTGGACCGTGAAGAAAACATCCGTCGCGTCGCCGAGGTGGCCCGACTGTTTGCAGATGCCGGGCTCGTTTGCATCACCAGTTTCATCTCCCCCTTTACCAAGGTCAGAAAATGTTTCTCTTTGTGTGAAATCATCTTGAATAAAATAAACTCAAGTATTTATTTGCCCAGTCCGGTTAGAAAAAAAAAAAAAAAATTATTTAATGTTATTTTAAAAATGCGTTTGTCCAAATGAAGTTAGTCTGCTGCTTGCTAGATAAATGTTCCTAATAATTGGTGACATCCGATACCATTTCCACAAATATCTTTTCTTGTGTTGTGGCCTACTTGACTAAATAAACGCCACTCCTTAAGTACACCACCTTACGATTTATTTTGCAAATGATCTTTTTTTTTATTTCCCTAAGTAATCCACAGCGTAATTTTGTATTCCTCAACTGCTCAAATTGAATTTGAATGTCTTTGAACAAATTTCATAACAATAACCGCAATTCATTTTTTAAAAAGTAAAAAGATATTAAGCACATTAGTTTACAAAACATTCCACAAAATGACAACAATAATTTATAATACAATAAATAATAATATTTTTTTCCATTTATTGTTTGTTGACTGATATCCAAAGCACTTTTATTTTTTCCTAAGTTTTTTACCTTTGAAAAAAATGTCTGTTACCACAGGATCGTAACGAGGCCAGGAAAATCCACGCGAGCGCCGGGCTACCGTTTTTCGAGGTGTTCATCCACGCACCCTTGGAGGTGTGTGAGCGCAGAGATGTCAAAGGCCTCTACAAGAAGGCTCGAGCCGGCGAGATTAAAGGTTCACTTTTGAAGTTTTTAATGTTCCCATCCTGTTCTTGAGGATTATTCAACACAAATAATGGAGCGTGACAACAGTTGTTTCCCAATTTTCTTTTTATCGGCAGGCTTCACAGGGATCGACTCGGAGTACGAGCGCCCCGAGGAGCCGGAGTTGTTGCTGAAAACTGAAGAGCTCTCAGTGAACGAGTGCCTCCAACAAGTGCTGGAGATGCTCCGCGAGCAGGTGAGTGTGACAAGTCGGCACTTACTAGGAGACATCTTTTTTAACCCGCTTGACTCATAATGGAACAGGAGGACTTTGACAAATATGCTCAAGGTTGAATTTGTGTCCTGTAAAATTGAGTGTGCAAATATCCTGCATTTGACCGTAATCCACCCATGACGTATGGTGCATTGCTAAATAAACCCGAGAGACATCATCAGCCGGCGTGCGTCACAGAACGACTTCCAAGAAGACGTTGCCACATATCTGATGTGGTTTTGTGTTGAACTCTATAATTGCACAGTAAGACCATAAATCATGCGCTCACATGAGAATGAATCAGTGTGAAGATTCTGAAAGTTAGCTTATGAAAAAGAAAAGTTGCCTTTCTATGTTGCTCGTCGTTATTTGTGAATTTTAACACGTTACTTGCTCATTAATTTCATATCAACATCTCAATGTAGTTTGAATGCAGGCTAATATAAATCTGATATTGTTTATTGTAATACAGATGAATTGATAGTTTGCAAGTTGGTGAACTTGTTAGATGTGACGTTAAATGTTTAGTGCGACACCTGCTGGTCATGTGTGGAATTTTGTTTTACGTAGCCACGGCAACCAATTCTGCTCCAAGGAGAGCTCTCTAAATGGTGTGTTTTGAAAAGAAGCCACAAAATGCCATTCAATATCTCACTAAGGTGCTCAAACATTTCTTTTCGTGTAGAACATCGTGCCAAGTGAGATCATGGAAGAGGTCAACGAACTCTTTGTTCCGGAGAACCGACTCAATCTCGCTGTGGCTGATGCAAGCACGCTACCCATCATAAGCATCACCAAGGTAACCTGTCTCTCAACTGCCCGAATATTGCCCTTATTTAACACGCCGCACTGGACGCAATCGTGTAATTCCGTATAATTGATGATCTAATTTCTCGTTTGACAGTTGGACTTGCAGTGGGTGCAGGTTTTGGCCGAGGGCTGGGCCAGTCCTCTGAAGGGCTTCATGAGAGAGCGAGAGTTCCTTCAGGTCTTGCACTTTGGCAGCCTCTTGGACGGTGAGCATCTTACACTTGTCCGCTCTACTCGGACTGATTCTCACCTTTGTCCGCTTCCATATCAGGTGGTGCCATCAACATGTCCGTCCCCATCGTCCTGCCAGTCACCACCGACACCAAGCAGGAGCTGGACGGCTGTGCGGCGATCGCGCTGGAGTACGGCGGCTCCCGGGTGGCCATTTTGCGGAACCCGGAGTTCTACGAGCACCGCAAGGAGGAACGCTGCGCCCGGCAGTGGGGAACCACGTGTCCACAACATCCTTACATCAAGGTGACGTAGTTGACATTTACTCAACATACATACACGGTGTGATGATCTTGACATCTCCAACTTGCGTGCAGATGGTTATGGAGGGCGGCGACTGGCTCGTCGGCGGCGACCTGGAGCTACTCGAGCCCATCAAATGGAACGACGGACTGGACCAGTATCGCCTTACTCCGCGGGAGCTCAAGCAGAAGTTCAAAGACATGAAAGCAGGTCAAAACATATTTTATGTTGTCACTTTGTAAGATGTTTGATCATTTATTTGAGATTCAAATTAACTAACCCGTGTGGTGTTTGTCTTCCTCCAGATGCGGTATTTGCATTTCAGCTGCGCAACCCGGTGCACAACGGCCATGCTCTGCTGATGCAGGACACCAAGCGGCGTCTCCTGGAGCGGGGCTACAAAAACCCCGTCCTGCTCCTGCACCCGCTCGGCGGCTGGACCAAAGACGACGACGTGCCCCTGCCCTGGCGCATGAAGCAGCACGCCGCCGTCTTGGAGGAGGGCATCCTGGACCCGGCCAGCACCGTCGTGGCCATCTTCCCCTCGCCCATGATGTACGCCGGACCCACAGAGGTAAGCTGGCGATGCCTTGATAGCTTTTTCAAAACAGCAACTTCACATTGCGAGGCCATATTGCTCAGTGAATATCAACATCTCCATCAGGTGCAGTGGCACTGCAGGGCCCGCATGATCGCAGGAGCCAACTTCTTCATCGTCGGTCGGGACCCCGCGGGCATGCCCCACCCGGTCACCCGGAAGGACCTTTACGAACCCACGCACGGCGGCAAGGTGCTCACCATGGCGCCGGGCCTCACCTCGGTGGAGATCATCCCCTTCAGGGTGGCTGCCTACAACAAGTCCAAGAAGGCCATGGACTTTTTCGACCCAGAGCGGTGAGCCAATAAATGTCGAATCCTCTGATTGGTTGGTCAGAGCAAAACTTGCTACAGCTAACGACAACTAGCAAAGAACACCTATAGCGAGCTAATACAATCAGTATTTCTGGTGAGTGGATTTTGTTTAAGTTTATTATGTAATTAGATTAATTTTGATTATGAACTGCTTCAGTTTTATTTTTTTAATTGTGCTCTCTGTATGGGCAACCCCGTGGCTATGTTGTCTATACTTTTATATCCCGTTAAATCCAGCTCATGTTTTTTTTTTTTTTCCTGTGGACCGAATTGTACGTGTGTCCTCAATTTCAGCCATTGTTTTTCTTAGCCGGGCAGCGGACACCCGACCCGTGTATGGATCGACTTTGCTTATGTCCCACGTGTTATTTTTGCAGATGTACTCCTACTTATAGCCGTCATATCTCCCCCTCCAATCTGGCCGTAACCTGACCTTGCCCTCCCTCTCACTCTGCGTGTTTCTCTTCCTGTTAGTCACGCCGACTTTGAGTTCATCTCCGGAACCAAGATGAGAAACCTTGCACGCAGTGGCGAGAACCCACCGGACGGCTTCATGGCCCCCAAGGCCTGGAAGGTGTTGGTGGACTACTACACCTCGCTGCAAAAGGACCAGTGAGCCAGCACCAAGCTGTCTTACTACTGCAAGACAATGACAAGGTTATTCTCAGATGGTGTGCTGAAGTTTTAGGACCAATTTAAGAAGTAAAGAGGTACTGTAACTCACATGGGCCGAATCAAAGTACTTTTTAAGTAAGTGGAGCACATTCCTTTTAAGCTTGTCCGATTTATCATTCCATTATGCAGTTGCACTCCCTTGCCAATTTTATTATGTTTGAGCCCGACTTTTAAGATAAAATATTTGGAACTGTCTTAGTACTCACAGAAGATTATGTAGTCTACCAAATAAAATGGCAAGTGATGCTATGATTTTTTTTTTTATCCATAAGTAACACAAGAATCTAATCTATTTTTAACTTTGAAAATTGATATTTCATATAGTATCTGAAGGATACATGGGGAAACTTAATCATTCCATATTTTAATATATTTTAAGACTCGTGTTTATTTTTATTCAGTGAATGAAATGCCATCATTACCTAAAGTGCCTCAAGTTTATATTACACAAACGCTAATGTCTCCTCTCTCAGTACAATAAAGCTCGCAAGTGCTTTTTCCACGCCTCCACTTATAACTTTTCACACATACATGCAGCCAAGAGAAGCTCAAACATTCTCATGAAGAAATTGGCTAAAATTATGATTTTTACCACGGGATATGTGTCAGTAAACTAGCTGTTACGTCATTATCACTGACTGTAATTTACATTTCAATAGGTATGTTGATTCAAAAATACTTATTGTTTACCAATAAGGTCTTATTGAGTAGGAGGAATGTCTTGCATTGCTGTAAAAGTGGGCATTCAAACGCTAGCATTAAGAGATGGAAGGCGATGTGAATGTAAAATGCAGTAATAAATAAACCTATTTGTTAATATCAATCATTTTGCAGTCTATTGTGTTTTATAACATTTCAATGTCTGAGTTTGATTGAAATATAAAAAAAAATAGAAACGCAATGGCGCCCTCTGTTGGCTCAAACTGATACGGGCACAATTCCAAAGGCTGTTAAATTGTCCAGTTTACGTTGCGATTACGGAAATTAAGAAATGTACTTAAAAGGTTAAGAAAATGTTGTCATCCTGCAAATAATATACTTTTATTGAAATAAAGTGTGACTGGTGATACATTTAGCCGCAATTTTTATGACTAAAGGATTTTCTTCAGTGTAAAAAGTTTGGACATCTCGGTTCTACACCGATGATGCTTCCTCAGCCATCCTAATAGGTTAAAGATACTTAGGAGGTGTTTGGATTCATTTGTTTGCCTAACGGTTAATTCAGCCAGTCATTAAGCTCCGTGCCGGGCTCAAAGCGGATTGAGCCTTCTGATGAGAACAACCATCTTCTCCTGCAAGAAGCAGATTTTTAATTAGCCTTACATGGGATCACATCATTTAATCTGTGATGTTCCAGGTAACCCAATTTTCAAATCTGCTGAGCTGCACTGCCTGGGACTTAATAAAATCTCCCAACTACGGCGCGGCCGACATGTCGTGTTACAAAGGAACGACAAGGACAGCTGTTGAAGTAAATCTCTCAGAATGTGGCGCACACTTCCTGGGTGTGGAATTCTGGAGTGTAACCTAATTCAATCCACATTCACATGAACGTTGATGATCACTGTGACTCTTAAATAAGCCATAATGACAGTTATTTAAAAAAAAAAAAATGTGTGTGTATTGTGTTGCTTTGTTTCAAATGCAGGCTGTGTCCAGATGTGATTGTGCATCGGACCACATAGTCATCATGGATTCTACATGCGTTTCTGATTGAACATGATGAAAAGCTTCTTTAGTTTGACGATGCGAAATTTGAACCCCTCGTGAAAGTCTTTGAAACTCTCAGAAATATAAATTCCGCACATCTGTATATTACAACTCTTTATGATATATGTGAACGCAAATGATGCAGCAACATGGAGAAAAGAATATTTTTAAAAAATTATGCTTATAGAGGCGGTTTCAGGATCTTCAGTTTCATAGGCTGGATCTCTGGTTTACTGCAAAGCCAACATTCATCAAATACAGTATATTAATATTAACATAATAAAGTTCTAATAACAAATTTGGTGCACTGATTTAATGTCAATCCTGGCTGATTATGGTTGAGAGTTGAGGACGAAATGAAATATAGGTATCTGAAACTGGATTCACATGAATGGGGAAAAAGTGACGTCATTGTTCCAAAGTCGAAGTGACGTTGCAGCTCTGTCGTTTTGACGTCATAGACACATTTCAAACTGTTCAAAGTGTAAATACGAATGAAAGACGTTGTTGGTATTAAAAATGGAAATGTATCGTTTTAATGGTGAATCGGCTTGCCATAACTCCGCTGCGTCCACCGATGTCAGGTGATTGTTTCTCATAAAATATAATTCAATCAGAAACAATTGACTGTCATTTAAAGTGAGAATGAAATATTACCTCGTCATTAAAATAAATATTTTCCCTTATTTTAATATATAAAGCGACTCAGTTGTGAGCAGGGGGAAAAAGCGCGAAAAAAAGTGACATTTTATGTGAGAAACTTCCCTAATTATAGTCACACGTGATCACTTTGACAGAAGGGAGCCGTCGTGCGCGTACCTCTCGTATCCTTCCGCCACGATCAAATAATAACAGACTGTATTCCTCCTTTCTTTTCAAATATTGTTCTATATCACAATTAAGACTATATCATTATTTATAAAATTTAGCTCTGGTCAAATAATCTTGTAATAGTCCGAATGAATTGAACCGAGGGACTACACGGCGAAGGCGGCAGGATACGTGTACTAAAAGCCCAGCCTGCTCTACCTTCTTTTTTCCTCGGTGGAGGCCATGATGGGAGCCTGAGTTCAGCTGGAGCGAGTAAAAAAGAAAGATGATTCCCCGGGACGGAGCTGTCAACGCAATCTGTGCATATTGCTGATTTTTGTATAGTCTGTATACATCTGAGGTGGAGCCTGTCACTTTTTTCCCTTCCCCGCGATGTTCTCGACGAGCGTTCGGTGACAATGTTGAATCGCTAAGGAGGTCTTTTTTGGATCGTAGCGAGCTAGCCTAGCTCCAACCTCCCCCCCGTCCGAGTGACTGGATACGGACTCCCCCCCTCCCCTCTACCCCCCCTTTCCTCCCGGGGTTACCAGTGACTTTTCTTCTGGCTTCGGACCGAACCCGGGGCTTATTTTGTGGACAGCTGCATGTATTTCACTGGGGAGTATTTGGAAGAGCGACCGCGGGATTGGAAAAGTCGGGCCTTCGCCGAGGAGAAGCCGAGCAAGGCCCGTCTTTATGTTCCAGAGGAAGCCTGTCTAATCCCAACGAGCTCGGCTGGCTAGCCCCGAGGAGGACCCCCCTCCCCTCCCCTATCGAGTGGACCCGCCGTGTACCACCGAACCACCAAAAAGTCTGCTTTCATCATTTCCCCATAATAGACTCCTGTCAGCCGCTGCAATGACTGCCATTATTAAAGAAATTGTCAGCCGGAACAAAAGGAGATACCAGGAGGACGGCTTCGACCTGGATTTAACATGTATCCTTTCCTGCACTGGGTTATTTTACTCATTCATAACGCCGCATTGATGATGATTATTCATCTTACAATGAGAAATGTGAGAGGGAGCTAGCGCGGGGCTAACAGGGGTAAGGGGGGGGGGGGGGGGCTAGCTCGGGCTGTCATCAAGCGTGTTTGAAAGATGGTGGATCTGTCAAAGCGGCGTGCACTCATGTCACTGTCGTATCGCAGCTGAAAATTTTCCTACTAGACATCGTGCGTGTAACAAAATGCAAGGTAACCGGCTGGTGTTACGTCCAACATTTTGGAGGCTCCTGTAAAATAAGCACATCTGGTTTATACTTGCATGTGATCTCTAATAGCCTTGATAAAATGGAGTGGTAATCGATTTTTTTTTAACCAATAGTCAAATCATTTTCATAGATTTATGTTAAGGCCGTATGATGATAGCTTATTTGAAAATCATGAGGACACCGTTTTTTTCATTGCTATTTTAATTCTGGTAACACTTTTTATTTAAGGCAACATGAAACTTTAAAACTATTGCAAGATTCTAGACTGACACCAATTTGGGCACCCAAGCTCCACATTCGTGTGTGACTAGTCTAAAGGTATACTAGAGTTATGGTTATTTGTACATACATGTGTTGAGAGGATCGTATTTTTGCATTCTTAAAAAATATATATATATATATATATATATATTCCCTCCACAAGCTTTTACAGCTTTGGTTATTCTGGCCACTCCAGTGACCCTTGGTCCTTATATCTGTCATTCAAAGACCTTGGTGGTGTTGAAAATTCTATCATTGCCGTTATTTCTTTGTCACATATGACAGTTATTGTTTACATTTGACCAAAATTGCCAAAAAGCATCTACGATCATTTTTGGTTGGCGATATCCACTAGATGTGTATTGTGGTTGCATAATTGCAAAAAGTCATTAATCCTTCAATGTAACCTCAGAATTGTCTTGAAAGTATTTTTCCAACATTGGTTTCTTTTGGCCATCTATTAATATTTGTATTTATTTCTTAAAATCCCTAATAAGTCAGAACTTTGACTCCCTGAAGCTAGTCAGTTTTAACTCTTTCGTTTAGCACACTAAGTAAATCAAATTTCAATTGCAATTAGAAGAGTACGGCCGTTAGTGAGATATTTTTTTTGTGTTATGTTGACATTTTAATTTTTTTCCCCATGATAATGGACTTTGTGCCTTATGGACCACAGCACACATATAGCATGTGAAAAAAAAATAATGGGTGCTTTTTGAAGGTTGCCTGGACGAGATATTGGCGTGTCAATCGATTTAATTGATATATCTGATTGTTGATGAATAGTGTCTCTTGGCATTCGGATTGGATTACTGGGCTGCACTCGTTTGCTGTCTGGGAAAGTTCAACTAGACACCGGCTTTGGACAATATCGGAAAGCAATGATATTAAAGCAGGAGTTCAGAAAATTGTCCCGTCCGTAACCGATTAACAAATGGCTTTTGGGGAGGGGGGGGGCTCTAATTGCTCATACCGATTTCTTTTTTTTTCTTTTTTTTCTTATAAAGCCTTCAGTGGTGTGCACACATGGTTGTAAGAACAACTTTTGTCGATCTAATGTGTCGGCTGTGGTTTTTGTTGCGGAACTGTGTACCTTGCAGACTTCAGTCAGATGTTATCTGATGAAATGTGTCATGACTCCATGATTATTGCCTGCAAAGAGCTTGTGGTGAAGGGAAGGACGGGGGGGGGGGCATGTCCCTCCTAATGTGCAGGGGGAGGTCTCCATTTTAGTTTTTTACAATACGGGCCCTGTTATCACTTTTTTTTGGCGCTGCGTCTGAAACAATATGCAAGTTATGTAATACACCGTTAAAGTGGAGTTAAGCAGTGATCTCGTATCGGCCCTCTTTGCTCTTTTTCTTGACTACTCCCACTCTAATTCTCCCTCCCCGCTTGCCCCCTTTCCTCTCCCTCTTTCCTGTCCCCCCCCCACCACCAACACCCCCCCCCTCTCTCTCTCTCTCCCTTGCTCAGTTGTATTTTGGCGTATGCTTAGAACCCAGTCGAGGGCTGGCTTTAAAAAGAAGGCGTTCCTAAAAAAAAAAAATTCCCTCCTACTTGGAGCTTCCGTCAGGGGGTCTTGCATATGCATTTCCTCCCAGCTGCAGAATCCACCCCCCCCTACCCCTCTACCAGTCCACCATGCCCAGGGCTGAGGCTCTCATGGGAGTTGTGGCGCTTTAAAAAAAAAAAAAAAAATACAACCTTGAAATAGTCAGACTGGGATCACTTTGTCAGTTAGTCCAAGGGTTAGAGAAGGCTATGAAACGCTGTGTTTGACTTCTAATAAATGCTTTGATGCACGGCTGGGATTATTGCCGCCGTATGCACGCACGTAGGCGGGTAGGTGGGCGGGCTACCGTTGAGGGAAAACAGAAGCCAGGGTAGCTTATTGACAGTGAGCAGTTTTCACCTAAATATATATAAAAAAAAAAAATCAACCAAAAATACAATCAACCTCTCACCATCTTTTTGAAATGCATTGTTGCAAGTACCACTTATTTAACTTTTACAGGCTGGTAAATTCATTCCCTCCTGTCGTTGAAATGGCGGAAAAATGACCACCTGGAAAAATTCGTCTTTTTTTTTTTCTGCCTCCCTAATTTCCGGTTCTGGCCCAGGGATCTGATGTGTAAGCTTTCCCGGCACTCTTGAGTCTAAAAATGGGTTTTAACATTCAAAGGAATATAAAACAAATCACGGTAGCCAACCGGTTAGCGTCTAGCCAGCTGTTGGCTAACGCTAGCAGCTAACTGCCTAGACTGCAAACTCAATTCCGTTGGCAACTGACTCCAGCTTATATCCCAGAAACAAAATTCTATTTTAAACTAAAGCTACTAATTCTATTTTTCCCCTCATCTTAACACTTCTTGATGGCGCTTGTCCTTTTTTTTTTTTTTTTTCTTCAAAGTGTCTCGCAGTTCCGCTCCAACCGGTTGTGTTTGCACGCACAATTTGCAAAGATGAAAGTGTGTGTGTTTCCAGCTTTACTTTTCTCAGTAAAGGTCTTGACATTCACTAACACGGCTCAACAGCGATACGGGGAGAAAATCAAAAGCTGCTCAACATCAAAACGAGACGTATCCAATTAGAAACACTGAGCTTCCCCTATTTTGGACTCAGGAAGTGTGAGAAAAGGTTGCCCTTTAGTCACTGGTTAAAAGTGTGAAATCCCTCTGCTTTGCAGCGGCGAGCAGACTTCACTTTCAGGTAGGCGGCGGCGGCGGCGCTCACTCGCGCCAACTCCATTATTCTGTCTTCACGGCAACCTGACACTGATGCGCTCCTCTTTTAAGAGCGTATGTGTGTCACTGTATAATTGGCCCTGACGCTTCCCGCTACCCCCCCACCTCAGCCTCCCCCCCCCGCCCCTCCTGTGCTGCAGCCCCGTTGGATGACATCATGCCATTCGGAAAAAAAGGCAGTCGAGCTGCGCACAAGGCGGTGCAGTGCCCCTTTCTTCCGTTTACTGGCCGTTCCATTAGGTACGCCTCACTAACGCAAGATGGTTCGAAGGTTTTTATGGATATGAAAATGGATGGATGGATGATGGTGTTGATGATTGATAAATATTTATTGGAAGTCGGTCCCTTCAGGCTTTTGCTGTTTAGAGATGCTCGTTTATTAAGACTGGTTGTTTCCATCTAACTCAGGAGATTCTTTCACCTCTGCCACCAATGAGCTATTTTCTCTAGTTTTTTTTTTTTTTTGGTCAAAGATGGTCTTGCCTAAAAAAAATCCCACTAGAGCGGCTCTGAGAAACCGTAACAAACGTCATGATCTCGGCATCAATATTCAATCGATCATTTCATCTGAACCTGAACTGGTTTTTTTTTTTTTAAATTCTGTTTAGACAAATGCAAACAGGACAGTGTGGAAGCCAATCAACCAATTCGAAACAGGAAAAAAATCAACTCTTGTTGTGAAAGCACCCTCAAATCCACCTTTTATTTCCTTCACTCTTGTTCTTAGTGTGAACTCGAAGAACTAAGCGGATCATCTCCACCATACCTTAACTGTGCAATATTTCCCTCAGGGGACCCGGTGAACCTAGCAAAAGCGGTCCCAGACGCGTGCGAACTAAACTCCACCGAGAGACTCTCGTGTTGCAGGCCTTGCTGATATAACGTTTACGCTCTAAAAATACACACAGGTCATGGAGCCTCTCCTCTCGTGCGCCCACATGTGGTCCAGGCTCGGGCAGGAGCGCAGTTCTTCATGTCCTTCCTCCTCACCGTCAAGGCCATCTGTCACAACACGCCAATACACACATGCGGATCAGCGGCGTTCCTGCGCTCTCATGTCGCCGCCACCGTAATGACACGGCGCTATTGACGCCGCCCTCGAAACTTTGTCACGGTCCGCTGCCCGGCTCGCGTACTTGCTCATTTCTAGCGACGGCCGTGTCTCGTTAAATAGCCCAACAAATAATTCATTGTGTTACATCGCCGGCCGTTCAAAAAAAAAAAGGCTACTGTTCCTTGACCCCTGAGCAGATATCTACCCAAACATCATCGCCATGGGCTTTCCAGCAGAGCGACTCGAAGGCGTGTACAGGAACAATATCGACGACGTAGTACGGTGAGTGGCCGCGTTCCCGCCGACAACTCTTTGCTCGTTTCCTAACTTTGTTCCTCTGCCGTCAACAGGTTTTTGGATTCAAAGCATAAAAACCATTACAAAATCTACAACCTGTAAGTATCCCTCACCGTTGATCTCCTCCACTCGTTCCCGATTTCTGACTGGATGTTCACATTTCAGCTGCGCAGAAAGACACTACGACGCTGCCAAATTTAACTGCAGAGGTACGCCGCTCGCTCGACCGTTGCCAAAACTTTGCATCTGTGCATGGAAAAATTGACCAAAAATTGTTCCACACTGTGACTCAAGGGCTTGTAAAAAAAAAATCAAAACACCACAATGTGTGTCTTGCCTCTTCCAGTTGCACAGTACCCCTTCGAAGACCACAACCCCCCTCAGCTGGAGCTGATCAAGCCCTTCTGCGAAGACTTGGACCAGTGGCTCAGCGAGGACGACAATCACGTGGCGGCCATCCACTGTAAGGCCGGCAAGGGCCGCACCGGCGTGATGATCTGCGCCTATCTCCTCCACCGCGGCAAGTTCCAGGAGGCCCAGGAGGCGCTCGACTTTTACGGTGAAGTCAGGACAAGGGACAAGAAGGTGAGGAGTCCCAGGGGCTGATTTTTTTTTTTCTTTCCAAATCTGCTTTCGGCGGCAGGAAAAAATTGTTAATAAAATGACCACTTTAAAAAAAGAGCTAATGTCATCCAATTAATTTGTTTAATCGGTTTGGCCCGAGGCTTGTAGGTTGAGGTCAAGAATGCTGGACATGGAAAATTAAAGGCGTCTTTCTGCAAAGACTGTCATACACTCAAATTGTTTTACAAAGTCACAATTTACCTTCAGTAAAATAAAAAAAAAATGCAGTTACTCTCAGCCTTGGGAATGCGAGTGTGGGAGAATTGTGCTACACTTAGCTGGTTTGTGTTTGAGGGGGAGAGGCTCGGCAACACAATCTCTGCGCAGCAAAAAAAATAAAAATAAAACATTGGTAACATTGTGACTGATGTCAATTTGATAATAGTCATTCGCTTGTTGCCAAAGCGAGAGAGCGGCAAAACACAGCGAGCACACGCACACATAACCTGCCGCTCCCCCAGTATGTATATTTGGCTTTATCCTAAGACTTTCTTTTCTCAATTTTACAGCAGGACGATATATATATCTATAATTGCCCGCCTCGTTTGTCCTCTCTGAACCCGTGGTGCTTTTTTGCCAGGGAGTGACCATCCCCAGCCAGCGCCGCTATGTCTACTACTACAGCTACCTACTGAAGAACCAGCTGGAGTACAAGCCGGTGGCACTGCTCTTCCACAAAATGGTCTTCGAGACGCTGCCCATGTTCAGCGGGGGCACCTGCAGTGAGTCACCCGCGCACATATGCTCGCGTTTCAACCTTTCCGAGCCGCAAATCGGCCGCGCGCGTATCGTCCCACCCACGCTGCGTTTTTAGTATCGCTGGACGCTCATCGTCCTTTTTGGAAGCAAATTGGAGCGCCACATCCTGGCTTCTTATTGATGAGGCCCTCCACTTCAAGGTCGACTTGACCTTTAGCTAATGAAGCTTTTTAGATATTATTAGCGCTCGGCTACCTCGTGGGGCTTCCGAATGGCAGACCTGCCTTTACTGTTAATTCGTTATCATGTCTTTAAATGGCCAGACAGACGTTGAATTCCATTTATTGTTTTAATGATTATATTTAACACAATTGTGACATTGCAGTGACCTGTTTTGGGCTGAACTGTCTGCATTTCCATGTCTGCTCTGTTTATGGTGGCATAGCAAACAATAACCCTTTTGTGTTAACTCGTCGTACATGTCCAACTCACACAATTCTGTCTTGTATGTAAACGCTGTGGTCCAAAAACTCATCTGTAAAAGATGTCTGTGGCTTCCTTTTTCTTAACTGGATGGATTGTGGCTTTTGATTCCTAATCCTCCTTTTTCTTGCTTTAAAAAAAAAAAAAGATGGACCTATTCTGAGTGATGAGCCCAGAATCAAAGTCAACACATCAAAAGTGTCATACAAATTATAGCGATATCATTTTTCCGTCAATGTTTTGGAACTGTTCCTTTTGAAGTTTTATTTTTGTGCTCCCATGGGCCGTATATGGCCCACGGGCTACAAGTTTCCCACCCCTGCCTTAAATGTTTTGGTCCAGAGCGAACTCCCACCCCCCCTTGTAAATATATCTGTAAATATTTGTGTCCACTTCTTCTTGTGTTTGTGCCTGCTGTGCTCTCCCTCGAGAACCCCCCCCCCCCCCCCCTTTGCAGTCGGGCGCCGATTGTGACCACCGTCTCCCTTTTTTCCCCTCTCTTAAGGAGACAGTACCGTTAAAAACAGGAGCGAGCCGACCCCTCAGGGCTTCAAGAAAGGGAATTGGCATTGGGGTAAATGAGCCTTTCATCCATTTTATTTTTTTGTATTCCATTCATTTTCTTTTGCCAGGCCCCAGAGATCCAGCATCCGCAGGCAGGACCAATCTTTAGGTAGCAGATGTATTTGCCTGGCAGGAAAAGCACCAAGCTATCAGAATAGGGTCCTGCATCTCTGGTTTTGGGTCTTCTCATGTGTAGCATGTTGCTCTTGTCTTTATTTTTAATGTCGGTGCATTTGCATGCATCCACTCACGTAATAACACATTGGCGCCCTCGCTCGTCTTTGGCCGCTAAAAGCCTCCTCGCTCACCATCACGCCTCGTATGTGTGGCGTCCTCGCCGCCGCCTCTTGCAGATCCCCAGTTCGTCGTGTACCAGCTCAAAGTGAAGATCCACACATCCAACCCCACCCACACCCGGCGCGAGGACAAGCACATGTTCTTTGAGTTCCCGCAGCCCCTGCCCGTGTGCGGCGACATCAAGGTGGAGTTCTTCCACAAACAGAACAAGATGATGAAGAAGGTCAGTGCATATATTGGTGCTGGTATTTTTTTCTTGAAGGCAAATAAACAGCTCCCTCAAATAATTCTTTTTTTTACCCCCCGTCAAGTCGTAACGGTCTTGTTTTATAGATGCTATTATTCAAACATGGACGTAAAGGAGACATTTTATGGAAAATTGACTTTTTAACTGCTTGTATACAATGAGGTGGGAAGCGCCTGCCCGCATATTAGGTGTAAAATTACACAACCTAGTTAATTTGATCGAAAAATGGTTAATATGTAAAGCGTCAATCAGAAATTGTATTGCTCCATTTTTTATATACAGCGAAATATCATCTTTGCTTGAACCTGCTTCTTTTCTATTCCAGGACAAAATGTTTCACTTCTGGGTCAACACCTTCTTCATCCCCGGGCCGGAGGAAGGTGTGGAGAAGTTGGAGAATGGCGCGGTGAACAACGCTGATAGTCAGCAGGGCGGCGGGAGCGGCAGCCAGGTCCAACAACAGCTTCAGCCGCCGAGCAACGCCGAGTGCAGGGACGGAAGCGGCGGCGGCGGCAGCAGGGACGGCAGCGACAGGGACTACCTCATCCTGACGCTGACCAAAAATGACCTGGACAAGGCCAATAAGGACAAAGCCAACCGCTACTTCTCGCCAAACTTCAAGGTAATCTGTCACGGGAAAATTTGAACACCTCCCAGTTACTGATGTCTGTTTTTTTTTTCCTACCCCATCTCAGGTGAAGTTGTATTTCACTAAAACCGCAGAGGAGCCTTCGAATTCCGAGGCGAGCACTTCGACATCCGTCACGCCGGACGTCAGCGACAATGAGCCAGACCATTATCGATACTCTGACACCACTGACTCTGATCCGGAAAACGAACCTTTTGACGAAGAGCAGCACACGCAAATCACAAAAGTGTGAACTCTTTTTAAATAAGAAAATTTAAAAACAACAAACAGCAAGAGAAGAAATTATACAACAGAGAAAAAAAAAGGAGTAAACTTGAATATAAACTTAAAAGAAGAACCTTTTTGTCCCTTAACCCCCCCCCCCACACCCCCAACCCAGATGGCAATAGGATATCATCATGTCAAATGCCAATTTTAGGGGGAAAAAAAGATGAATTATCCTGACCAATATATTGTTTTTTTTTTTCTTTTTATTCCCCCTCCCCCCTTTTTGCGTGGACATCTACCACGCGCAAGGTATTGACACTGTTGCCCAATGGGGAAAAGGTGCTGTAGCTATAAAAAAAAACAAAAAAAACAAATGTGTTTATATCTATATACATACGTATATGTATATACATATATATACATTCATATATAAAGGATTTGTGTGTGTGCGTGCGTGTGTGTCAAAGACAATGGAAAGAAAGAGAGTACCACAATCAGGAGAGACGGGAGTTGAAGTCAAGGACGATCTACTTGGGACATTGCTGCTCCTTCTCCTGTCCAAAAACCAAGGCCAGTGCTGCAGTCACTTTGCTTTACCCTTCCTCCTCCTCCTCCTCTTCCTCCTCATCTTTTACTCCTCCTCCTCCTTCTCCTCCTTTACTGTGAATGCTTCTTGTGCTCTTTGCAGGCTGTCTCACGTGACTTTTTTTGGCCTTTGTGCAGTGCAAACTGCATGCGGGCCGTGGGTTTGGGGGGGGGGGGCGGGCAAGGGTGGGTTCGAGGGGTGGGCTGGGCCTGGGGGGGGTCGAAGAGGCTGTGATGATGTCTAAAAGCATTGCCATTCCTGTTCCCACTGTGTATACGTTTAAATTATGCAGAACAAGGCATCCCATGTAATTGTTAATGTTTTTTTTATCCTAAGATAATAAAAATATAATACATAAAAAACAGCAGGGGGAGATGCGTGCTTGGGATATTCGATTTTTGAAATATGAATTCTTGGCTTAAAAGTTGCTGTGTATGGATTCTTGTAAGGGTATGTATTAATATAAACAGTCTAAAGAAACTTTAAATGTTTAAACCTTGACGAGGAAATCACAAATTGAATTTATTGTTACATAAAATAATTTGCTTAGTGTTGTTTTAATATTTTATATTAGTTGTATGAACTCCATCTTTAAAAAGAACACCATAGCAGGTAGTTGTGGCTTCCTGCGTTTAAAGGTCAACGCAAAAAACAGTGGGTGGGGAGGAAACGGAAATTTTATTTGTTAAATTTCAAATACAAACGTGAATTAAAACACCGCAGCAGATCATGGAAATATTATATATTTATATATATTTTTATAGATATTTTTACAGCATACATAAAAATGAATAGCAAAATCATTTGCATGCAGTGGCACCATTTTACTTCTTCCTTTTCCAACTAGCATACCAAACTTGACCTCCTGGTGAGGACAACGAGCGAACTAGCACATTGCCCTTAAGCCGGAGATCAAGGATGTTGAGTCGATGCGTTCTGTGGTCCACATGAAATGAGAAAAGAGGAGGAAGAGGCCTGCTCCACTTTGGAGTCTCTCTCCCCAACGAAAGAGTAACAGGATTAGCGGGCATGTCTCTTGTGATAGTAGAGAGTGGCGAGACCCCGACTAAAGCTGCCCTCCTCCTCCTCCTCGACAGTCTCCTGATAATAACCTATGAATGTCTGATTATATGAACATATACATCCACATAATCCCCCTTCTGCTTTATTAAGATGTTCCCTCAATGCGCTTGATGGTGACATCAAAGCTTGTTACATTTAGAGTGGAAAAATGAAAGTGCCGCAGTGGACCCGGCCGGACTGCAGAGAAACCGCAGGCTCAGGTACAATTTTATTTTTTTAAATGATTTCTTTGTCGTAAATGAGATGAAAATTTCTTACACAACTCTTGATTTAGCATTGATGCTAGTTGGGGTTGTCATGGTGACGATTCTACGAAGAACACTTATTTAAATATATATTTTAGAAGATTATGGTCCAAGGATTGGCTTCTGAAAGTTTGGGGAAACCCTGTTTTACATAATCTGGCAGATTGCCACGGGTTGGGTGGTGGGTGGGGGTGGGCCCAATTGGTAAAAAAAAAAAAAAAAAAAAGGGGGTCGTGTCACTACATGCTGAGTGAGGCCTTTTATTTGGGTCACATTGAGGTTGGATTACACAGTTTCCACCTTTCTAAAACTTAGGTCTGCAATATTGCGATCAAATTGTCAATCTGTGTCAGCACAAAACTAGAAAGCCATAAAATGTCAGGAAAGCCTCCTAGACCACCCAAACTTTATTCACTTTTGCGGGCTGTAAATTCTCAGTGTCACAATTGATGTTACGACTAAGTGGGGGTGATGGTAAAAATGGTTCTGTTGGACTCGAGAGTCTTGTGGGTAAAGGCGGGGGGGGGGTGACCACCAAATATGCAGATTTACATGTCGTATTATGACCAAAATGAGGGGGTGGGCGGTGTCTGTTGTAGTCTGGCCTACAAAGAAGATAAATCCAAGCTGGTAACCCCATTTCCCTTCCATCTGTTGGTAGCACGGCCGCACTCACCAGGACCCGGCAACCCCCCCCGTCCTCTCCCCTCTGCCTTCATCTCCCCATCCCTCGTGTTCTCTCCACGCGCAGCTGTGTTGCGTTTGGATTAGGCCGAGAATAAAACAGGAAGTAGAAATTAAACAAAAAAGCTTAAACACACATGGAGCACCGCGCACACACACACACTCACGCTGGCCCTCCGTGTAGCAAAGGGGGTCTGTGGAAAGTACACACCCACCCACACACACACGCACACACATAATAAATATGCTTGAGAATGTACAAAGTCCTAGCCAGCCTCCCACCGTCTCCCCATAAAGACAGCGAGGACCACAGGCGTAATATTGGATCAGTGCACTGTGCCCACACTGGTGCTCACACATATGGCATATGTGTGTGTGTGTGTGTGTGTGTGTACATGCATTCCTCCTCCTCTTCTTCACGGTGGTCTGCGGAGGAGGAGGGAAAGGGAGGAGTCAATAATAAGCATGCAAAGCAAAAAGTCCTAACGTATATTCATGCTCATTATATGAATGCTGAGAATGTATGCTAATTTCCTTTAGCCTGACTTTGGTGTTTTACATTATATGTTAGCATTAAGCTAATGCACTTTGGCGTTAAACTATCAGACTACTTTTAAATATGATTCAACATTTTGGTGTTATGTTATACGCTCTGCTTGAACGTGTGTTTGGATTTTTTCAAGTTAGCAGTACATCAATGCTAATTTCCATTAGCTCGACTATGGCGTTTTACATTATTGCGGTTGTACAAGCTGAGTTTGTCGATGGATAAACGTTAAGTATTTTGAGTTGATTGTCAAAAAACCTCATGCACCTTATGACTCACTGTGTGTGTGCTAGTGTGTGTGTATCTTCTCGTCAATGTTTATGTGTTAGTGTAGGAAACACATGGAAATACTTTTTGCTGTCAATGCCCTTGACCCCTCCTCTTCCTCGACACACACACTCATACATGTAATGTATGATCAATGTGGTGCATGTATAGCATCTATTGTGCAGGACACTCTGCAGCATAGCCGGAAGCAAAAGAGCACAGCATTATTATAACACACACACACCCACGCGCACACACACTCACTCCGCAAGAGGAACTTGCATTATGTTTAGCTTGGCTTTGAGTAGTTGGAACCTAAAGCAATGGAAAGTCCTTTTCCTGCAGGCTTTGTAATACATACAGTTCTGTACTATCCCATATGTCCTTGTACATAGATCTAAGTACGTACACACACACACACATACGAGAGGACAGATGGCCCACATGTAGCAAGCACAGTGTGCACAATACAGCACAGTTTAGTTTCCAAGCGCACTGACGTTGCACATATTCGGGACGTTCGCACCATGTTTTGTTATTTAGCATATAATCGTGCATGAATATTAATATTTTTTTCAGATTTTATAAACCAAGTCTGAAAGATGTATAATAAATGTGTTTGCATATAGGAAATATTACTTTACATTTTATGGATAATGTAAATAATGCCAAAATATCTAGATATTGCAATCACATCATTCTGAATATCTTAATATTTAATATATTTTTCAGACTTTTTTTTTTAATATATAGCTCCAATACATGATGCTTTGACAGGGGTGTGAAGACTTTTTATATCCTCCCTTCTATCCTTTTGGCAGGCTTTGTTGTCTACCTGACTCCCATCCAGAAGTGAGGGAGCGTGGGTAATCCCCCCCCCCCTTCCTCCTCCTTCATCTCGTGTCATCGGGAGGCTAATGTGAATCAGTCCCATGATGACGACGACACTCCCTAATCCCGACGGCGCTAACTGATACCCGTGCCCTACGCCTTGCCCCCACCACAAACGCGACCCCTGTGACCCCGCCCCCCCTTCCACCAGCTGGCAGTTATTTATCACATGACTGGCGTGAGAGCAGATAATTGACATGTTGACATTTGGCCAAAGCGAGTTTGAAATGCGACGTTGTCACTTTTGGGCATTTTGCAGATTGATTCCATATTCATTCCTTGGCGGAGGTCTTGGCTTTTTGTGGGTGGGTACTGTGGCTTCATCAATGCTTAGCAAGAGGAAGCTTGTTTACATCATTTTTTCTTTCACAAGACAATGATGCCAGTTGTTAGCCAGGTCCCCCGCCGTCAAAATGAATAACTACACGCTTCCAAAATGGAATCCTACTGCACCAAAGAAGCATTTATTGTGTAGTGAAGTACTTCTCGTGTTTAATTAATAACTGTTCAGGGTGTTTAATTACAAACTGGGTGGCCGTAAATCACAAATTTGACCTTATTTGAAACAATGACTTTGATTTTATAAAATGCTTGTGTTCCGAAAAACATTATTGACATTTAAGAAAAATTTGAAAAAATATTTTTTGCACAAATGTATTCTCATGTTAGCAAGCGGGGGTCATCTAAACCGGATCTGCGCTTGAGAGGCAGTGGGCGTAATCTGGAGCTGGCTTTGTACTGGCCAGATTAAAGTCATCATGTTTTAAACCGTTCTCACGGCCACAATATGCCTCCCATTGCCACTCTGCTACTTCTCAACTGAGTGTGTGTGTGTGTGTGGAGATCTCCTGTCACACACGCACACCGTGGCGGGTTCACGAAAAGGACACCTTCCTCGCTATTTCTGAAAGCGGGAGCTTGAGCACATTATCTGAGACGACTGGTGCATGTTCTATTCATCTATTAATTTGCCATCAGCGCCAGCGTATCGTTGCCGCCGTTTGAGGGGAAACAGCTGCTAATCCTAATCCCAATGCCCCCCGCGCCCCCAATCCCCCTGCTATATAATGTCAAATCAGAGCAAAAAAAAAAAGATCCATGAGGGCTGCTTTGAGTGGCGGGCTCCAAATAAGCAACCCTTCATTGCATCATGTACTATATGTGCTGCATTCCAGGACAGTAGTTTTAATGTATTATTATTATTTATATTATTATATGTGCTGCATTCGAGTACAGTAGTTTCAATTAATTATTTTTTTAATTTTTGAATTTATTATTATTATTATTTATTTGCCTCAAGTAAAAAAAACAACTATACTTTATTATTATTTATATTATTATATGTGCTGCATTCGAGTACAGTAGTTTCAATTAATTATTTTTTTAATTATTTTAATTTATTATTATTTATTTGCCTCAAGTAAAAAAAAAAACTATACTTTATTCTAAAAGTACAAACGTCACGACCAAAATTTGACCGTAACCAAAAACGAATTTGTCCAATTTTTGCAAATTCCTTTCTCTGTTGTAATTAAATAATTAAAGGACAAAGTGTAAGGCGGAACATGTGATGTGAAGTTTTTTATTTTTTAATTTTTTAAAACAGCTGATTAATCGTTTGTCGGACTCTTATCCAGCCAAATATCGGAATTGACATCAGTTGCAAAAAGTCCCTAATAGTGTCGATTTTTTTATGTCACTGAAAATATGAGCCAAAGAAATCCAAGCAGTTGCCACCGTACAAGTGCCCACCTCCATTCTCAACATTGCCGCCTCAAACGCACACGCCTGCATTACATCTCCTTGAGCAGAGCTCCAAAAACAAGCAGGTACGCTTTGTTTGCGTCCGCGTGTGCGTATCAAGCGAGGCCTTCCGCTAGATTTATTGTGTTGCCGCCGAGTGCGAGTGAGGTCCTCGAAGCAGCTCGACCTCTGGTGCCATCTGTCCGTGACGGGGCAGAAATGCAAATGGGATCCGAGTGGCACAATAATACGCCGGGCTCTCCATTAAGAGCGGCCTACAGATATAAACTAGGTCAGACGGACCAGCAGCCAGCTGTGTGTGCGTGTGTGTAGATGTGTGTAATACGGCACACGCGCCTCTTTGTGTGTGGAAACGGCGGCTATACATGTGTGCATCGAGAAGCGGGGGGATGGGCTTCCAGTTCCACCCTCATAATATGCATACTGAACATTCATCCATTAGATGATCAGTCCCATCATTTCTTGTCCTCCACACGTTCTTTATGGTCCATGTTTTGGCAAGCCAAGCTCAGGAAACGGCCCAAAAAAAAAGAGGGCGGTGTGACAAATAAAGGCTCTTATCCCAGGGCCGAAATTAGACCGCAGCCGGAGCGACGCTGATAGGCGGCGCATTAAAACTCTCGAAAAGAGAGAGGGGGGGGAGAAAAATGGAACGAGCCGACTGGGTGATGCAACGGCGAGGCAACGCTGGCATAATGCAGACAGATGCGTCCTGCTCTCTCGCATCGCTGCGACGACGCCTCTGAATTATGAATGAGGCCTCCTGCACCTCCCTCAAAGTAAAAAAAAAAACCTTCTCCTTCTCGATGGCGTCGGTAGTCTCGCACCTCGCTCCCGAAATATCTTTGAGGGCTTATTGGAGGGCCCTGCTTAAATCCCTTTTGTGTCTGTGGACATGCTCAAACAAAGCAGATGGCTTCTTGAGTGTGCGTGGAAGACAATTACCGCTGCCGCATCTCCAGACCACCAAGGCGGCTTTTAAGTGCTTTGTGGTCATTTAATGCAACGCTACCTCCAAGGTCGAACACAATCTATTCAGCGATGCTGGGCCGGAAATTTCTCTACTCCACCTATTTGGCAGTACAACATCTTTCCTGGGCTGCTAAATCGCATAAACGATCATATTTTTGTTTTTCGGTATATTTAGCAGATTTTGGGAAATTTATAATTGCTTTAACAATTACGTTAGCTTAGCATTTTGCATCATTTGTTAGCTAATGGATTTATATGGTAACTTATTGTTGCTTCTTCCTTCTCTAATGTGCTGAGTTCTTCCCAGTTGAGCTCATTACTGCCTGGCATGTTGTGGCAATATGTGGTACTACACCAAAAGCATGAAATTAAAAATAATAATTTGTATACTGTACTTTAAAAGGTACAAATAACAATAGCTCAAACCGTCAACAAGCAAATGTCGCAATTTTGACATAGAGGCCACTGAAGTGGCGTCGTGACATGAATTTATTTTTTTTTATATATTGCAGCTGGCAAAACGAGGCTGAATAATGAATGCTCGCATGCCTCTCGCAATCATCGCCGACATGAGTCGTCTATTTATAGGCCGCTCAAACATTTCCTCCTCCTCCTAGCTGCTAACTTTCTCTGTTTTTTCCTTTAATCCTCCGACTGATCTGGGCCTCCGATTGCACATGCGGTCCAGTCACGGGGGAGCGTTCTCATTTCCTGCCGTTTGGTCTTCTCCAACCAAACGGCCCCCTCGTCCTCCTCCTCCACTCCTTGAATTCTCTGGCATTCTTCGGACGGAGATGTCCCTAGTGACTTTCTTGAGGAGCTTTTTCTGTTTGAGCCAGGAGGACCAGTACCAAAACAACAAAATAAAGTGCATGGGGGATGGATGGGAGGGGGGGGGGCACATGTGGCGTGCGTGCGGAGCCCTGCTAGCAGGGTGATGCATGAAGTTAGATGAAAAGGTGACATGAGGTTAATATTTTCCAGGCGGGTGGGTGGGAGGTGATAGCTCTTTGTGTGTGCGTGCATGTATTGTGTGTTTTAGTTGCATTCAAAAAAGACAAACATGCGTGGGCGAAAAGGGATTTTATCACAAAAGGCGGATTAATATATTTGCTTGGCTTATGTCTTAAAGAATATTTTGAAAGAAGAAGAGATTTAGGTTTTTTATTTTTCTCATTGTGGGAAAGTTCACCCAGTTCAACTGATGGACTAGTTTTTGCAGCATTCAACATAAAGTAAATACCTTAGGTGGGCATTCAAATCCCAAGGACGGACTTGTCCGTCTGTCCTATTTTGCGGACGAGGGACATGAAAGTTTATAAAAAGAACGGATAGACGGAGGGACGAGGGTGTGCCTTTCTTTAGACCATCCGAAATATTCGAACCTCTTCTCCTTATGATTTAGCCATCCTACCCAGCATCCGTGTGTACCTAATAAAGTGAACCGCTCAGAGGAGAGGTAAAGGACGGGACAAGCGGGGTTTAAGACAGCGTGGCCCAGCCTACAAGCTCGGCTTAGCCTCTTAAGTCCCGCTTGGGATTTTCCCTCCCAATATCAATAGTCTCGACAGATCCATCACGACGTGATATTCCAGCCGGCCTTTTTCTCTTTCCATAAGCCAACGGGAGCTCCTCTCCATTGTTTTGCCAAACGGATGCCCCCGCCGCCATCCACAAATCTCATTTGTCGATAGACTAAGCTCTAATTAAGCCAACCGCTGGACGTGTTTCTCCATGGAGACACGATGTATGGAAATTCGTTGAAGCATGTATTCCATATTTCTCTTGTCCAAATTTGACACTATAAAAATTAAAAACAAGACCCAGTTCTATTTTTTTCCACTAGTTGCCTTATTAGTGAGGACAAAGGGCAAACTAGTGCATGGACTGACCTTAAGCTGGATATCAAAAAAAAAATTGCTCAAACGGCTTACCATACACATGGCAGCTTTACAGATTTACGGCATGTGTAGAAGCATGGACTTAGAGTGCCTTTGACCGCAGCGAACACAAAACCGCGTTGGATCAGTGGAAGTTGCTGAGCTTTTTCCCCCAGAGACCCGCGTCATGAACGCTGAGGTTATTTCCTGTAGCGCAGGAGCGGCCCGACTCCTGACTTCCTGTTCTGCTGGTGCCACAGTCTCAGTATGGCCTTCGCGGGACCAGCATTGAGCAAAAATTGAGCTCGTAACGTTCCGAATGTAGTCAGCGGAAAAGCTGGAATGTAAAAAAGGCCATTTTAGTTAGTGTCAATGTGTTTATGGAGCATTTGAAAATGCTTCATTTTATTTTAGCATTTATTAGGTTTCATATTAGTTTTAGTTTTTCAGGAAGTTGGGTCAATTTGACCTTTTTGGGTTGTTGGGTGGAAACAACCCATTTTTTTTTTTTTTAATTTGTCCCAACTTCCTGGGTTAGTCCAATTTTTAACCCAGTATTTTTAAGGGTATAAGTTTTAATGTAATAAAACAAACTACATCACTCAAACTCAAGGACAAGCTCTATAGAAAATAAAAGTAATTTTTCTAGATCATCCAGAAAAAAAAAGGCATTTTTTACAATGGTGCGGGAAACTGAAATCAGTGCTTTCCAACTAGGAATTCAACTCATGACGACTTAAAACCCTAAAAGGACTGGATACATCATGAAGGTAAAAACTGATGAAAAAATATTTTTAAAAAGTGTAAAAGAAAGTAACTTTTTACTGTTTTTGTAAACTACACACGAAACACCTTTTTTTTTGTCATTTACCGCATGTACAAGGGTGCCTTTTTTCTTACGCTCCTTACAAAGTATAATACCGGCCTCTAGTGTTTAAACGCGGAACAGCAGTAAGTAGTCGTCATTGTGCGCATGCGCAGTCAACTGTCACTACAGGTTTACAATGAAGACGTCTTATTCTTCCTTCTCTCCGTTTCTGAGGTGTTTTTTCATCTATGTCTTGTTCGGACACTATTTGTCGGTGTAAGTAAGAGTTTAATATGCTTTAAACGTGCTATTTTAGTAAGTGCACGCTACTTTGGCTTACTTTCACTTTTGAATTCTCCTAAATGACAGCGGCATGGACGCTTCACTGCGGCCGCAAAAAAGGAGCAACGATCGGTGTGCTGATGGACTCTACCAACATGAGTCAATAAACTGTTGCCTATGTGGGATAGGTGAGGAAACCGTACAAAACTGTATATTAAATAAAATTAGAAATTAGTACGATGCAGTGTACGAAAATACAAACTACAACCACAGTAATCAATTGTTACATCAGAGTGAAACATCTGATGACTCGCTTTTAGCTTTACATATTATAAAAGATCACGTGATGGCTTTTATTATTACCACAACTGTTTTCTCCCTGCAGGTCAGCGTCTAAAGGCGCACTGCACTGCTGCCGATCCACAAGACACACAATGTGAGCTGTGTGAGCAAGGCACATACAACAACCACCCAAATCATGACATCACCTGCCAACGCTGCACGTCTTGCTCACACATCAATGGTACACTTTGAATATATTTCTATTCCAAAAAATTCAAGACGTTACTTCGATTCATGTCAACATACTCCTTCATAGCCAATATGGAGGTGGAGACGGCCTGTACCCAAGGCCAAGACACCAAGTGCCGGTGCAAAATGCATCATTATTGCATTAGCGCCAATGCTCAAGAATGTAAACTGTGTAGTTCGTGTACTGAGTAAGTTGATCACCCCAACAGTATATCAGATTTTTGTATCACCCCTCCAACATTTGGTGTTGTTTTGGACAGGTGCGGTAGAGAAGGTGTCAAAGTAGCTTGCACAGCCACCAATGACACAGTGTGCAATGTCAAATTAAAAGGTATGATTGAAGCATTGGCATACGTCAGGTGTGGTAAAATAATATATTTTTAATTATTTTTGCTTTAGAGAGAACTCATGTCTGGACAGGAGTCGCCATAGCTTGTGCAGTTGTGGCAATAATTATACTTGGTCTATGCCTCCGAAGGAACAGGAATCAGCGTGAGTATTCTTAGTACTGTATATGTAAATTTGCTGGTTTTAATAATGGTATATCTCGTCTTTGGGTGGTATGACTGATCAGTTTGGAGCAACCGGCCGAGATCGAACAATCCAACGACATTTGAAATGGTGAGTACTGTCAGTTTTGTATGCATATATGTGATACGTGTGTCAGAACTTTAGTAGTGGCCCTGAAACAGATCCCTGAGGAACACCAACAAATTCCATTTCTATTTTAATGAGCTTAGAGGTAATTTCATGACAAAAAATAATGATCTCTCAGCATGATTGTAGCCATTTTGATATTTAATTCCGGGAATATGAAGGTATTTAATTGCTTCTTTATATTTTTCTGTCCCAGGAGGTGGTGCATGTTAACAGTAAGTAACATTATACGCGCTTCCAATTTAATCACGACTTTCCCTCGTACCTCCACCATTGTGATTTTCTCATCTTTGTCTTTAGTACCGAATACGGACCCTTCACGGCACCTGCCCGCTATCGCAGAAGAGCTCGGGTGGAAGACTATGACGAATGTGGCAACGCGGAGCGGGATGAGCCCTGTCAAGATTGACAGCTGCCGATTAGACAATCCGAATGATCATCAGGAGTGCACGCTGCAGCTTCTGAGGATGTGGGTACAGGAACAAGGCATAGGCGCAATGAACATTTTGGTACAAAATCTGTATGATAGCAGGCATAATTTGAAAGCAGAAAAGGTGAAGACTATTTTATTGCAAAATTGAATTTGGGTCCACTATTTTTTAAAAGAACAAATATGACAGATGATGAACTTCTCGGGAATTTTTTATGCCTAGGTTGTCGTGTACACAGTATGTCTCTTTTGGAGGAAAGGAAATGATTGAGGTAAAAATTTTAAGCAATAGAGGGAGCCATGTGTGCAATACATATGAATTAATCAGAACAATATGAGTTGAATTGTTTACATGATTTTTGTGTTTGTGCCAAGGTATTTATTTTGCTTTCAGCACTTGAGGTTTGAACAAAGTAAACCACTCCAAAGATTACCTTAAAATGCACTGTCACAGATTTTGTACATCTTTACTATACTGTACTGCAGGGAAGTGGCAATTTTAAAGAAACATCATTATTCCAACAATGTGTTTCCAATGATTTGTCATTTCTAAGAACGTGAACACAAAAGTCAAATGCAACATGAACTACAGTTAATAAAAATATCCTGTCCTGTTTTGAGGCCCTTTTATTCAATGTAGGTAACATTTAGTCAAAATAATCACAAAATGTCAATTTCAAAAGTCATTTGATATACGCATGCGCAGTGTCTTGTTAGCCAAATGTGGAGATTCTTAAACTTGGGCGTGACTTCCGCGTCTGGGTGGAGCGCCCGAACAGGAAATGTCAGCGAAATTCAGCAATCGTTCCCAAATCGCGTCAGCAAGCCTGAACGACGACCACGTAAAGAATCCCACCATGATACCAAGAATATATCACGTCAAAGGTAAGTTCTGATTTGATTATTCTGACACGTCTCGGCCACCGTAGTGATTATTTCTATACGGCCGCGTATCAAACTTCCGCTAAACTTTGTTAAAGTTGCGAAGCCGCTATGATGCTCATGTCGATGCGATGTACTACTTATTTTCTTAATTTTTAAAATAAAAAAATACTCCCCACAACTCATTTCTTGTTGTAGCAGACTGCAACGTGACTCATGTGTTTGGAATCACGTTGTACTACAGTACTGTGCCCACGTGTTCCTATTTTGTTGCCAGGACAACCGGAGGAGTTTTTTCCCCTCCCAGAAATGTTGAGCTCATGATTATACTTAAATACATTTAATAACAGAAAAAGGTCAGAGGCTCTAAAATTTCCCATTACTTAAGCCTGTGGTTGTAAAACTTTTTATACCAAGTAACACCTCAAAGAATCCATCTCTTTCATTCTAAAACCATCAAGACCAAATGCAGTCATGTCGCCCCCATTTATCATAAACAAGACAGTTTTTAATTCTCAAAAATATTTGAGGGTGATATTTTCAACATTGTCCACCAGTTCTGTTATAAATTCAACACAGAAAACATTTTGTCTCACACCCAATGGCCATATGACTATTTTAGCTTGAGGCGGTTTCCGTCATATTAATAATTCCGTTATCGTAGAACGTCCTGTGTTGCTTTGCCAAAGTTGAGCAAAGTTCAGCAAAGCTATGCAAACCTCTTATGTAACTTCCTCTTGCAATATTAAACATTCTCTCCCGAGCATCATTAATTTCTCACAGTTCACGATGGATAAACTTAATATGGACATTTTTTTGAGGGAGAAAAATCTCAGCAGGTTTGCTGTTAACAAAAAGAGGTTATCAACAACAACAACAAAAATGATGTGTAAACTTCCTTCCTCTTGTGTGTGAGTGCGTCACATAGCCTGCCACTGCTGTATTTAGTCTGCTTCCCTTCGATGGGTGGAGTCCTTCATACAAGCAGCTGCTTTGTTTTCCTGTTAAAAAGCCATTCACTTGGTTAAGCAAAAATTCGGCATTTCCAAATATAACAATGTTATGTAAGTATCGGGTACTCGCGGAGGCTGCCGATACCAGCCGCAGATACTTAAGGCATAGAATAAGTCTTTACCAATGAAAATGTTGTCGTTTATTCCAGGAAATGAGCTGCAAGGTTGTTTTGAAGACCTTTAGATGCGCTTACCAAAAGCAAGCCGAAGATGCAGGGAGCCGTCGCAAGGGTGTGTATGGTCGTCGCCGCCGCCATTTTGAACCACCCCTCGCTGTTTCCGCAAGAAAACGAAACCGTCGTAGAGCAGGATGAAGAGTTGATGGTACGCATGCGGGAGCATGCGGAGAGGTTGGAAAGGGAACGAGCCAAGTTGGAGGCGGAGCTCTCGCAGGTGGATGAGAAGGAAGGTGATGATGGCGAAGAAGAAGGTTACAGCTGGTACTTCTGGGGCGCCGTGTCCTTCGTGGTGTTCTTGGCCATTGAGATGAGCAGGGTGGATATGGTCGAGTCGGACACGAGGTCGCTGGACGAGGATGAGGAGCTTTCTACCGGCGCGGTGGTACTAGACAAGGACATCCTGAGCAGCTTCTGCGACCGGTGGACTTACAACTCGTCCCACGACGCCGGAAGGATGAGGGAGTTCGTGGAGGGTTTTGCCGACGACCTCCTGGAATCCCTCAGGAGCGTTTCCGATCGAGAGGCGGACATGGAGGTGGGGGACTTTGTCGGAATGGGAAGCATGTTCGAGTCGTGGCAAGTGCGCAAGCCTCCGACTTGCGACCTCGTGGTGCCGTTATCACCTCCGGATCCGCTGGACTTCCAGCTCAACCTCTGCGACGTGCCTCCCGACAGGCAAGGCTGTGGAACCGTCCAGGTGAGCCGCTTCGGGGACCATGAGGGTGGATGCCTCTGTGGTTCCGCCAACTTGGGAGAGGACATGTTGTGCTTACTACACAGTAAAAGCGAAACGGGGCAGGTCGTGGACCGCAATCTCGATGAGCTGCTCTGCTCCAAACAAAGGCCGCTCTTGGCCAAGGATGGAATCATGAAGTGGTTTCAGGTGTCCCTCACCAAAGCGTGGGGGCGCATCTCCCACAAGTATGACTTTGAGGTCACGTTTCGCAGACTGGACGCACCAGGCGCCCTCAAGGTTCGATTCCCTTCGGGGAAAGCCGTCATGGTGAACATCATACCGGCCATCCAGTTGGTGGACACCGATGCTTATCTGGTCTCACACTTCCCCTCGGAAAACGACGGACCCCCAGACCCGTTCTGGCCCGTCTCGCTTGCCGTCTACGAGAGGAATCTGCTGAAACACGTCGCCAAATTGCTACCTCGACATTCCTGCCATCTGCACTGCCTTCAGGTGGTCACCTTCCTGCACAGGAAGCAGACGACCCTCACGGGGGGAACCGCTTTGACCAACTACCACTGGAAGACCGTCCTGTTGCACCTGTTGCTGCTCAACAAACCCTCTGAGTGGACCGCCGACAAAACCGAGAGTAGACTGCGAGACGTGCTCGGCTTCATGCGCGGGAGCCTCCGGGAGAAAAGACTCCATCACGTCTTGATCGGGAACAGTAGAGTGCCACCAGAGATCCGGCTTCCGGAGACGTTCCGCAAAGCGGCTCCACTCAATCTGTTTCGAGGGTTGGTGTTGAAGAGGAACCTTTACGCGGCGACAGTGCGCCACCTGGAGGAGATGTTGAGCAATGCAGCCATGCTTTTACAAGAGTACGCTCCTCTCTCCTCATCTGGCCTGGATTATTAGAATGAATTAAGATGGTAGACTTAAAGCACTTATTTTTATTTATGGTGCATATATTGACGTGTATTGCTGTAGCTGCGCCATACGAACAAAAGTATTTGGACACTCTGAATGAATTCCAAGTTTCTCCTGGTTGTCTATGAAGTCATCTATAAGATCAAGTGTCCCAATACTTTTGTCCATATAGTGGACTATTCAGCAAACTATTTTCATTTGAAGGAGTGGATCTTGTAAATATGTGTTTTGTTGACCCCTAATATAGGAATGCAAAATACCTCATTTTGATGGCAGCTATATAGATTATTGTCAAAATTATATTCAACCTCAACCAATAAAATCACTTGTTTTTCAGACTGTGACCTGATTTTTTTTTTTTTTTTTTATAGTATTTTTGGACACCTCTTCAACCTGCATTTTGTAGATTAATTGCCGACAGACAGCAAGGTGACTTTGCAAAATTCAGTCCTGGCAACATGCAGAATACCAGAACAGGTTTTATTCATCAGTGGGGTGTGACTCAGCACTCGTACAAAAAAAAACAAAGACGTGGATCAAGATTGTCTCACGTCTACAAGCCGTAGTCAAAATTAGGTTTGCCCTCCAAGTAGGTCTTGTAGTAGGCCTTGTAGATGTCCACGCTGTGCCCGCTAACTTTGACAAAAGGGTCCTCGGACATGAACTTCACCCATTTCTTCAGCTCAGGTGCATCATCCAAGCAGCTGGGAGGTCAAAGGGGATTATAATTCATACTCCAAATCATTTTTATCTTTGCTCTTTGGAAAAACTACTCACTCGTTCAACTCGAAGACCTCCAACCTCTCAAACCAAGGCCACATCATGTAATCAGTCATGTTGACTGAATCGCCGCCGAAGAACTTTGTCTTCTTCTTTGCCAGGTCCTGGAATATATGTGGTATGTAACAAAAGCCAGCAAGCATTTTTTGATACTCCAAAGTACGAAAAGAAATTGTGAACAAACCTTGTTGAGTTCGCGGAACTTCTGCTTCAGTTCAGCATGAAGTCCAGAGACGTCTTCGCCTTTCAGCCTGCCCAATGGAATCTTGTAGGTTAGTGGTGTTACCTGTGACACAAATTGAAACTCCATTCTTAAGACTCTGTAAATTGACTTTAATTTTTTTCCATGACCAAATTTTGTGACCTTGGAAAATTTCTCCAGCAACATCTTATGCTGAGCTTTTCCAAAGGGCGTGTCGGGAAGTAGCTTCTTCTCAGGGTACACCTCATCCAGGAACTCACAGGTGATGGGAGACTCGTAAATCACTTCCCCCGCCGGCGTCTCCAAGGTAGGGACTTGGCCCAAAGGGTTTTTCTCCAGGAACCAATCAGGTTTGTCTCTCAGGTTGATGTTGACGATGTCGTGCCTTATGTACGAAACAAACAAAATGTCACCATCGGTTTTAAATCGTATTGTGTTTTACTTACTTGATGTTTTTAGCATTCAGCACCAGTCGGGTCCTCTGAGCAAATGGGCAGAATCTCATGCTGTATAGTCTGATGGAGCCGGCTGGCACCGGTCCAGGCGCAGCACACCCTAAGAGAATATTTCTGTTATTAACACTTGTTAATTTAAATTTGATTTCATACTTGGGGACTTGTATCATAAGCAGGTTTTTTCTTCTCAAACTAGATTTGTAAGCAAAAGAAAAGAAAAAAATCTGCAACTGGACGTTTCCAAATATCTTGTCATGGGGTGGAAATGAAATCGCCCAATTGTTACGCAAGACACTTGGAAGAAAATGCTGAGTCACACGCCAATGATGTGGAACTTTTTATAGTTGCATACCATCAACATAATTTTGCCATGTTAATAGCATTTTTGCTACTCACTAATTATAATCTCATTTCATTATCGTGATTTTTTATTACAACGAGACGATCACTAGTATGAAAATAAAAGAAATTTAACGGCGCACTCCAACTCTACCTTAACGTCTCCATAAATGTGAGGTTACATACATTTGTCAAGAAAAACACTGATTGTCACATAGAAGGAAATTTTAAAGCACAATGGAATATTTCTTTAGTTGCGTTGTATTGTAGCCGAGCCTCGGTTTCATAAGTGACATTTCGCTCAATGGTAAAAACACAGATTAAACGTCTTACCTTTGGATACACACTGCACACTTGCCATTATTGCGGTCAAACGATTTGACGTAAAAGAAGATTTGCTGCAGATCTTGCAAGTATGAAAACCACAAACGGTGAAAATGTGTTTATATTTTGCGCTCACTTCCGGGAAAACGCATTAGCCAATGACAGTTGAAGGAGAAAATGGGCGTGGTAAGGGCTCTTATTTCTGGTTGCCAAGGATACACAAAAAATGGTCGTCGTGTCGTTGGTTTGAACGTTAAGATTCTCTCTAAGTAGTTTGTCTCGTTAAGGTTACAATTAATGTATTAGGTTTCTTAGAAATTGGTGTAAATTGTAGTCTTGCTTGGTTTCATCGGGTAAGTCAGGCAGTGACAAACAATATCATTATTGATCTCGTCTTGGACACAAATTGTATTGAACTTAATTGTGTTCATCTTCCACATTTTACAAGTTAAGGTGAGTTTTAGGGTTTGCTTATTTGATCATTTGGGGGCAGGAAATGACTTCTGACATGCCAACTCGTATTGTTAGCTAGAAATATTTATTGAGAAAAAATCACTTTCAATTATCATCATGACGTCACGTGTTAGCGAATGACTTTCACCTTGTGTACTTTGGTTGTCATAGTGATACGGTCAAAACAGATTTTACACCGCGACACAAACGTCTAGTTTTTACCAATCTGCCGGGAGTTTAGCTTATTTGTGCATATTGACCCCCATTTTTGGAGTAGCAGAAATAAAAAGTTAAATAAAAGAATATATTTCCTCTCAGCGGACAAAGGAAAGAAGCTGTCGCGTGTTTGTGAGTTTTATTCGCCTCGCACAATTAATAATACGACTCGATAAAACGTCATCGCCCTCTGACTAATTTATCTAACTTCTACATGTAGATGTTAACTAAAATGCTGTGTCCTATTCCTTCTGCGTGCACACTTTTTGTTTTCATTTTAATAGCCAAGGAACTAATGGCTTAATTTAACCGAAAATACATTCACTCACCCAAAGCTTCGTTTTAGTGCCCTCTTGTGGCGAAACAGGAGACTGCAATAAATAAATAAAAATCCGGTGACTGCATTAATCAGTGAAATACTGATACATTGACTGTACTATGTTTTGTATGGTTTCCCCAAGGCACCATAGAACTAAAGTCTTGAATGCCTGATGTGATAAACTCAGTCCACCATGGATGTTAATACTGAGTCTCCTGAAATTGACCCCGACGCGGCAAAAGAGACTGAGGTAAACCATATTCCATTTTGTATCTTCTGTACACTGTGTTGCAAATTATTTTTTACCTCCTAGTGTTATGTATTTATTGTACTATTTATTTAGCAGCATCTAAGCGAAGATGATCCGATTTATTCAGACAAAAAGGAGGAACTGCGGGCCAGGATGGAGGCGATCCGCAGCACTGTGAGTGTGGCATCAATTATATTCTATGAATGTACAGTGATTGATGGAATGTTCTCAGATCCAAGAGATGATCAAGGAAAACGAGCATGTCCCCGAAATTGAGCGACTGGAGCTGAAGGAGTTCAACGTGGACGACGACAGGCAGAGGATGTACGACGCAGCCTTGGAGGAAGAAGTGTCTCAGGTAACACTTGAAATATTTCTTCTTCTCAGATGCCATTTCTGATGTGATTCTTGACTGCAGGTGAGGGACAAAATTGAGATGGAGATTTTAGAAAGATGCTACAAGCGTGATGTCATCAAGAGAGACTGCTGGGATTCTCTGAAAGTTAAAGATAGAGCTGTAAAGGTATGGAACGGGTTCCGACTCGATTGACACGGTAACTAAAATGCGCTTTTTACTTAACAGGCTTTTCATACGGAGCACGAGGTGACAAACTACCCGCTCAAAGAGCGACCGCGGGCCGAGTTGGCTGCCCTCCAAAAAGTTGAGAATTGCAGGAGGGAGGAACTGGCTGTAAGCGTAACCATCGTAGTTCAGACATTGCAAATTTCCATTCTTGGTCACCCCCCCAAAAAGTATTATCCAACAAAATCTGTGCTCAACCATTCCAGGCCCAAGAAAAACGTGCGGAGGAAGAAGCCGATGATTTCTCGGAGGGCGGTGGAGTAGCGAGCAGCTACTCGGCCGAGCTGGGAGTGTCCCATCCTTACCTCTACGACCAGTTCAGCTTGCACACCACCGAGCAGAAGCTAAACCAGATCGTTCTGCTTCAGGTGAGAACAGCGTCAAGATGAAGTCAGCTTGTACTGCAGTGCATTTACAGTAGAGGGAGCCCGTGAGCAATACAAATAATAATGGCTTCACTAGTGGGCAACTTTCATATATGCTATCATAATATTCTCAAAAAATTATGGAATAAAAACTAATATAAGCAGGAAAAAAATAACATGTGAGTGATACAGAAGGACATTCCTCTTTTTTGTCTTCTAATTTTCCCACCCTCCCAATATCCAGGATGTGATCTATCAAATCAAGGTAGCTCTCAACACCCAGTTTGACAAGGTGTATATGCAAAAAGTGCAGGAGATCAGCCGCGTCAAAGAGAGGAACAAGCAAGTGAAGGAGGTCTTGGATGAGCTGGAGCTCAAAGAGGAGCTGTGGGTGCCCGTCCTGAATGACCGGGAGGTGCCCGAGAGGGTGTTTGTTGTGGACGACTCTGAGGTGACCCCCATCTGCAATCTCACCTGTCACATATGTTATGGCTAAAAAGGAAATCTTCTCGTGACTTATTAGATCAAGGCAGAAAAGTACCTCACCCCTGAAGAGGAGCAGGAAGAGGAACGGAAGAGGCAGGAGGAACAAAAGCGTTTGGCGGCCAAGGTACGCTGCCAAAACAAACGTGGCTTTGTTTTTGAAGCTCCTGTTTTGTGATTTGCTCCAAATTCTTCCTGGCTTGGAGACCGGACCAACCGGCGAGCTTTTGTACGTTTACATGCATACTTGTCTCAGCAGTAAATTACATTTAGAAAGAAAAAGGAAGAGTCAAGCTGAGGAGTGTTAATATATCGCCCACCTAAATTTTGCTCGCTACTTTTGTTTTGATCTATCTTAATGCCGCTATTTATTTATTTTTTTGTTTTGTCAAAGAAACGTCCGCCTCGGGCGCTCTCACATGACCGTCTGGAAAAACCAACGTCGGCAATAGTGACGAAAATCAAACGGAGACGGGCAGTCACATGGCGGGCAGCCCCACACAGTGACTCATTTCCTAAAAATGTGGCAGAAACACGAGTGGAAATTTTATTTATTATTTTAGGTACTGTATAGTGATGTTTTGGAGCAATATCTAAATTTTTAGGTTATGTCACATCACTGCAATTGAACTCATTCACTCCCATTGACGACTTTAGACGTCAAATATCCATTTGAACTCGATCGGCACTGAATGAGTTAATGGAAAAAATATTGCACAACGTGTTGTCTATTTCAGAGCGACGATGTTCGAGAAAGGGCTCTCGATGACATGATGGAGGGCGTTCTTGAAGTGAAAAAAGACAGTTTGCTGAAAGCGGTGGGTCTGCTTGCGCTCATGACATGACATCCCACCCGAGTCCCACCCGCGTTTTCTGTTGAATAAAACAACCGGGCCAAAACGGAAAGTACGGGAAGTGCCTATTGAATGTACTCCACAGGAAGTACCCCAGCCCGAGTTTGTTCTGGCCAAACCTAACAACCAGTGGAGCGAAGAAGAGAAAAAGCAATTTAAAGAATATGAAAAGAAAGTCAAAGAGCTGGACACGGAGAAGGAGAAATACAGAAAGGTATTCCAAATTTCCACCGCACCTGCTTTGACGTAATACTTTCTTAGTGATCACTTTGATTCTCAGTCCTTGGAAAACGAAATCAAAAGCCTTCAGAAAGCTACCAAAGAAGCCACTGACCGCTTTGATGAAGGTTTGAAAAGGCTCTTTGAGATGAAAATGAAATCCGACATGGCCATTTGTCAGGTGAACAGCCAATGCACAATTTTTTTTTTTTGCATACCAAACAAAGTTTTAATTATTCATTTCCATACTGATGTTGAACCTTTTGAAAATTTTGACATATATAAAAAGTGTGCCACCCCCCCCTCCAAAAAATATTTCACAGGAAGAACTGAAGATTAAAACTCTCAATTACTCGGTGCTCATGGAAGAGATTATGAAGAATGAAGAAATGGAGTTGGTGCAAAAACTTAAAGAAATGTCTGCGCAGAGGGTAAAATCATATTTTATCCAATTGCTGGAGTTCCATGTAATTCCTCCATAATCTTCTTTCTCCGATTCCAGATAAAAATGGGCAAAGAGCTTGAGGAATTTGAAAAAGAAGTGGAATCCTTCCAGGAAAGTTATGAGAACATTGTGGCAGATGACAAAGTAAGTCTTCTCATAGCGCCCAAACATCCTCCTTGCCAGTAAACGCCTTTTCACACCATTTAATGTCTCCAAGTCTCAGGACAAAGATTTTCGGAAGGAGTTTGCTAATCTGCACAAAGCTCATGTTGATCAGCTGTATAAACTCTTCAAGCGAAGACCAAGGTTGGTCATTATTACCACTTTTTTTTGAGTGAATGTTATAAAAGTTTATTTTCTTTCTGCTCAGAGGTCACAGAAAAAATGCCATAGATGAGTTGGACTCTCATCGAAACATGCCAGAGGGACTGAACCAGCCAGTGTGGGAGAAGTTTTGTCAAATCCGCCGAACAAAAATAGACACGGAGCATAAGGTGATGATTTAATATTCAAGAACTAACTCACACCGTAAAGATTTTTTACACAATTCAAATTATTTTACACAATTGTCTAATTATCACCATAATCACCATCATTTAAATACAAAAGCAACAAAACGACAGGGGCCCCAAAATTGAACCATGTGGAACGCCAAACACAGTTGGGAAGACAACCATCTGACTTTGTGCTCTTCTGATTTAATCAAGCAGGAACATTTGTCATGACTTTCCCATTGTTAAATTTCATATGTTGTTTGAAAAACATAATGGCACTTTTCCTGCAGATCAAATCCACAGCGGCCACTCTGGCTGAAATGCAAGCGAGTCTGCTCAAGAAGCGAGAAGAAGACGAGACCGCCGAGCGGGATATCGAGTTTCTCACAACAGAACTTGAATAGTCTGTGACCCTCCATTTATTTTATTTGACGAAAAAGTGACTTTTACATGGCTTGTAAACAAATGATTGGGTCTCATAGCCTGCGTGAGAAGATGCAGAACTTCCTGACGGACATCACGGTCCAGTTCCTGCTCAAACAAGGCCAGGTCGAGGTGACCAACACGGACTTCATCCCCGACTACAGCGACTCCATTCTTATCCACAGGAGCAAAGTGGAAGAACTCAACCAAATCATCAGGGTCAGTTGAACGCACTCACCAGTTCAAGCAACATCTCACTAAAGACCGATTTGTCCAATCAGACCCTCGGCGAGCAGAAGATATCCACCATGGTGCAGACCAAAGACTTCCGTAAGGGCATCATCCAGGTGGAGTGGGACAACACCATGAGGAGGATGCAGATAGAGGATCTCAAGAACAAAGAACGGGACATCCAGAAGCTGCGTCTCACAGAGGACCACAAAGAGGTCTTGGATTGTGTACCTTTTTATCAATCTTTCATAAATACAAGCGAGTCATAAAGCAATTTTCGGCTCCCATCAGAAGATTTATGATCAGATTGATGAGTAAAGCTTTTTTATCAGCACAATGTCTTCAGTTAAAAGCCGCTGCTTCTTTATGGTCATTTAAACACGTGCATCAATCTTAAGGAAACACCCGACCTAACAGGGAGATACTCCCACACGTTGTCCAGGCCACAGTGAGTAGCTTGGAGAATCAACAGGCTCCATAAAGATCTGATGAGTCACGCGTCTTATTTTTAACATGGAGATGACTGTGCATGAGAATGCGCTCGCTCCAGGCCCAGATGCCCGTTTATTTTGGCAAAACGTTCAGGTGGTTCTCCTGTGGCCAACAGCGCTGCTTCCTGCCATTGTTCAAGCCTCTGGAACGATGACAATTCAAACGTTTGAATACAAACAAAACCATAAAGTGCGGTCGTAATGTTTATTGCACAGTTGTTTTTACGCCAACATGGCAACGGGAAGTCTAACAGCGTGCGCTCTGGACCTCTTTTTTTTTTTCTTTCAGTATCTCAAGACAGACAGCGACAGTCGCGTGTGCAAGCAGACGGTATCGCTGAAGGAGGCTCAGTCCCTGCAAGTGAAGGTAACACAAGGCAAAAATATGGCAGACCAGGAACAAAAAATTCCATAGTCCCCATGTTTTTTTTTTCTGGAACTTTCAAAGGCTTATCAGAAGGACGTAAAGAATCGCAAACAAAAAATCAGACACCTCCGAGCTCAGACGGCCATGAAGGAACAAAAGAACGCTGTTTTGGACAAGCAGGTCCAGGACATGCACGTGACTGTGTCGCAGATGAGACACGTCTACGAAGCCTCGGGTAACCAAATCGCACATTCCAGACTTGTTCGAAATTTCAAACCCTTTTTTTTTTTAGCTTCGGAAGAAAACGAAGCGCTGAACACGGAGCAGCGCTACCAGGAAGTCCTGCTGGTGCAGCGGCTGAAGGACACGGCCAGGCTCCAGATGGAGAAGCTGACCTTCCTCAGCACCGAGGTGCAGCATTTGAAGATGAGGAACGTCCCTTCGCTGGTGCAGTTCAAATACGACTAAACATCACGCAGGCAACCAGGTTTTATTTACACTTCTCTTGAATAGACCCTAACTATAAATTAAGCAACAAATAAAGAATGCCATATTATTGAACATTTCTATTATTTAGAAGAGTTTGGTCAACAAAAGATATATTAGATATTTAGATACACATTCATGAAGCAAAGTCCTCCTCCGTGCGGTCAAAGTGCAGAATCTTCTCATCCAGACCAAAGAGGTCGATGAGTTCAGACAGACTGGCTTTGCGTCCTTCCACAGGAACGTCCGACTGGAGCTCGTACAACGCGTTCTGAACGCAACTCCGCCACTTGTCGATCAAGCTTTGAAGCTGCGCCAGTTCGTTCTAGAGAAGGAGAAAAATAATCAGGATGTCTTCCCCCACCGCTCACATCAAGTGACCCACCTTGCTCCTATACATCTTAACCATCCTCAATCGGCGTAACGTCTCCTCCTTGTCCTTCACCTCCCTGCCAAGCCGCTCCCGTCGTTGCGCAAAGTCTTCAGGGTGGGAGTGCGCCGGTCCAGGAATTCTCCAGGAAAACTTTTCACTCCCAGGTCTGTGTTCCTGGCAGTTGGCAGACTGTGGAGGAATTTTATGAACGTCGTCATCCGTTGTCTGGGAACATGACGGAATTCGTTGGTCATCATCATCCACGCAAAGGCGCTTGGCCGCGGAGAAGGGCGAGGTGAAGGAGCGGCGTGTTCTTTTCAGATGTTCCTTCAGGGAGGAGCTCAACTTCTGCTGAGGCTGTGGAGATCAGATGGCAGAGTTGCTGTCAACAAGACTTGCCAAAGCGATTTAAGCTTAATGTTATTTGATATGGACATCACAAAAATATTGCACGTAGCAGATGAACTGTTTTAATTGATTTAGTTAGACTGCTAATTGTATTTTTTTAGAAAGTAAATAGTCTGAAATGACAGTGACGACTTGAAATAGTTTAGTGAAAAAGCACACAAATTACCGTCTCAGCGATTCCACATGGGCTCGTCGGTGAGCAATTATATACCGATTCAGATGACACATTCTTCTGCGTGACCTCCATGAAGAAAGCAGCTTGCAGTCAAAACGATTCAAGATCTTTCTATTTTTTTAAAAAACTAAGTTCTTCTGCTGTTCATTTCCTTTTTTTGGATTTCATAAGCCCTCCAAAGTCTGTGATTGGTGGAAAGCTGATGACGCAAGCCCGCGGAGGGTCTTGGGAAATGTAGTATTTAGTACGTCTAACTCAAACCCCACTAAAACTTCGTTAATTTACATCCAGGTAGTGTTTCGCTCAAATTAAATTGCATCTGTAATAAATTTCTATCAATGTTACCTTTCACGCTACAGTATTAAGTAGAAATACAATTTAGTTTTAGCTTTAGGCCCTGTGTTAAGACTATTTCTTGGTTACACTCTCGTATCTATGGCGGGGTCATGAGGTGATTCAACACTTCCCACCAGTTGATTCACCTCCAGTCTCAGTTCTTTTACCAGTCTCCTACATTTTGTTCTGTAACATCATCCTGCCTGGACACACTTGTGCAATTTCACATATTCAACGATTAAGCTTTGTAGTGTATTCCCATGAGTGAGTCAACATTTCAACTTTTACTTTCAGGCACTGGTTGGGAGTTTTTCCAGCCAAAGCGAGGCAAAGGTGGCTATCAAGAATCTCGAATCCATGTGAGATGTGAGTGAGGTTGCCAACTTTTCATCCAACACAGGTGTGTCTGTCATGAGCACCCATAAATTTCTATCAGGTCTGCATGGGCATCCCAAGCTGCACTTTTTCCATTCTTTCTCTGTTAGGGTTGAACCATTTATCATTTATAATATTTTCAAAGTTCTCTCATGTGATTGAGCATGACGCTGAGATTCATAATTAAAATCCAGCAAGGTCACAGTCTTGGCCAGACACAAAGAAGCTTTTGTTTTCATCTCGCTGGGTGATGTATCACTTTCTCCCCCCCCCCCCCCCCCCCCCCCCCTCCTACAAAGTGTGAAACAAGCTGCCCCAGAACAACAACAACAAAACAGACTCAAGCGTTATTTGGCGTTGCTTCCAAAGTGTGGCAGGGAAATGACATAGCGAGCGTTTTTCAGCAGACTCTTGTTACAAGAGTGCATACGTGTGAAAATAAGCCACAGTTATGATGAGGGATGGAATCGCTTCTAATTATAAATCGTGGTGGTGAAAGAGTGATTATGTCTGCCAATTTTGTAGAGGGCGGGGAGCAGTAGCACTGTGTGTGGGTTACTTGCTGGATCGGACTAGTTGCTGGAGAGATTCCCGTTCCTAATTAAGATAATGTTGTTGTGTACAAACTGGAGCAGTGCACGGCCAACTTTGCCTGCTTGACCTTTCATTCTGATCTCATCAAAACACAGTATTTGGAAATCGGCACACTTAGGGCCCATTTAGGACCTTGGTGGTACTTTTAAAAAACTCCCATCACTGTCCAAATACTTCTGGATTTTATTGTCGCTGATAAATGCGGCCTGTTGATGCATTAAAAAGGATTCCCACGGTGCATAAGCACATTCTCACTCTACTAGATTTGCAGTAATGAAGTAATCATTGCCTCGTGTGGAGCCTTTGGACCTCGATATGTTTATGCAAAGCGAATCTGTGCCGTGTGTTTTATCAGCTACGCTGAGCAAACTGTCAGCTGAAAAAAATCAAAACACTTTCACTATTTTCCACTTTTTTTCCTCACACACTCACGGAATGCTTTTTTTTTTTTTAATTTCCTTTCCCATCAGGCTTTTTAATCAAAGTTGCACATAGATTTGAGTGGAGTACATCACCCCCCCCCCCCCCCTCACTGTCCTCAAGTCCATTTGTTTTCCATCAGTGAAGCAGAACCGAGTCACGCTCGCCGTGAGTCATGTGGGTGGGTGGAGGTCAGTGCCGCATGGGCGTGGCGGCTCAGGGATCCCGTCGACTCTAATGGCTCCTCGCTGGAGAGATAAAGAATGCTTCTTCGCTCCAAGTTGCACAAATGTAAATGGTCGGAAGCCTTTCAAAAAGTCAAAGAATAAACCCATTGTTAACTTGAAGGCTGAGCAAAGCAAAGACTTTCTTTGTAGAAGTAGAAACTTTTTGAAAAGGCGTGAGTCCATATCTTTCAAGGGGAAGTGAAATTCAAGTGTAAATTTATTTGAAAAAATGTCAGGAAAAGCCTTCTAGAACAACTGAACTTTATTTTTCTTGATCTTGATTTTTTGAGGGCACAAAAACCTTTAGTTTAAACGGGGTGAGGACTATACTGTATATCACTTTATTTTCAGTGTCTTTTTCTTTTAAACAATGCGTTGGCTAAGCATGGGGTGTCGCTTGTAATTATACTGTTAAACTGTCATAAGTAAGCATTTATGCAAAAAACGGTTTCACATAAATACTAATTGTGTACTCTGTGATAAAGTACAGTAGAAAAATACAGTAGTGTCTGCAAACCACAAAGTGCATGCCAATTATTGTCCATGCATTATAAGCAGCAGATGTGATCCAGTTGCAACAGGATGAGCTTTCTCCCTGCACACAATCGCCCTCTACTCTAATAAAAAAAGAAAAAAAAAGGTTCCCACCCCCTCCTCCAAGGAAAAAAAAAACATTTGGGCAGCAGTTGTGGCTTCAGAGCCGCAGTAGGAGTTTTCGCTCACTGTTTTCAAGTTTACAGACGGACGCGTTCACGTGTCAGCTCCGGCTGTGGGACTTTGGAATTGCAGACAGCTACACCTGCCTGCCAAGCGACGTCGAGGGGCGCGGCCGGGACCGCTGCCCGCAAATCTCCGTTGCGACTTTACTTGGGCAACACAAAGTCACAACAAGAAGCGGAGAGAACTTTTTTTTTTTTATTTTAGGAACATCCCGGGGCTTCTTCGCGCACGCTGCCCCCCTCCCCGAAGGAGCTCCACGCGGACGGGGGGACTTGATTGACTCCTTTGGCTGGAGGTATGAACACAAACAGTGAAAATACTTTTTAAAAGTACTTTTTTGCTTTTTTACCTCCCATGCTGAATGTTCTTTAATAGCTATCACTTCATCCTGCAAGTTTTCAATGACTTTCTCTGCTTGTGCTTTGAGCTGGAAATGCACAAAATAATTTTTTTGATCAAGTTAAAATTAGTCTGTTACCATGATCCCCGGATAGTTTTTCATGCTCTTTATGGGGCTATTTACATCTCTCCTAAATATATTCCTCAACTTGACCTCTGCCTACTTTGACAGCAACCCTTCTATATGTTATTTATATTTCCAGGTTAGGAGGTGAAGTTAAACAGGCTACTGGGTGGCTTAAAGGAATTTAGGATGTTGATTCTTTAAGAGCAAAAAGTGTCTGGTCAGCAAAAAAAACAAAAAAAATAACACAGTAACAGCACATTTGTGGGAAATTGAGGAAATAAGAAAAGTGTTGAATGTATTAAATATCCCCGGGGTGTGGTGAGTGGCTTGTATGGTGTGCATCTGGCCTTTTGAGCCTTTGTTGGACACAATAATGCAGCTTCAGAGCTTGTCTCGCCATGTTTTGTATCTTCTATCAGCTATTCATAAGCGCTTGGGGAGTTCAAATGTTTTCAAGGACGAAAAATGTACATGATTCGTGTCTGTATGGAACAAGGACACTGAAAGATGTCGCTTTTATACCCTTTTGGCTTTTACGGCTTGGCATGTGACTTTTTTTTCTGGCCCTGAAATATATATATATGATGGTCCAACATTTTGGAGTAAGTGTCACAAAAAGCCAAATTAAAAGCTAAAGATGCTTAGAGTTGATCCTTGTGGTACACCACTGTCCATCATTCGGACAAGCCAAGACGTTTGGCTTTTGCAGCAATAACAAGTGCCTTTTTTGACTCTAAAAACATACATGTACTAATCTTGGAGGCTTCACTTTATCGTATTTATATATATATAGAAATGAACTCCGCCGCATTTTTGGAATGAGCCAAATTTACTTTATGAATATGATGATGTTTCATTGGCATGAAATGACCAATGAAAGCGTCAATTCCATACTCTCCTCGTGACTTTTGTCACCCTTGAATCTCAAGTGAATCTTGTGACATTCTTGTGCTTTCCCATCCTTCTCATTGGATTCTCGTTTTTATAGCCCAATTGCCATTTAACCGCGTTAGAAGCAAAACAAGCGTTGGCACGCACGCACGCACGGTAGCGTGAGTGCGGTCATAGTTGTGCTGTCATCTTGTCTGCAGATAAAATGGCATGGACGAGCTAACGCCACTGGCGGACATCTCGGGAGACTTGGCGGACGAACGGGGTGAGGTTTCTAAAGTCTTCAGGGTGTAATAAGATACAGTGGAACCTCGGAGGACCGACCCAACTGGTCAACCGCAGATTTGTTTGTGTTTGAAAAAATACTTTTTTTCCCTTCGGAAATAATGGAAATAGAAATAATTTGTTTTAAATTATAGCCAGGCAATGTTTTAAATATTCCTTTATGGGTGTACATTTAGAAAAACATGTTGGGTTGTTTAGACATAAGTAAGATTTTGATCTTTGGATGCTCGCTGAGTTCGTGATGCTGCTTGGCATTGCCATTTTTAAAATGCCATTTTGTAATTTCAAAAGAAGTATCACAATTAAAAAAAAAAAAAAAACATGCTTAGATGTAATGCAAACTAAATTGGACTCCCGGAAGCTTATTCTGACATTTTATGATGTCGTAGAAGTTTGTTTAATCATTAAAATAATCTATTGTGCCCCTCGGTTTAAAACTTTTAAATTTCATGAAACTTTCAAGTCCCCTTTAAGTCTTCTGTAACTTTGGACGTTCAAAGGCTCCACAGCAGCCACTTGAACCTCTCAAGTGATGTTGCATTCAAAGACCCCAGCTAACCCTCCCCAGCTGCTACTGCCAGGTTAGAGTTAACTTTCCACCCCGCTGGCACCTTCTCTTGTGCTTTTGTCCCACGCCGACTGTCACTTTCGCATGCTTTCTAAAGTCTCACCTTTCAAATTTCCCCCCCTTTCGTCTCACATTTAAACCTCCCCGTCCGTCTTTACTCCGTTCAATCAACATGCGATGAGGTCAAGTCCCGTCTGGTGATAAAACACAAGTGGACGCCGAATGTCAGACCATATTTTTCTTGATGTGTCACTGCTAAATATAATCACCTCTCGTCGGTTAAGCTCAGTAAAACGCAAAGTGCTTAAAAGGTAAAAGTTAGAGACGCATTCTAAAAGTGTGAGGAAGCCAAACCCTGAGCGGAGTTAACAAATGGACACCGAGGTTGGCGTCTGGAAGCCTTGTTGGCAGCCGTGCCAAAGTGGTTAACAGATAAAGAATGTTTGACGTTAGTTAGAGAAGGCCATAAAAGTCTGTGAGAGGAGGAATAGGGGGGGGGGGGGGGGTAGGGGTGGGGGGGTAGGGGGGGGGGGGGGGGGTGTCGGGATGATGTTACTCACGGGCCGAGCTTTTCCTTGGTATTATCGTTATGATTATTAATGGTGACGTCCAGGAACTTAATTTGCGCTGGACACCGAACACAGCTATGCAAAAAAAAAAACGAAAAAAAAAAACGCTGTAGCTTAAACTTAAGAGCAGGCTTGCATTCCTCTGCTGATATTTTGGCGGAATTTATTTATGATTTATTGGACAGAGGCAGTTAAGTTTGTCAAAATTCTGTACAATTTTCTCTCCACTGCAGTAAAGCCCAAAAATCCGACCCTGGCAACCGCACTATTGAATACGATCCAATACAAGTGCTGTATCAAAAATGCAGCTTTGTAAAGATAACTGACGGCGATTTTATTTTGGGCCGCTGCAACCATCAAAATCGAATTTCCAAAACTGCACTCCAGTTTGTCGACAATACCCTAATGGATTTGGAAATAATCATTAGGCACCTTTTCAGGATCTGGAAATAATCATCAGGCACATCTTCAGTCAATTATTTTTTTTAGCAAATGGTAATGTACAATTAAATGTACAAAACATTTTTTTAATCTGAGATGTTTTTTGTTTGCCAGATAAATGAACAAAAACTTTATTATTTGTGTTTTTTTTATCGAACAGAAAATCATAATGTCAACATTTCTGTCCAATCTGGTTGCTTAATGTTACAATTCCATTTAAAGGCCCCTTGAGAAGTGCACAGTATGTTCTCTTAACCTGGAAACTCAAACATTGAGTCAAAGCAAAACAAAAAAAGTCACCTTTAATGACTTGTACCCAATTAAAAGACTAAAAGTACATCCCAGCACTCCCGCTAATGGAAACCGAAATAATCATCAGGCACTCGCTTGGTGGACAGTTGCTCACGCGGGGATTAGCGTTAAAGTAAACACGCCGCTTTGTATAGTGACTCCCCGGATTCTTCCCAAACTAATCATTTTTCTTTTTGTGCTATCAGTCGTGACGGAGTCCCTAACGTCCACGGGCAGACTGACATCCCTCCCGCCAAGTGAGTGTCTCCGTCGCTTTAATTGTTGACGTTGAGGCCAAGGCATAACGTGGTAATTACAAGCGTGCAGCTCGGAGGGAAGTGCCCGATGAGTAATAGCAGCTCTTGTGTTTTGCTGTTTGTCTTCTGGTTGCTAGAGGGAACCGGCGGATCGAGTCACAGGAACATGGCCAGCACCAGCGGAGGAGGAGGAGGAGGAGCTTTGGAGAAGAACATCTTAACGCAGAAGAGCAGCACTTCTTACTTTACTTCTTGTGAGTTACCAATACGCCGATGAGTCGAACGACTGATTCGGAGTCGAATCGAATCCACGTGAAACTCGCCACAGAGTAAAAATAAAATGATGATAAGTGTTAAACACAAATGTCCATAAGATCATACATGGCATGTCCCTCATCCTTCTCATCAACTTCATGTTCTGCAGCCTCGGTGGGCGTGAGCAGCAGTAACTACAGCTCCTCGGGTGTTTACCTGGGAGGAGACGCCATCGGAATCGGCGACGGTGCAACCGGCTACCTGGACAATGAAGGCTACAGCAGCGGAGGAGGAGGAGGAGGAAGAGGCGGAAGCAGTTACATCGTCAGCTCGGTGACCAAAGTCAGCTCGTCGGGCGGCGGCAAGAGAACACAGGGCGCCGTCGCCTCCTCAGACAGGAAGCAGGCGGGGTCCAGCCGCTCGGGAGGTTATGAAGGTGAGTGGCACGTGGTGGAGGTGAGGGACGGCCACTAGGGGCGGTCTTGATGCACTATTGCGTCTCTTCCAGGGAGTTCCAGCGCTAATTCCTCGCCGGAATTTTCCCGCAAAGACTATGGAATCTATTGTAAGTGACTCTGAAAAGGTTCAAAGCCTGATAGGAAACTCCAATTTTTTCCCCCCATAGAAAATATATTTAAAAAAAAAAAAAGTCTGGGTATGGTACATGGTTGCACCAAAGCACTACTTTTACTTTTTAGGGATAATTTGTAAAACTATTTTGAGTCATTTTGCTGTCATTGTAGTGGTTTAAAAAATATTATTATTTTTATTATTATTCAAATTTAAATGTAATTTGGTAAAAGCAGTCTGTCTAATAATTTGGATTTTCCTTTGGGGATTTTTTCCAGGCTCGGGCAACACCAGAGGGAGAAGCGAGAGCAGAGGTACGCCCTTGTTTTCCGCAACACCTGCAAATTCTGAAAATTCTCCCTTTTTGATTGTAATCTGGATTTTCTTTGTTCCATCGTTGGCGGCCAGAAAGCGAAATCCGGGCCCGGCTGCAAAGCGCCTCTCCCACAGCCGGCAGATGTGAGTCGAATCTACTTTTTTTTTTTTGTTATATAACGTATCATAAAGTAACAAAAGCATCTTTATTTGGCTGAAGGGATCTCGTGGATCGTTTAACGTACTTTAGAATGGTGCTTTCTGACTTGGGGCCCTGTCAGGGTTGCCTTTTTTTTTTTTTCGTCCCTCAAATTCCTGCATCTCTCCCGTGCGTGTTTATGTGGAGATGGCGAACACGTGGCGGTAACCTACAGCACAATATCCAATCTGGCGCTCAGATGGGCTCCATTGTGGGTTTTCTTTCCAATGTGCTGCCGCTGCCTCTGGTCCAGATTTGGCGGCAGCGCTGGTAGAAGTGACTCACAGCTTACCACATGCTTCCCGCTCACTCACTACGCCCCCTGCTGTACTTGTGAATAACTGCAGCCATTCCACCAAAATGTTTTTTTTAAAGGCAAGGCTAATTTATGTAGCACGATTTTTCTTCTTGATTGTGTAGCCCTATGGACATACCTCTGTCTTGCTTGAAAGTAGCTCTGGATCTTCACCCAGCCTAGCTTAACCGTACCTCAGTGCAGAACGGCTTATTATGCAAGCTGGAAGTATCACCCACAACACAACATGAACATTCAGCTCAGGATGTGAGAGATAACTTCATAACTCGGAATCAGGGTATAGCGCCGCAACCGAAATTTACCGTAAAACCTCAAACGTGGCCTATTCCTGGCCGAGGCAGACTCCCAGAAGGCAGTCCTTGCGGTTTTAGAAGACTGAACCCCACATGGGCCGGGTGTCCAATTACCCAGCTGCTTCCTATTTGTTAGGGGAGGAGTGTTCTCTTCTTTAACGTTCGTTTTGCGTGTCTCAAACAGGCCCGCTCTATAATTGAACACGACACAACTGCAAGGAGATGCATAAAAAAAACAAAAAAACTTTTGAGTGAGCTTCAGTCACTTTGCCGCTAGGTGGCGATTAGATGGATTGAACACAAATGCTGGAGCAAAACATGTAGACAGACACTATGACAATACTCATTTATTCTTTATCCTCTGCCAAGAATGACTAACATTGAATACATAGCAAAAACTGTTTTGTTTTATTTTTTACATTCACATCATTACTCTATGATTTTATAATTTTTTTTTAGGAGAACCCGGAAGTCACGAATGATTGTCTAGAACCTGAGTGTTTACAGCGCAATCATACTTGCAGGGGCGGAGCTGGATGACGTGAAGAAGCTGCTGAAGGTTCGCTCCAACAGCTCCAGTCCCATGCGTGCATCCAGCACTTCAGCCATCATGGGCAACCCCAAGAAGGCCAGCGTGGAGACCCAGACCATCTCGGTGACCTCTCGGGCCTCGCAGTCGGGTATTTGACCCCGCCCACTACTCACTCCCACGCACAGACACTTTGTCTCCCTCCCGCTTTGGGTTTTGTATTACAGCACGTTAGTCACACACGACATCTGTTTTTCTGAGAAAGTTAATCCACGGGGCAGACTGACATTTCATACAGCTGAGACCTTCTTGTCTCTAGTTGTCTCTGATTCATTCTCCCTTGAATAGAGAAATCAAATCAAATATGTCTTCTGCCTCTTCCACAGTGTTAACATTTGGTACCGGTGCCAGATCGGATGGCTTCCACACCGTGGACTCATCCGGCTTGCTCGAAACGGGTCTCCCAGCCGGCCGCTTCGACACAGTCGGCAAAGCCAGCCATTATGAGGGCAGTCTCAAATCGGGCCACTATAGTGACGCGGGAAGGTCGGACATCGGCGTGAGGTCCGTCACGTATGACGCAGGCGTGAGATCGGGCCAGTACGGTGGCGGTGTAAGATCAATGTCGTATGATACCGGAGTGTGGACAGGACAGTATAACGGCGGCGTCAAAGCAGGGCAGTACGATACCGGCATCAGGTCTTTGAATACCGGTGTCGTATCCACCCAGTATAATGGCAGTTTGAGATCAGGCCAGTACGATGCCGGCGCCGTGTCCTCCCAGTACGGCGGCAGTTTGAGGTCCGGTCATTATGACACCGGTGTGAGGTCATCCCAGTACAGTATCAGTCAGAAATCTGGCATCCACGACTCTGGGATGAGATCCACCCAGTATGACTCGGACGCGGCGCTTCCGGCCTTCCCGTGGTCCACCGCCACCTTGCCCGCTGCCGCAGGCGCCGCCGCCGTGGTGGCGGGCGCTGGCAGTAGTTACTCGTACCAGGCCGGCGCCAACAACATGTCGGGGGGAGCGACGCCCATCGCCCTGGGTGCACCGTCCCTGTCAGGTGAGCGTGTTACAAAGTCAAGATGCTTGTTTTCATGATAGTTATAGAGATTTTTTTTCTATGATCAGAATAAATCAGTAGAACTCAACATTAAATCAACCAAGAAATATTTATTTTGAATATGAAAACAAAACAAAAAAATACAGAATAGAAACACTGTAATCAGACTAATGATATTTCCCCACAGTGTATGGCTTTCAGAATAATTTGGCGCCCTCTTCTGGCAGTGCAATCACTACAAGCGGCGCAAATGCCAACATGACAAGTACGCACGTTTGAAAAAAGATGAAACATGAGAGTTTACCTTTATCTGATTGTTTTTTTTTTTTTTTTTTGACAGCTTATGGAGTTCAGAAAAACGTATCCGGCGTTGGTGGTGGTGTCGTTGGCGCTGGAGTTTCTACAAGTAAGCTGCTCTGTCGCCCTCTGGTGGTTGAATTTTTTTTCTACCGTTAAACACTCATTCATCTTACTATAAAGCTGCTTTATGCTGAATAATACAGAATTATTGTGTATTTATATGGTAAAAAATATTTACCTCATGCTGATTTAGAATTTAAATCTCATAATTTACTCTTGAAAAACAAATTATTTAATTATTATTATGTGAAAATGAGAATTCTGATCCGAGGCCTCCCATTGGAGTAATGACACATTGCTATCTGTCCTCCCCAAGCCACTCGATCCCAAAACGGGGATGCATACAAGGACTATATGTTCGTTAATTCGGAGAAGGACAACGCCAGGGAGACGGAGACGCTTCTTTTGGCCAAAGACAGCGGCAAGGAGTTCACTCGGGCTTCAGGAGGAGGTGAGGCGCACCTTTGTCCAGGTTGGAAATAAAGAAAAATTGTCAACACCCGCCGCTTGTTGATGTTTCAGGTTCCCTCTCAGGCGACTCCATCCAGAAGGAGAAGTTAATCACAACCTACGGCGAAGGAACTCAACTCAAGGCAGGGATGGGAAATGCTTATTGTGAGTCTGAAACCACAACAGCACTTTTGCATTTATTCCTGAAGCTAAAAGATGTGTGACTCCATCAGATGGATCATCGGGAGTTTTAATGAAAGACAAAGGCACACACGCACGTATGTATTTCTCTTCTATTTTGTTGTACTCGGACTTTTATGGAGATTTATTTTAATTGACGGCGAGCTTTGTCCGCAGAGCTTCGCAAGAAGGGCGGCGCATGCGGAGGCGGCTGGTGCTGCTGCTTTGACGCCTGTTGCTCCTGGTGGAAGTGGTTGCTGGGCTTCCTGCTCCTCTTCTTACTCCTCCTTGGACTCCTCTTCGGCCTCATTGCGTTGGGTAAGGAAGGTCTTCGGCAAAATAGGACAAATTATTGTTGGGGGTACATTTTCGTTGGGAATGCCAAATTGTATTTCAGTCTATAGAAAAAAAAAATCATTCAACTAAATTATAATTTTTTTATTTTTAGCTGAGGACGTGAGAAAGCTGAAGAACCGGGTGGCCACTCTGGAAAGCGAGTCGGCCATCATCTCTGCTCGAACCAGTCGTCTCGTGGGTCTCGGCGGGAATACCTTCGTGGATGGCGGAGACCAATCCAAGACAGACATATTCGTGTTTGGAGCAGGCGGAGGAGGAGGTTCGGACTCTAGTTCTGGAACCCAAATCGGAGTTGCTGCCGGGGCTGGTGCTGGGGGTGGGACTTCTGCTGGTGGTGGTGTCATTGCTGGAGCTGGTGCTGGAGCCGCTGGTGCTGGTGGTGGAGGCGCTGGTGCTGGAGGCGCTGTAGGTGCTGGAGCTGCTGGTGCTGGAGGTGCTGGAGGTGCTGGTGACAGCAGCGGTACCAGTGCAGGTGGCGCCGGAGCTAGTGGTTCCAGTGTTGTTGGCGCTGGAGCGAGTGGAACCAGCATAGGTGGTGCTGGAGCTAGTGGAAGCAGTGGAGCTGGGGGCGGAGCTACTGGAACTGGCTCAAGTAGTGGCGCAGGCACCAGCTTCGGTGGCGGCTCTAGTTCTGGACGTACTACCATCATTACTGGCGGTACCCACATTGGTGGTGGTGCTGGTGGAACCGGATCCAGTGGAACCGGCTCAGGCGGAACCGGCTCCAGTGGCGGCGCAGGCACCGGTGCCACCGGTTTTGGCGGCACCGGCAGCATTGGCGGCGGCGGCAGCGACTCCTCGTCTAGCCACACCTCTAGTAGCCACACGACCAGCCACACCTCTAGCGTGAGCCACCACGAAGGTCAAGTGACCGCCAATGGCTTCTGGACCAGCGGCACCGGCGGTTACGTGGACGCCGCCGCTCTTCACATGGCCATCCAGCGCATGGTCAGAGGAGAAATGCAGTCGCAGGCCTTCCAAGGTAATCTTTTCAATTGATTTGTTACTCCATATATATGAATAATTGACGATTAAATATTTTATGAAACTTATTTTCCAGCGTTCATAACGGCCACAATGCAAGGAGAAAGAGGACTGCCTGGACCTAAAGGTAGATTTATTTGGCGCAAAATCGCTACTTTTAAACAAACTAACTGTGTGGTTTACTTGTCACAGGTGACACAGGTCAACCCGGATTTCCAGGTAAGTTCTTTTTTTTTTGCACCCACCTTCACACATTGTCTGTTGGTTAATATCAAACCTTTTTTAACCTCAGGCGCTCCTGGTCCGATTGGTCACGAAGGTCCTCAAGGTCCAAAGGGCCAAAAAGGAAGCCATGGTATTACAATATTTACGTACACGCTTTGGACTGTGTAGAACTGGGTTAATGAATGTCGGCATGTGTCTGCAGGTGAACAAGGATTGGAGGGGCCTCCTGGTTTGAGGGGGCGAGAAGGCCCTAGTGGACCAAGAGGTGAACCAGGATTTGGCTCCAAAGGAGACAAAGGTACATCTAAATAATTCTAGGAGCAAGTAGCAAACCGGACCAGATAGGGGAAAAGATTCTAGAGTTGTAGGACAGTAGTATCTTCTCAATCTTCAACATTTCATTGTTTTCGTTCCCGAAGGTAATGCTGGGGAACCCGGAGTCCCCGGTCCAAAAGGTGAGGCCACCCCACGAGCAGTTTTTCAAAATGAGCCATCGATTCTAGTATTCAGTTTAACTCGATATTGATGATTCACCGCAGGTGCTTCTGGGCTTGTTGGAGCACCAGGTGAGAGTCTTAGGTCTTGCTCTCTTCTTGTTCTTCTTCTTCCTTCTCTTTGGACTTAACCTCAATGGAGGCGTCAGAGTGCATCTTTCTCTTCTGGATCTTCTGCTCTTGCTCCACGTATCTGCAAGGCTTCCCTCACCTTTCATTTTAGTGGGAGCTGTTCTTCACCTTTTCTTCACCTCTCTTGCAATTCCTCTTTTCTTTGAAAAATTGACCCTAATTTTCACTCCTCATCACTTTTTAGCTGTTCCTTGCTATCTCCTCTCAGGCAGATCGAAAAAATCACCTACCTGTCCATTTCTAAGCTAAAATGATTTCGCTTTGGCGCCCTCTGCTGGCAGTAGTGCTAAGCAGCTGTGACATAATCTCACACTCATGATTTGTTTGTTCAAACTAGGTCCTCAGGGTTTCCGTGGAGAAGCAGGCTCACCTGGTCTTAAAGGTAGAGTTTGTAGAATAAAACATAACAAGATGGATTCAAGCAAAATAAACCTAACATGACTCATTCGTATGGTCAGGTGATCAGGGTTTACCTGGTTTGGCTGGACCGGCTGGAGAGAAAGGAGCTAAAGGATCAGCAGGTGAGCGGCAGGCCTTATTATTCTCTTTTTTTCTGAAGACAGTAGATTCATGTGTTTGTGTCCCATCATCAGGACAAGATGGTTCAAAAGGCTCAAGAGGTAAAAACAAATTAGCATCTCTTGTTAGCCACATAGCTAATGGTTTTATTTTGAATTTTAAACAAAGTTTCAGGAGATTTATCATGAATGATGGCAACATTTTTAAAATATCTGCCCACAGGTGATCTTGGCAGTCCTGGCCACCCTGGACTTCGAGGTCCGGCTGGTCCGCCAGGAGATACTGGACCTCCGGGTGAGTTTTAAGGAATTATTTTGAAAATATTACAGACTTGGACATTTTACAAGCGTTACTTCCAAATATTTAAAAATCTGTGAAGTGAAAGCGTGTTCTTTTCTTCTTCTTGAAGGACTACCAGGCAATCCAGGTCAACCAGGCCCTAAAGGTACAAAACCAGCACAAAACCCGAAACACAAAACTCGTGCGATAATTATTGTTTGTTTTCAGGTGACACCGGTGAAGCAGGAAGAATTATTAACGCAGGTAATGAAGCTAACTTTTTTTTTTAATTTGTAGCCTTCATGGTGAGGGTGTTTACCTGTCAATCATTTTGCAGCCGGCGTTGCTACCGTGCACATCCCTGGACCACCTGGGCCTCGCGGACCTCAGGGAGTATCAGGTCCGATGTCCTCTTTCAATAACGTGATCATAACGTCCTCATTTGTAACATTCGATTATGTTCTTAGGTCCAGCTGGCCCTGCTGGTCCTGCAGGTAAGTCCTCACATGTCTTCACAAGTATTTTTAGATTCAATTTCACCATGTTGTTGGTCCTGGCAGGTCCTAAAGGTGACCGTGGAGAATCCGGATCAACAGTGAGGACATCTGAGAGTTTCAGCTCAAGTGTGGCTGAGAGTGAGTACAAAATTCTCCTGTTTGGATTGAAAAAGGGAGGGAAAAAAAAGTGTTATCTTGGATGTAATATTATCTTCTGCGTATTAACTTTAGCAATGGGAGTTTTAATTAAGCAGGATGCACAAAAGACAGACAGGAAATGAAGGTTGAGGAGATATGGGGTCAGGCCAGGAGTTCTAAAATACCAACATTTCTTTTTGTTTATGTTTTAGGGCAGTATGCTTCGGGCGGTTCGTCTTCTCTACGCGGCCCACCGGGTCCACCTGGGCCACCTGGACCTCCTGGTCAGCCAGGTACGTATCACCTGATGCTTCTGATGAAGTCCATAGACTTGTAATCATCTCCAACATGTCCGCAGGTTACGGAAGACCAGGGCCCAAAGGCGACAAAGGAGATTCTGTTGTTACAAGCAGCTCTGGTACGAAATGAAAATATGAGATTGAACACATGAGTAGCGCTTCAAGACTTCATAAAAGATAACAAAGCTCTGATTTCCAAATCTCAGGAACTTACTATACTGGGCCACCGGGACCACCTGGGCCTGAAGGACAGAAAGGAGCCACAGGTCGGACCAACACCGAGTGATCTTTCATCTTGGATTTTGTTTACCTCAATAACTTTGCATCCTTCTTTAGGTTCTCCTGGACCGAGAGGCTTCCAAGGTGAGTTAAATGTAGCCCCTCCCCTTCAATATCGTTCCTTGGCGCCAAGATGCCACAAGATGGCGCCAAAGCAACACTTTTATATCAACCAATTGGTGATGATGATTAATTAACGAACTGCGGTGCTACAGGTGAACGAGGACAACCCGGCTTGCCAGGAAGACCAGGAAGCTTGGAGAGAGGTCAGCTCGGGAATATTACAAACAGCGCTGAAAATTTTGTTAGTCTGGTGGACTAAACTTTGGTTCTCCCTTACAGAGTCCACCTATACTGGAGAACACAGTGTGCAAGCATCTCCAGGACCACCAGGGCCTCCTGGACTGCCAGGACCACAGGGAGTCAAAGGTAAAGATAGTAAGGAGCTAAAAGATCTGCTTCCAACAATGCATCCAATGAAGGTTTGTTGTCTCTGCTTTTAAGGTGACCCCGGAACTCCTGGAATTCCTGGATCTTCTCGAGGTAGATCGAGTCATTCTGAAAGCTACTTGAGAACAATGAATAGAACAATTCTGGCATAGCAACCCAAGTGACGGCACAGTTTCTCATACCAACATATGCCTTGTCTCAGTCATCTCAGGGCCTCCTGGTCCACAAGGACCTCAAGGACCCCCTGGGCAGCCCGGCTCCTTCAGTTCATCTGTGGAGATGCGCCAGTACTTGACGGACTACCTAAGTAATGTCCTGAAGTGCAAAGGCCGCCTATGAAGACCTTTTGGGTGACTACTAAAAATGTGACTTTGCAGGTAGAAGCAGACAATCTGGCGTTCCTGGGCCTCCAGGTCCACCCGGACCTCCTGGACAACCTGGAACCATCTCAGGTTCCATGGAGGAGATCTCCACTCGTCTTGTTGCCTACTTGCAACGTGAGTGTTTGTTTTTAAGACTGAGATTTTTTTTCCCCCTAACTATATTGTCCGTTTCCAGGTTCTGGCTCCAGCTCGGGCATCAGCATTGGTGTTCAGGGTCTCCCAGGACCACCTGGACCTGCTGGACCTGGAGGAGCCTTGACTGTCAGTGGTCTCATTGCCATGCTGCAGAGTCAGTAAAACACACTGTCAATTTTTTTTCTTGGAGCAGAGTGGTAGAGTAGTGGCTAGAACATCTCTCTATAATCTCTAGGAGAAGAAGTGAGGAGATACGTGATTGGCCCACCGGGTCCTCAAGGACCGCCCGGACCACCAGGTGGATCAGGGGGCATTTCTAGCGTTTATAAGATCGAGGAGGTAGCGACATATGTCTTCAACATCATGAACGGTAAGTCCAGAGTCAAAACCATTGGTGCTGCCACGTGTGTTGACCTAATTTTGGTCATCAGAGAGAGGAATCGCCAGAGGACCACCTGGACCACCAGGACCTCCAGGAGCAGGCGGATCAGGCGGCGCCGGCTACGCAACAGTTTCAATCGATTACGCGGCTCTCGTTAGAAGTAAAACAGATTCCAGAATCCACTTGTTCCACCATCTCAGTCAGATTTGTGACTCAACATCTTCTCTTGGCACACAGATCCAGAATTCCGTTCATGGATCGGATCCGCTGTGCACCAAGGTCCTCCCGGTCCTCCCGGTACTCCTGGCCAACCTGGCGCCCCTGGTCCTCAGGGACCGCCAGGGGTCGTGTTGGGGGGTGGTCGCGCGTACAGCTTGGAGGAGCTTCAGCGTTACCTGCAGGGTAAATAACAACCTGGGACTTAAAGTCTCATGCACCAGAAAGTTTCAAGTACCATTAAAAAAAATTCAACCTTGAATGTTTGACAGGCTCTAGCTTCAGAGGTCTTCCAGGCCCTCCCGGACCTCCAGGCCCACAAGGACCAGCCGGTGGTTCAGGTGGCACCGTCACTTACAGCGGAACCTTCCCCCGGGAGACCATCCGTTCTGAAGTTCACAGCTACCTGACCAGTAAGCTTCTACTTGACAGTTTACATGTCTGTAATATCACAACGTCACAAACGTCATTGTCGTCCATCAGCCGACAACGTCCGACGCGCCCTCACCGGACCTCCGGGTCCTCCGGGCCCGAGAGGCCAAAAGGGAGATCGCGGAGAGACGGGTTACGTTCAAACACACAGCAGCCACAGTCAGAGCTCCTCCCAGAGCGACTCGCGCTACGCCTCCCAGCGGCACGAGCTCGACGTCAGCAGGCTGAGCGAGACCTTGGACTACAGCAGCGTGGCCGTGAAGGTCTCGGACTATATCAAAAGTGAGTGGATAACTCAGCGGAATCTTGAACAAGTCAGATCAGAGGATTCATTTTAGTTTCTAAGGTGACCAGGTAGTCCATAAAACAAGACCACGTGTTCTTATCCTCACACAGACCAAGGCCTGCTGCAGGAGTACCTTGTGGAGGGTCCTTGGAGGACTCAAGTAAGAGCTGTACAAGGCCCGCCCGGCCCACCGGGCCCCCCTGGAGCGCCTGGTTACAGCCGTGTGATTGCAGCTTACGGCAACGTCACGGCTGACCTCATGGACTTCTTCCGAAGTGAGAACTCGGATCATGGGAGGGTTCACGCTAACCTGAGCTTTTTATTGATTCTTCTTGTCTCGGCACAGCTCACGGCACCATCCCTGGTCCTCCGGGAATCGCCGGACAGAGAGGAGAAAGAGGCTACCCAGGACCTAAGGGAGATAAGGGTATCGATCGCAAGTTGTTTAAATTGGAAACATGAAATTTGGTTGGCGCGTAGAGGGGTGTCCGAGGAGGGGCATGGGGGGGCGTCCACTGAATTCTCAATTATATTTGTTTCTAGGTGATGCCGGACGTCCGGGTTTACCAGGAATTCCAGGGGCGTACACGGTCCAAATTCCACATCGTGTACAGAGGAGTGAAGCAGGTAGTCACAAATTTTCCATTCATCCCTTTTTTTTTTAGGCTGCATCCAGATTCTGAGCTTTTAAGAACGTTTCGGTTTTGTTCTTACAGGAGGTAAAGAAATCAAGCGGGAGAAGCAAGAAGTTCCGGCAGACGGCGGCTGAAGTGCGGCTACTACTTTCTTCTCTGTTCTCTACCGAAGCAATGCAAGTAGAACGAAAAAAAAAAACAAGCTTTAGTAATGATTAGCTCTTTAGCTTTGCTGCTGGCCGGTGTTTTTTTGGACACATTTTTCCATCGCTCACATGTGGATGTTTAATATTTGCTTCATTTAGATGAAAATATTATCTTAGTAGAATTAAGCTCAAGTGACTGAAGTTGTTTAATGTTTCGTTTTTCAGTATTCTACTGTATTGAGGTCAATGCCTTAATTGCTGTTTTATGGAAATTTCCATTTTATTGTTCTTAGCCATTATTTGCCATATAAGCAAGCCTACAGGATCAGTACAAAAATTTCCTTATGGAACATATTTATGTTAGCATAAGCATTCACCCAAGTTACATCAATTGCTGTATTTAGACCTGATTTTTACTGTACTTGAAGATTTATAGATTAATACGCAAAGTAATATTCCACTTGAGGGCTGCAAATGAAGCTGAAGGAATGACTGATTAGATTGTTTATTTTTGTATATGAGAACACTGACTATGATGTTTTGACTTTATACCGTCACATTTTTGGGGGAAAACATTAAATTATAAATTGCTGCCATATTTGCTTTTATTTAAAAACACCAGAAAAACATGAATATTTTTTATTTACAACAAATATGTCGATTGACATTCCCAATACATTTGATCTGACAATAGAACTGCATATATACTATTTTTCATTGAGGTGGAGAGACAGTACAATTCAGCACGTTACAATTCTTAAAAAATATATCAATATCTATGATTGGTGTAAAACTCAAATAAAAATCCAGCATTTTTCTCCAGCTTGAGAACTTGAGCAGTGCGAAAATCATGCGGTGCAAATTAATCAAGTCAGGCCATGATGAGAACAGCGATGATTGTTAATACAGCAATTCCATTCAGCAAAAAAAATAATAAAATCAATTGCAGAATCAGTCTTTGAAACATTTATTAAAAAAATAAGCTCCCAAAATGATAGTAAAATATTAAAGCAGTATGAGTTTAATGTTTTTTGGGCAGGAGTAGGTTCCCCACCCCTGAAATACAGCATCAATATAGCAGAAAAATGATTAATCAAAACAGTGGTCTTAAAATAATGAAAGCAGGCAATAAAATGATTTGTACTGCATATTGATTATAATATTGCGAACGAAAACAGTGCAAAATCGACAGCAAGTTTACATTCCTTTGATATGCATTTGATAGCATTCACTCGATAGCAGGGATCCAGGAAGTAGTCAGCACCCACGTGTTGAAATGAATGGAGGAGAGTCATCACAAAGGGGCAACCACTTATTTGTTCAGTGACAGTGAGCAAGACATTCATTTGTGGGAGGAGGTGAGCGGCTGCAACTGAAAAAGAAATTAGGAGGCACTCGTATACAAAATGTATGAACATTTCAAATTAAAACATGCTTTAAAAAAAAAAAAAAAGCAAAATAAATCTCCCAAATAAGCAAAATTTTCGTAGCGGTTTTCAGCAGGCGGCTACGATCCGGAGCTGTGCATGTGCGGGATGGGGTAAAACTTGGACACACGACTCTGGGCGGTGGGGTTAAGGCATTCCGACTCGCCGCTCATCTTGAAGAAGACCTCCTGCTCCTGGAGCTTCCGCATGAACTCCTCCTCCAGCGCCTGCAGGGGGCAGCGCAAGACAAAAGATGTTGAAAAAGAACAACACAAGCAAGAGAGTCAGCCATTGAAAAGAAGAAACAAATACAGGTAAGTGCCATGCTAATTTTCAGTAGCCCATTTAGCATTGTTAGCACTAAGCTAAGCTCTCTTAATTTTCCCAAATGTTAAACATTACCTTCTTCCTGGGTCTGAGGTTCTCTCTCCACTCCTTGATTTCCTGACTGTGCTCCTCATCCAGCTCTTTCAGTTTTTGGGTCTCGTGCTCAATTAAGAGGTGACATTTCTCGTTCTGAAAACAAAATGGAGGCCACCGCATAGGATAATGAGTTACTCCACTTCCAGAATTAAAACATGTGCTTTGAGCTCACCTGTAGCTGCTGCAGCTCTCTGATGTTGGAGTCACACTGCAGCTGTAGATCTCTCATCTGGTTCTCGTGTTTTTGGTGCTGGTGGAGACGCTCGTTCTTCTGACGCTTCTCTTCCTGAAAAGCAAACTGCACAGCACACATGGTGGATTACTTCTCTGGTTAGCGGTGGCTAGCTACTCGAAGGTGCCCCATAGAACAGGTTTGCTATTTTATAGCACTTTAATGCAAATTGACATTATTGCTCTCTCTGATTTGTGCGCCTTGGCCACCAGGGGGCAGTATGCATACATTCATATAATGGCTATGAAACACAAAAGCAAATTTCATAGACATGACTAGTCCAATTTTAGGTGTGTTTCAGATTTTATAATTCAAAAATAGAATCTACCTGCTTAATGCGGTCTCGCTCCTGCTCCGGCGTGGTGACGGCCGAGGCGTTGATGCGGAGGCTCTTCTTGAACATGGCCATGCGCGTCTTTCCGTCGCTGCGCTGGATCTTGGGCAGGCGGACCCTCTCTTGGTTCTGCTTGTTCTTCATCTCCTCCACCAGGCGCTGGTTGTAGCGCTGCATTTGCTCCATCTCCTGCGTCAAGGAAAACAGAGGAACAAAATGTCACATTCTGCTCGACCAAGCAGTCCAAGAAAATAATTGCAGCCCGATTTCGTTGGCCGCTCAGGGTTCTCCTTACTTTCTCGTGCCTCTTGAGCAACTGGTGCCTTTGTAGGAAGTACTGGTCCTTGAGCTGCTGCTTGAGCTGCTGGTGTTTCTCCTGCAGGTGGCGCTCCTCCAGCTCCCACATGGCCGCCTCCCGTGCTGCAGACGCACAAGTCTTATTTTAGATCTGGACTTATGTGGGGCGACGACGCGTGACGTACGTCTCAAACCCACCTCTCATCATCTGCTGCTTGTGGTTGAGGCAATCCTTCTCAATGGTGGCGATCTCCACTTTATGCTGCTGGATGATCTTCTTCAGCTCCCCGTCCAGCTCCTGCTGTTGTTTCTGGAGGAACTCCTGCTCCTGAGGAGATGGCAAAATGGAAGCCACGATGAACAACAACAAAAAGACAAAGGAGCTGAACTACGCAAGGAGAGACAGGTGAGAGTTGAAAGAGAAAAGACACGTCTGTTGTCAAGTGAATGATTTAATCGGGTTCATCCACAGCACTAGATGTGACATCACCGAGTGGCAGGAGACAGTCAAGAGACCACGCATGAGCCACGATGGAGGAGAGAAAAGTCCAGTTCATGTAAGATGACACCTACAAGGACATGTTTGCACTCACATGACTTCGATATTACTGACAGTTTACTCGGAAGCAAAAATGACATTTTAAAACAAAACTATTAAAAAAAATTAATTGTTTGATGAGAACTGTCAGGGTAGTCGTAGTAGGCCTGTGGCATCCATTTTGTCTTCAATTAAAGCTCCAAAAAGTTGAAAAACAAAATTCTTTAAAAATAAATAAAAAGAAATCCAGGAGCTCCAAGAATGCCCTTCTAAAAGTGACATTATTTTCTTAACTAGTGTCTACATTATAATTGACTCAGTTTCCAAGTGTCCTAGGAATAATAATCCAGATTATTTGGATATCTAAATTACAATTAATATAACAATGATCCATTGCTTCACCATTTGCCATACGATCCGAACGTAAATAAGACAACACTGGCGGAGGAGAGGAGGGAATCAATGCACACCAAAAAAAACACACACACACACAGCGATGATTCCACACACACACCAGAGCCCATGCTTACACATTGCTTGACTTGAGAAAAAGCCGCGCTGTCACTTCACACACATCTAAGTATGGGCTGGAAAGGGAAAGAGAGAGTGGAGAGAGTAGGGGGGGGGGGGGGGCACTTACATCCTGCATCTGAGCATTGAAGAGTGCGCATGAGGACAACTGAAAAGACTGTATCATAACCTGGGCGACCGCCTGCGGAGGAGAGCACACAGCGCACACTCGCCCTCGTCAGGGACAAGGAGCAGGCTGACCTTACACACACACACAACACGGCACACACACTCATCGTGTAACGGGCTACTTGCCACTTTGGGATTAGCGTTGAATTTGCAGCAGTGAATAATTGTTAGTCTATATTATTTATGAATGCTCTGCTTGTCTTGTCATGCTATTATAGCAGCTTGCACGTCTTGCAAAAAAAAAAAAAAAAAAAAGGTTTTGTTAACAAGGTCCATGCTTTTAGTCCACTGCGGATTATTTATTCCTTTGCTTCAAAAAGCGCACTCCTTTTATCAACTGTCTGAAATAAGTGGCTTAATTTCTTTCCAATGACTAACAATACTGGATTATGCTCATAATGGGATGAATTGAATTTGATTCAAATCATTTTTGGATTATGTTCCTGTAATGAGCCAAGTCGCTGCTGATGTGCAGTCTGGTGCATTTGTAATTATAACAAATTGTTTAAAATAAATTTTAAAAAAAGCATTTATATGAAGTGTGGTAGGGATGGATGTTGAATTTTAATACAAGTCAGGAGGTGAAGCAGGAAAGGTTGAGATGAAAAGATATAAGGTTTTTTTTTTTACCTCAGCCATCTTAAGAAGCGTTAGGTCCTCCTTTAAGCGCTTCATGAGCTCTTTTTGCACGTGTTTAGGTGACTGCCCGACTTCCTGTTTGGCCTAGAAAGTATTGTACTTGTGCAGAAACTGCTTGTTGATTTGAGATAAAAAAAAAAAAAATCGAAAATTGTCCCTCAAGACATGCAGAGGATATAGAGAGCATCCCACCACCGCATTTCCCTTCACCCGTGCTTTCAGATTAATTAGTTGTAAAGATGTCTGAGTCAGCCCAAAGTGTTTTTGCATCTTATCAGCGAAAACCAAAACAGCCAAGAGACTTAAGCTGGAATCATCAGATTCAAAGAATCGTTTCAAGATGAGCCCATTGTCAGTTGCTCCTTATTCCCACAAAATCCCGACAGCACCAAAGAAGGAAAAAGTGGCACCAGATCACCCGTCCGATGACGCAAGCCACCTCACACACTCACCCCAAACATTTGGTTAGGTCAATATATACAGTTCAAGATTGCAAAATAGACAACACAAGGCAGAATAGCCTCCGTAAAATCATTGAAGCAAACAGCAGAAGCAAGACCACAGCAAAAAAAAAAAAAAAAAAAAAATCACCACCATGGCGACGCAAAGCACAATGCCAAGTGGGCAACAGAGCGATAATAAGAAAACAGCCGAGAACGATGAGGATGAAGATGTGCCGCATGCCTCACCTGGATTGACCCTGCGTGTTCACCTGTTCTGGAGGTGGATGAATAACAAATCGAAAAACGTGCAGCGGCTAAGAGCAGGACAGCAACGTGCCACCACGTGACTCAGCCCAGAGAAGCAGCCGCCATGCCCCACATGCGAGCGTGGCGGCGGCACGTACCTCTTTCTTCTTGTTCTTCAGCATGTTCTGGAACTTGGAGAGCTCTTTGTCCTGATCCCCTTTAATGCGTTTGGCTTCGTCTCGCAGCCGGCTGGTGTGGTCCTGCTCCAACCGCTCGATGGTCTGCTTCTGCTTCTTCTCCAGGCCCTCCACCTCCTGGTCATACTGCCGCTTCTTCGCCTGAATTAAATACCAAGACAAAAAGCCTTTCATATTCTAATGCGTGAACATTCTTGAAACAATATAACTTCAACTGTCACTATCAAATATTTTTGAATCGATTATTCCATCGATTAATTAAATTATTATTTTATTTGTCTTTTTCCAATTCTCACCAATAGTTGATAAAAATTCAGAAAGATGAAATGTAAAGATTTCTTTATCTTTTGCAGTGATGGCAGAAAAATACGATGACTACAGAACCGGATATGGAATTTATTGCAAGTTGGCTGCAAGTGCATTTCCCGACATGGTCTATCTCCTGACGGCTCCGCCCACTAAGTTAACAGTGAGTTGAAAGCAATACAATGCATGTTTTACATTTGTACAATAGCAAAGTCAGTCAAAATGATAATTCTAACATCCTTTTCAATGCAAGATTGACTATGAAAGAAATCCCATGACACCAAATTAGATTTGCAATACAAGCTCGACTATAAAACAAAGCAGCTCACTAGGCAGCAGTTGGCCGTTTTTTTTTTTTTTTAGAAGAAAACAAAACAGACTTATGGCGGAAGTGACTCACTGTGGTTTCCTGTTCGAAACGCCGCAAGATCTGCTCTCTCTGCTGCTGCAGCTTGTTGCTGAGCTCCTGCTGAGCTCGCTGCTCCTCCTTCTGCAGCAGGCGCAGCTCCCGCAGCTCTTGCCTCCTGAGGAAAGAAAGCACATCATGTCGTCAGCAAGCTGCAAAATCAAATCGCTACGTGTGGTGTCCTCATAAAAAAAAAAAAATAGCAAATTGGGTTGCGTGCTAATTTGAGGCATACATGCTAAATAGCTCACGTTCCTTATTTAGGACGAGTAATGTAGCTCACCTCAGGAACCGCATCTCCTCATTCTTGGCGTCGTCGTCGGTCACGATCTTGGACGTGGTCACGCTGACCTCCACGCCGTCCACCATGAACTTGCGCGTCTTTTTCAGTGTCTTCTTCTGCCGCTTGGACTCCTACAAACATTTTTACGAGTATGAATTTCCGCTCAAGGCTTTCTGATATCTGGAGCTTGGGTGGAACGTACCTGTACAGACACTGAGCCGCTCTCTTTGCTTTTGGATAAGAAGCTGGAGATGGACAAATTGAGGTCCATGCTGCTGCTGTCGGCGGCCGAGCTGCTTCCGGAGTCCGAGTCCTTCTCGGCATCCTGCCGGCTCACGGCGGGGCTTCCCTGCTCCGTTTTGGTCTCGGAGTCTGTTTCGCTGTGGATGGTGCTCTCCTCTTTGTCATCCTTGATCGGGAGCTCTGCATCCTCAGATGTGTTGATGGCGTCGTCACACACTCCGTTTGAAGGTCTGATCTCGTTAGTTGTCTCCGGGTCCCGATCGGGCGACTCGGAAATGTCCACCTCGGGTTTTGTTAGAATCGAATCGTTCTTACTCCAATTGATTTCTGCGTCTCCCACTATGTGCGCTGCGACGTCACCTCCGCCTTCCAAAATAACATCAGCACCATTGGCGGTATCGCTCAGTTCATGCTGAAGCATCTCGTCTGGCTTGCTCACTTGCTCGACCTCCAACTCTGAGACAGACTCCAGGTTGGCACGCGCATCCTCCAGCGTCTCGTCCGATTCTGCCGATCCGATCATCTGCTGATTTGACTCGTCTTCTTTGGTCACCTCTTCGTGATCCTTTTCAAGTTCTACTTCTTGCGGAGATTCCTTTCTGTTTTCTTCCCGCGTCTGAACTTCATCTATGATTTGTTCCTCCGAGGCGGTCGGCTCAGCGGGAATCTCATCGGCGTGGCCCTCAAGCCCCGGTGGGACAGGCTCCTCCGTCAGCCCGGAGGCGGCGTCCTCACCACCGGCCTCGGGCACCTCGTCGTGTTTCTCCTCCTCTGTCTTGTCAGGCTCACTTTCATCGAGCTTATCACTGGACCCGTCTCCAGCCTGCTCGGCCTCTGTCTTTTCTGTGACGGACTGCAGCGTGGATGACGGCGTTGACGGAACTTTGTCTTCCTCTGAGCTCGCCATGCTCGTGTCGGACGGTGCTCGTTTGTGTCCGGGAGCGCACTGAAGTAAATCACAAAAGGTTAAAATCAATCACGAATGCAAGTGAAGTCGATTTAGTTTGTACCACGGGCGTATCGGGCTCTTCCTCCTCTTCCTCTTCTTTGCTGTCTTCGATCTCCTCTGTGACTTCAGCCTTGGCTTCTGCGATGAGCTCTCGGAGAGGTTTGCAGTCCACGACGCTGGCGACGAATGGATGCTGCCAGGATGGAGGGAGAGACACAAGGAATGTAATTATAAAGTCGTTCAGCTGACTCGTGAGCAGATCCGCCCATCGCTATTAGCTAAATACAAGCGCGGGGATAACGGCCGCCCACCTGTAGAAGCTGCAACGGACCCCACCGGTTGTCCACATTCTTGTCAAGAGCTCTGCGGAGGAAATCGTTGAATTCTGGTGTCCTATATAACAGTTTAGAGGACACAAGGCAGACTTTGAGATCCATGCTAATTTCAGTTAGCCCATCTATGACATTCTTCATTCGATGTTAGCATTATGCTAATGCTTTTGTTTGACAAAATGACATTTTGGAAATGGAGCTGGCTCATACATTGAACAGACACGCTATCTGTCAACACCGGCACATCATCTCACCAGCGGGAGGGTTGCATGAGGGTGGGCGGCTCGGCCTTGGCTATTTTCAGCAGCACTCTCATGGGATTCATCTCGTGATTGGGCGGCTCGATCTGCGCCAGCTCAATCAGGGTCACCCCGAGGGACCAGATGTCCGCCTTGTAGTCGTACGGGCGGTCCTTGGACGTCTCGCACATCACCACTTCTGGCGCCATCCTGCACACCGTCAAATTAGTGGCAATTACAATGACTGTATTCAATAATATTAAACCAGGTTACTGCTATATTAATGGGCAAATCTGGATTTTATACCAAACAAACAAAAAAACCGAGTCTGGCTCAATGGTATGGTGCGATCAAAGAAGTCTAATAAGATCATTTTGAATACTTTTCAGTAGCCACACAAAACAGCTAAGACTTTACATGCTATGGTGCTACTGTTTTGGCTAGCAATAGAGTTTTCCCTCAGCCTTTATTTTCTGTCAACTTTAGCAATAGCGCGTTGAAAATTGATGCTGTCAAATTGCTTGAACAATGATCAGGAAGAAAGGGTTGAATGCCCTTTTGTGTTCGGACCGAGTGACTCACCAGTACGGCGTTCCGATGAAAGAATCTCTTCTCTGCAACGTCTTTGTGTTTTTAGCAGAAACCCCGAAATCCGCTGAAAAGGAGGAAATGAATTTTCAAATCTTTTCTCCATTCACTCAGCCAAGACGCAATGCTGAATCATTTTTTTTTTTATAGTCCAAAACACAGCTGTGGCTAAGAATCCAGAAGGGATGCTCAAAGCTTTATTAGTCTCTCTCGCCTCACGTGCTACGTAAACATTGCGAGGAAGCTAACATATATCATTAAGTCCCTTCAAGCTGCTTGATAATTATTGCTTGCCAGACGCCACCATTTGCCATCGCGTGACTCATGCAGGAAGGGTGCAACAGGAAAACCATGAATACATTTGGAATATTATGCAATCCATCTGAGGCGCCGTAGAAGTTGCACGGAAACAGACATTATGAACGTAAATGTCACTCGCTGCCACGTGACCAAAACAACAACGTGTCGGTGTCCTGCGTAAACTCGGTGTTCTGCGGCTTGTCAAAATCGCAAAGCTCAGCTGGGTGCTGCGGCGGCCCCAAAATTGACTCAACTAATCATCCCCTTAAGCCTTTAAGTGGCTCAGTCGGAGGCTTCTCAGTAGCCACCCGAGACAAAAGACAACAATTAATCGGCTTTTGTTCTACGCCGTATTCTACTGTGCATCTGCGACTTGAGCTTGAAAGAGGAGCCATCCTCTCTGGAATGAATAATCCTTCTTCCCATTTGTTGACACACATCGGCCCAATGTTGATTTAAGTCTTTCTCTTCTGAAGGCTCGAAAATGTCCATAGTTGTGAATGATCATATGGAAATGAATTCAAGTTTTGGCCTTTCGAAATATATTTCAGATTACCAAGTTTGACTTCTCCTTCTAGGGAAAGAAGAATGTTGCCAGCCTTCAGGTCTCTGTGGATGATCTTGTTCTCGTGCAGGTAGACCAAAGCCTCCAGGGTCTGCCTGCACACCACTCGGATCTGCGGTTCCGTCAGGGGCCGCTCCAGTTCTGCCAAAGAACGCGGATGGCCATTGGTGAGTCACATTTTCTTTCACATTACGGGCTGTTGTTATGTCACGGCGGTGCGTAAACATGGGCTGAGATGGTAACCCACGGCAACGGGAGAACAAAACTCGCTTGTATGAGAGGAAAAGTTTCGTGTTCGAGTGGAGTCTGAGTGGCTGAGGCATTCAACAGCACATGGTTGTTTTCAATAAAAAAAAAAAAAGTTCATTCAGAGTAGAGCTGCTTTTATTTAAGTGTCAAAATAGGTGGCGCTCCTCGAAATCAGAGCTACAATAATTACACACTGGCATGAAATGGGCCTCTTTAACCAGAGTGGGTTGGGCTGGGGGGGGGGGGGTAAACTGGATTGTGGATAGACCAGAAAGAGTCGAATAGAACTTTGAGCGACTTACCTAGCATGATGGCGTCCACGGCACCACCCGCGCAGAACTCAATCAGGATCTGCACGGAGCAGAACAATCAAAATGAGTCATTATTATACGATGGACAGAATTGTTTTTATGCTGCCAATAATATAAATGCTTCTAAAATTTCATCCCGTACACAAGATGAAATCCACCCGACATCCAGTTTGACTTTTCCGCATTATGGAAGCCCGTGCTCGGTATCAGGTGATGGCGACCAAATCAATACAAGCGCGTAGCAAACGGCGCTCTCAATTCAGCGGACACAAAGACAGACCAGGTGTTTGTTCTCATTCAGTTCGGCTTGCTTATAATCTACTTCCTTTTAAATCTCACGAGTTTTCACTCTTCTCTTTTAAATGTATAGCTTAACCGTGACAACCGTCTTGTATATTAATAACTTGTCAACACCACGTGCAAACGCACACGCGGTTACACATTCACCACGCTAGTTAAAGTCGAAGCCCGTCGGGACAACCGGCAGTGTAGCTCTGAATTATTTACGGGCACTTTCTCCGACGTCCATTATCTCGGCGGTGGGATGTGGCCCGTGCGCAGAGGACGGGTCACATGACACCAAGCGCCGCGACGTAATTGCCGAGGGGCCTCTTGGTTTGTCTCTGCACGGTGGGAGATTTCCTGAGCGTGTACTACAACGGGAACATTTTTTTTTTCTAGCAAAAGTAGGTGAAAGTGGAAAAAAAAGTGCTGAATTGGCACATCTGCTTCCTACCCAGCGTTACCTACCCAGAGTTTGCCCTCGAAATAGAAGGCGTCCAGCAATTTGACGATGTGTTGGTGGTCGCAGGAGGCCAGGATCTCAATTTCCACCATGTAGTCCTCCAGTTCATCCTCCGTCTTTGTGTCGATGACTTTGGCGGCGGCGAGGGTCCCGTTCAACTTGTTCTGAGCCTGAAGGCAACATAGCAGCGTAATCAATACGACAATAAAACAGAAATTCCACAGAAGAAGCCCGATTCTGAGCTAAAGATATCCGATTCCACACGTTTGGTTCTATTTATGCTGCCTTGACCCATATCTGAATTGTGCCAGTTGAGAGCAAAAAAAAAAAAACTAATTTGCTCCACTTGAACTAGGCAGTGGAAATCCAGCCATGGGTGTGGCACAAATGACCCCCCCCAGAGTTCACAACACATATTGTCAGCAAAGACTTCCTTGCACTGGTTTTCCTTTTTGTTTGAAGGCCCACTTTGAGTGCTGATGGGAAAAAAAGGAGGGAGGGATGGTTAGGATTGGAACAAGTGATCCTATGTTTACATAATGCTATCCCAACACACGCCCCGGCCCGTCACTTTCCCTCTGCACGGCCTGACGTCAGTGTCAATTTCTGTCTCTCATATTTCACACAATCTGAATCGCACCAACGTGTTTGACGTGAGCTGTCTGGGGCGTGTATGTCAATTCGATCCCCTTCAGGCTCGCCACGTGAGCTCGGTTATGTTCTCGGTGCCAATCTAAATGAATAACAAAATGGCAGCATTTTTCTTTTTTTAAATATATCAATTACTACTCCACTCTAATGCTCCTGTTATCCTGCGTTATTCTGCGATTTCTATTCCAACAATACATCAAAACATCGATATTCTGTCCCAAGTGTCTTCGGTTGCAGATATATAACTTCGACTTGTGTGAGTTCGTGACAGACTCCTGGCTTCCATCACAGCAACTTACTCAGCTAATAAGGAACTGCAAACTGGCAAATGGACATTTCTGGGCAATTAAAAGTATTATTTAATCAACAGAGTTCCAGGAAGGAACTTCCGCGTTGGCGCTGAAAAGGCCACAAGGGAAAAAGTCGTCCAGGTTAAACTACAAGAATACGTTAAATAATAAGAGATGAATAATAAATTGCCTTTTCTAGAATAACTAGAATAATGTGAATAATTTGATTAGACAAATATGGATGCAAAATCATACTTTTTCCCACAAAAGCCAGATAACGTCCAAGCGTAATGAGAACATATATATGAGCTGACGACCAGGGAATTGCTCAACAACTGTCACTCCCACGTCACTCACCGGGCCAGACATCGCCTATTAAAGCCACACACACTCAAAGTCACAAGTGTGGAAGGAGAGAATGGTGACCCCAAGTGGACACATTTCAATTGATGAATCTCCAGACTAATCGGTAGAGCAATTGATTGTAAAAATATTTGATAGTTGCACCCGAACTTCAGTTTGGAATCAGAGACAACGTGAGTGAATAACTTCCTGTCTCAATAAGAGTCTTGCAATACGTGATGCTGTTTTTCCTGGTGTGGCAGAAAAATGCTTCTGTAGTAATGTGATCCAGTGACCGTGACATAAACTATATACAAAACATCTATGACACATCACATGGGTGTTATTACTTGAGTAGAAATTTTGGCAAGTCTGCTTGGGTGTCATATTTTTGTCTGCTTTGCTAGTGTGTCATCATGGCTGCTGTCATTTTCACGTGTTCGTACTTGACAAGCGTTTCAGAGCAGAACAGAATCACAATGGACTCTCCGTGGAGGACGGTTACCTAATCTCGGGTCGTAAAGGTGTAATAACAAATACCTTGTAGACTTTGCCGAAGGCTCCATCGCCGAGTTCCCCTATGATGTCCCAAATCTCCTCGGGGTTGACATCTCGGTGGACGTGCTGGTACTGCTTCTTCTTCCTGTCGGGCCCTAGCTTGAAGATCTTGCGGAAATTGAAAAAGGACATTTTGGTAGGAAGGGAGGCACTGTTATTACGGTGTTATTGATGCCTCGGTGATTTCCGCTCGTGTCGCGGAGCTGCAGAAGGTAGAAAGCGGGCGAATGTCATTTAAGATGCAGCGGTGCTGTCAAATGCAACTTCCATTCCGGGGCATCTCAAGTCGTTTCGGTCATGGGGAGGAGGAGAAGCCTGGAGCGAGGGGAACTGAAGCGGCGGAGAAGGAAGAGTTGACCGTTACGCGAAGGTTTCTCTCCTCTTTGGTGCTGTTTGTTGGAAATTGTTTGTAAGAGAGCAGCACGCCGGTGACGAGCATAGTCATGAAAGTGTCGACGCGCCTTCATTGAACGTCACCGCGGAAATGGCACACGAAGGCGAGGCGCCCTCCTCTCTTCTTCTCTTCTTTCCGCTTCTCCTTCTGCTAGCTGACCACACAAACGCAACTTGGCGAGCTGTAGTGTCAAGTTAGCCTAAGTTGGATTTCGGCATTTCCGTCACTAGCATTCAAAATAAAGGCATAGCTATTGCATTTTTTTTCTTTTGTATGTTTTGCGCTTGTCCTTCAAACATGACAGAATATTTGAAACAGAAGTATTATAAAATAGCACCAGAATGTTCAACAAAGATTCTTTATTCACCGAGTGTATTTGCTGAGGAGGATAATACGTTTAAGTTAAGTTTAATACGTAAAAGTTTTTATTTTTAATGGTTAAATAATAAATGCATCCTTGATGTTAATACTTTGTACAACTCTTTTTGGATGACAAACAAGACAAAAATAGAATACATTGCAGTCAGATTAAATCATTTTCCTATATTTTTTCAATGTTCATTTGTTCTAATTTTTTCTTGAATCTACTTAAATGTAAAAATTTGTAATTCTTTTTGAATGCTTTTATTTTAAGTCTATGTGAGTAATGTGCAATACGAATGAAGCAAACTTGCTATTTTCTCTTAATAACATTGTAATATGAGCTTTGTTGCACTGTTTGTGGGCAAAATATTCAAAACACCTTTCAGTGTGATGCGATGCAGTGTCACCAGTTTGTGTTGTTTGCTTCAAAATATAAAAACGTAATAGCCCCCCCCCCCCACACACACACACACTTAAATGTGCTTTGTTGTGTTATGGCGCCCCCATGCGGCAAGCCACCTCATTTTTAACCCATTCGTTGTTTAATTTCTAATTCTCTGTGAAAACTATTTGAATGTACTTTTTCCTCTATAAAATCATTGCATTAGATTTTCCTGTACTTTGTGATGTAGATTCAACATGCATTGTACTCGGGCCAGCTGGAGCAAAAAGGTCGTTGCATGGGACCGCCCTGCACACTCACCCTTCCTTCTTTGACTCCCCTTTTTTGTGGTCTTCCAACCCCTCCTCCTCTCGGGGGTGGAGAACTTGATTATACACTTTTACTGCGCTGTCATGTATCAGAAGCTTGCAGAGAGACAAACCTCTTCTCATGGATGCACGGACTTTATTCCCTATACCTAACTTAGGAAAACAAAACATTTGACAGTTAAACTTCTGGCTTTCATGGGCGGACGTGTAGTTTTGATGTCGTGGTGAAACTTGAGTTCTGTCGAGATGCAACTCAGGACAGTGCTTGACGTCAATGTTGTGGATGTGCAGAAGAGGAGAAATCCCTCCAAACATTATGTAAGTTCAAGTTGATGAAAGATGTTTTGCTGTCTCTTGTAAACAAACTTGGCAATCACAAGGGAAATAAGATGGGAATCATGGGATGCTCTATTTTTTTTTTTTAAGTCGTTATCAGGTTGCATCTGAATTTGTAATAACAAATACTTGCAGAGCGTGTTGGTTACTTATTTCCAATGTAAGAAATGTAAGTATATATATATATATATATATATATATATATATATATATATATACTTATATATATATATATTTTATGTCTCAGAGCCTCAGATATGACCTCATTGAACTGCATGTTATGGTCTTGGTATCATTTTGCCGACTTAAGTAGCAACACATGTCTCTGTGGGACCCCAAAAGTCAATTAGTCCAAAGGATGAAATTGGATTAATTAACCTGAGAGCCAGGATCAATTACCTCATCCATCTCCTGCTGAGTGGGGATCTCCCCAAGGCCCTTAAAAGCAGAATGCAAAGACTGACAGTCCCCAGGGAAAAAAGCTGGAGGTGAGGGAAGTCCCCTTTAGGGAAGTAGAAGAAGGGAAAAAAAAAAGTCATTATCAATGAGCTAAGCAACTGAAAATGCTTATCCGGTTGGAGGGAGGAAAGAAGCAACCCTTTGTCTTTTGTCCTTCCTCACTGTTAGAGGGTAGCTTCCTCCCAGCCATGGAGACCATGGCAACTCATCCTTATTTACAACTGAGTATGATCCTGCTGGATACCTCAATTTTGTAAGATATGAATTTGTACAGGCGTAAAAACAAATTTTGGCATCCCTTTTTGTGAATGACATTTTACGACATTAAACACATGCTGGGTATATAATCAGCAAACCGCCGGAGAGCTGTTTCCTCCTCGTTGCTCACCCTGCGCAATAAACCTAAGCGAAGACTTTCAAATTCATCCTTTGCACATTGCCGCCATATGTCTGTTTCTGAGCCATCTGTTTCTGAAAGCTCAAGGTGCTGTGAAGTCTTTTGGCCCCTAATTGATCATGCAAATATTGTCACGAATTATTATGGGAGAATATTTGGCATCTGCGTTGTGACTGATGTCTGCTACACAAATGCTACTCCCAGCGCAGCTTCTGGATGTCTTAACACTTCACTTCTGTCAGTGCTTTGACACAATTGGAGCATTTTTTTTTTCCCTTCAGAATTTGACTTTCGGATCGACAAGAGTCGTGCTCGTGCATCTTAATGGGGGCAAAATGATTTACAGGCATGACGCATCACCTGAACCGGGCATTATCCCCGATGGCTTTCCTGTGTCAGTGAAGCACGTCGACTTTAATGAGTTTACTTGACCTTTGTCGAACTTCTCGAGTTAAGACTGGAGGGAATGCGCTTATTTCTTTGCATGTCACTCAAGCGGTGGCGTTTCCGCCAAAGGGATTTAATACGTGTCTTCATGTTTCTCTCGCTAGGTGTACCTTATCAATGTGACCTACTCGGACTCCGCCTCTCATGTCATCTACAGGAGATACAGCAAATTCTTCGACCTACAGGTATGTCATGAAATACGTCTCGCCAGCTTTAGTTGTCTTCAGCTTGACCTTTAGATCATTACTTTATATTCAGATGATGGATGGTCTCCAAAGACTGATGGACCTGCCCCCCCCCCATTTTGGAAATAAGCATAGATGAAATCCAGTCAACAGCTGCATCACATTCATTCGCGTAAAGGGAGGGCAGGGAGGAACAAAACATGTCAGATGGAATGTCGGGTGATAGGTGGGGGCTTATAGGTCGATGGGGGCCAAACCGCCTGAAGAAAACAAAACTCGGGTGTCTGAAACCTCGTGGTGCGGTTCAGTTCCTCACACAGCTCAAATCAGGCAAATCCTAATCAGGTCGGTATTTTCATCACTGGCTTAGAATTCCTGTAAACAATGAAACAATGTTTACCCCCCCTAATCAAGTCATTGTAAAATGAAAGGAGTATTGATAAAATGTTCATTAAGATTTACAATGGAAACAAAATTAAAGGCGTAGCCTACCTGACTGAACTGAAACGTTCTACTTGGGGGATTAAGGAAGCATTAAGCAGCCCAACCAAACACTAGAGTCATGTTTCCAGGGAAGAATTGAGTTAAGAGAAGTTTCTTTGTTATAGATGCCCCCCACAACTAGCTGTAATTTTCCACTAGACTGGTACAAACGTAGTTTTTCGGGCAGTTCAGTTGACAGAGGTCGATTATCAAAGAGCTTCAAATCTGAAAATTGTTATTAGTACTCAAATACAGTCAAAACTCATGTCATAAAGTTTCAAGTCCCAAGTTAGCTTACTGTAGCAAAACTCAAGCTAGCCAAGCGTTAGCTAGCCGTGTTAACACATTCATATATTTTAATGTTTTAAACTTCTGGGTCAATGTGGACCAAACCTTTTTGGATCTACAGCAGAGGAAAACCCTTTGTTCTATGCTCCCATGCTAATAGACAGGAAATGTGTCTCTGTGTTTGATGGAAACAAGATTTTCTCACGTTTCTGTCAACATTTGTGTGAACGTTCATAGATGGCTGCTGTTGAAGCACATTCGGAGGGGGGTGATGACAATATTTTGATTGAAATTGAGCAGGTGCACCTTAAGGAACCGGAAAACTAATTGAGAGAGGATTAGTAAACTAAAACCAAGAAAAAAAGAGGAATGTAGTTCGTAATAACACCGACAAATTCTTTCTAAAACTCATGTTGAAAACTTGGCAGGAAGAAACCGTTCAACTGTTTTAACTCGATCATGTTGCACTGATGTTTCTGAATATTTCTCTTCCCTCAAACCCGAAACAGCTTTTGTTTGCGCGTGGGCCAACTAACACCTACCATCTAACTCCAGATGCCGTTTCAGTTTTTGGAGCACAATTGCTTGTTTTATGCTCTAGAAGCTGACAGTGGCAAAATAAAGAGCCATTTGACAAATGTGTTCATGATCTCATCAGATATCAATTCAGTGGAAAACAAAGAAAAGGTCTCACAGTGGACAATTATCAGCAGGCAGTGCTGGAGACGCTCGGTCTCTAAAACCTGTCAAAACAACCCGCAAGACGATAAATTATTTTTGTGTTTCAATGTTTTAAACCTCTCCGCTAGTGCACTTAGCATAGCTCATACAGCCCCTCTGGGTAACAATCATCATATATTATCCGCCTCTTTGCTTATTTTCTTCCTTGCCGCTTCGCTTAAAACTACTTTGCCTTCCCTAATCTATCTGCCGACTCAAGCACATTAACCTATTTTCAGAATAGTGCTGAGTACAGATCTTTTTTTTTTTTTTTTTAAAAAGTGTTTTCTTCAAGCGGTCAGTGTGTCAAGCTAGCAGAGAGAAGCAGAAGGGAGTTTTGAGACTCCACACCCTGCAGCCTCAGTGGATTGAGCACATGGGTTTTTGCTGCATTCCACACGAGGATTTGGGAGTGTGCAACCTGGCTTGCCTTTGCCTTTTGGCCCAAAGCCTCCCCAAAGTCTCATTAGCCGCCATTATGATCGGATTGCGCAATTGAAGCGAGTCGATCTTACCCTGCCTGCATTGTGTGATTGAGTGCGAGCTTATATCACAAAGTCGACTTATACTAAACAGCTAATCGCGTCCAAGAAAGAAAAGGTCAGCTCACGCTAATCTCTCTGTGGTAAACAAGTGCCTAGTCCATGTCAAAACCCAAGTCAGAGTTGGAGTCCTTGCCCCCACCAACATTCCTCCAAACTCCCTCCGCTTAAGATTCCTTCCCAAAAAGTTCCATTGTCTCCCGTTCCATGCGGTGTTGTTTATTTGCCCGATTTGGTCGAGCCATCTCTGTGAATTGAGTAAAATGCTTTTCTCCTGTACCAGATGAGCTTGAACTCATAAACACTTTGAGAATTCTTCACCCATCCCGAAGTTTACCCTCAAACTAAACAAAAACAAAACAGTGAATTACGCATTGTGTATTTAAAACAGCTACGACTTAGCTTTGCCTTAAAGTCTGCTAGCTTAATGCTAGCACAACAATAAATGACAGAATTGAACTAAAGTCTGCTAGCTTAATGCTAGCACACCAGTAAATGACGGAATTAATAATAATGGCTCACAAACATTTTACTGATGATAATATTTTATGTTCTCAAAAGTACAGTAGTGAAAACAGAACCTATTTGGCTGAGGTAATCATTTTACAGACGTAGTAACCCAAAGTGAAAAACAGTGTGGTCGAAGAACCAGATTTTTTTTGGGTTTACTTGTAAGGACTTTGGAATGGATTTCTGCCCGTTCAAACAAGGATGTTTTTCTGACACAGCGTTTCACTCCGCACTTTTGAACACAAGGACAATAGTCATCGTCTACAAAGGAAACCACATCTCCTAACTGTCCAAATTTTAGTGGAGGCTAAAAAGTCACGGGGATTTTCTAAAGGCAGAAGCGCAGAAACCAAAACCGTATCGAACCACAGAACCATGTCCATACTTTTTCTGTTTGTCCACCTGGTAGTTTTTTTTTTTTTATCTTAACACTCCATTCCTCGCTATTGAATTTGCTTGACGCTCACAAAGCTTTTCTACTTAACAAAGCACATCTGGAACGAGGCAAAACCGAACGCACAAATGTGGAAACTGTTTTTATGTCACCTGGATATATTTAAAAGAGGAAACTAAAAAAACAATGGCGCTGATTTTACAAAATGCCGATGCATTGTCTGGCTGGCTAGATTTGGTCTGCTGGCTTCTCTGGTCTTTATCTGATGGCTTTTTAAGCTTCTTAAGTGGAACGTGCTTAAGAGGGTAATTTTTTTTTTTTCCTCCCCCAGTTAAAAAGTGTGTGATGTAACCTTGTCTGCTGTCCCAGTGATCAGAGTGGCTCGTATACTATGAAGGATGACACAGTAGCTCTTCACACGCCAACTATCGACTTCATGTATCATAACGGAGCTCATCTGAAAAAAATTACCGCCATTGACTGACTATGGCTCGCTCGCTTTGCCATTGATGTTTCTCTTCGTCCCGTTGAAACAGATTTGGAGTCAATTGTGATTTTCTTTCATCACTTTTGCAGATGCGGATTCTTGACAAATTTCCCATTGAAGGAGGACAGAAGGACCCCAAAAAGAGGATTATTCCATTTTTGCCAGGTGATCAAGCGACACAAATCTGACTCTTGAATTCTCCATTCAGCATTTCCGAACTGGACGTAATTTTCTATGAATAGAAGAAGGATGTAGCGGCCATATTTTTTACGACCACAGCTTATTGTACACTAATACGAGCAGTCATGTCGCATTGTTTGACTTTTACGATCATTCACTCCACCCGAGCGACGCGTTGTCGGCCGTGTAGGAAGGCGATTTGCGAGCAGAAAGTGGTTTAATCCAATCAACGTAATTTGAGTCAAAGCAGAAGAGAGCAATGAAGAGATCCTTTGTAAGACAAACTGGACTCGAGTCCAGCTGATGCTATTTTGGGCTTGTGTCAGCCCACCAATCTGTTTTTGAAAAATCTTCCGAAAACCCTTTTTAGAATTTTTAATTCTTGTTGTTTACTAACTTTGTTTGTAGGTAAGGTCCTGTTTCGCCGAAGCCACATCCGAGATGTCGCCGTCAAAAGACTGAAGCACTTGGACAACTACTGCAAAGTAAGATTGCACATCTCGTCCTCAGAGCTGTAATTGTCTTCAAACACATGTCCATAAATGTCATTTTATAGCCTGTAAATGCTCTAAACTTTTATGTTCTAAGGTCAGACAATGACTGGCTCTTTAGTGTCAGTGTTGCTGAGGGTGACAGGGACAAGTTATCTCTTTGAGTGCTTTACTCGCAGTTCGTAAAGTGCTGTGACTCTTTCGGCCTTGCGGCATTTATCTTCCCGTCCCAGGCCTGGACAGGAAAGCGAGCGCTCTATCTGCATCGCTGGTTTCCTGTGGCCAGTGTAAATAGGCAGCCTTTAAAGGAAACCAAGGAAGTGGGGGCACACTTGCTCGGAGCAGAATACACAAAGAAAGCACGAGTGAATCAGCCGAGTCAACGCAACAGGCGTGTACGTGACCCTCTCGTCATTGTTAAGTCGAGGGAGGAAGCGTGTCACCGCTTTTCATTAAGAAATCTACAGTGACCGGAATATTACACACGTCAGGTACAATCTGATGAGCAAACAGTTAAGTGATGTCCCACTCCAGTCCTGTAGGGGGCAGTAATGCACAATCCCAAGTGGGCCTGAAATGTGGGTTCGAAAGCAGGTCACGAAAAAATTCTTATAATTGCCTATTGAGGCCTCGAGATGGCTGTAAAGCACTACTTTTATCTAAATGAAGATCCTCACCTTACCTCAACATAGTTCCCTGTCATCAAGATGGTCGTACAGTACTCCTTTAGGAATTAAATTCTACACTTGACACTTTCTGTCCTCCTGATTCCTTTATTGTGTGGGAAAGTTTGTGAGATTTGGTTATGTAGTTCTAAATGTACTAAAGAAACAGCAAGGAAAATGAAGTCATTGTTAATGCTCGACTGAAGGAAAAGAAAAAAGGGTTTATGAGGCCCACAAAGGGGTAATTCAGGATACTATAATACCTGGAATAGAAAAAAAAAGAGAAAATGCTCAGATTTGTGGTCTCCATTCATGCTGTCACTGTGTGACTCAATTTATACATTGATGTCTCTGTGGTTTTGGCATAGAAATGAAATTTCGGCAATGTAATTATTGGCACCCAAACAAGATCCCTCTGAAAATAAAACAGTTAAATGAAAAAAATATATATAGTGCGGTTTTAGTGTCAGTCATTGGATTTCCCCTTCATGACCAACTTAAACAATGACACCGCTTCTTATTTTTTCCAGTCATCATTTTTCCAATGTCAACTTCCTGGTTTTCATATTCAATTTTCTTTTTTTGACCTAATGGGAGTGTTCTGACTCCATAATGAAATTTAGTCAAGATGCCCCTTTTGTTTAAGTTTTGTTGATGGCTCCAGAGCAGCTGGCTGAGACAGCCGATTGTTATCCTATATCATCCCTGTGGGCTTGACTCGAGGTTACGAAACCTTGTTTGTTCCCCTCCACTACCTCCACCTGGTCTTCTCATCCGACTTACTCACTGCTAGTCAAAGCTACGTCAGAACACATGCAACCTTTTATTGTTAAATATGTGACAAACAGAAGCTCTCTGCCTCCCTCCCGCAGGCTCTGATGAAGCTCCCCACCCACATTTCCGAAAGCGAGGAGGTTCTGAAGTTCTTTGAGACCAAGTCAGAGGACCTCAACCCTCCCACTGAGTGAGTAACTATCACTGAGCGCTCTCCATATTCTGACTCATGAGCTCTCATCATATGTGTGTGTTGGATCCAGATGAGGGAGATGTTTTTTAATGAAACGGAACGTCTGGCAAGGGGGACATCTGATCCTAGAACAAACGCAATTAGGATCAGCGGTGTCGTTAAAATGTGGCAAAGTTCACGTCTTGGAGCGGTGTCATCATTTGTCATGCTTACTTTGATGTCACAGTGTGGATTTAGTGCTATAGATCCAAATCGTTCAAGTTAGCGTCCTACAGTGAACCCCCGAAAACCCAGTTTTATTTTATTTTTTTAGTTTCGTTAACTATGATCTTATTTAGCAATTAAATGATCCAATACAAACCTTACTCGAAGCTAATCAATAGTATTAGCTAGCATGCAAGCCTAAATAGAAACATGCTAGCATTGAGAGCATTTCTAGATATGTGAAGACACAATTTAACTATTAACAATTAAAGGAGTAACAAAATGTCCCTGTCAAAATATGAATAATGAGAATTCAAAACTGATTTACTCTGTTTACTACAAATTGGTCTTCTGCCCTATTTGACCTCATCACCTTTTTGGCCATATTTAAAAATCTGTGATTATAAGATATATAAAAAAATAAACAATGCTTTACTTTAGCGAGCTGCAAAATGTCAAATAATTTTTTCTAGGAAGAATTTCAACCTGAATTGAAGTCATATTCTTCTCCTTCTATTTATGAATAGCTTTGTTTTAGGTAGTGCGCAGAGGCGTGAATTCAAACCCCTTAGAGCATGAATGTTGATGCTACAGTGTCCTGGCCCACTCAAGGGGAAAAACCACTTGAGTCATTGTTCCGAGTCCAGCGGGACTGCGGTCTCACCCCACTTCAAAGCAAGAGCGGGTAGACGGTCCAGCAGAGTTTAAACATGGGGGGTCTCAAACACCATGCCACCCAAATTCTGAGCAGAGAAAAAAGTCAAAGAACAATTTACTAAACCCTCACCTTGGCGTACTATTGCTTTAACAATACAATATATACAGTACAGTATTATTGTGCTGTGTAGGTCGTTCTTTGAAAACCCATCGTCTTCTGCCATCTAGCGGGAAGCAATGGTAAAAGAAAATAACGACTGCTGTGTCTCCAATTCGCCAATAGAGGGAGCCAAATAGCCAGCCTTAGCTGTGTTTGGGCATTTCCAGAATCTGCTTTTAAACAGAAATATTCCTGCCACTATTTTTGATGCTATTATGACTGCTACCACATTACTAATAATGAAAAAAAAATAATGATAGTAATAAGGATACAAAATGGCAGCGTTATTTACCCTGTGTTAAAATTTGCTCCGTGATCAGCCATGTTCGCTTATAAACTGAATTCTAAACTAAATTCACATTATTTTATGCTCATCATAATTCCTTGGCCAACCTGTAGTCCAACTGCTTTGCACAGCATTTAATAACTCCTAGTAAATTACACTCCACCAGTCCCCACAGAGATGATTCCTTCCCCTCTGCATTTAAACTTTTTGAATAATTTCAGGAAGCATGCGCACATCCATCCAGACACTCCGGGACTCACTCCAGCTCGGATGGAAGTATGCATAATTCCACTAAACACGTGCATGCTGTATCTCCATTTCAAACAGCGTTCGCCTACTCAGCAGTGCTAATAATCCGCTCATCACAGTTGGAGTTTTCAATAACTTTCAGCGTCTATGTGTGAGGTGCTGTCTGGCTATACTTAAAATCTGGACCCGCCGATATGAACATATGAGAGCCCAGCGTGGACTCGGAATACTCAGCATGCAAATATGAGACCACCGCCCACTGTGGAAACGTCGTTTCAATATTAGCGCTTCCTTTATTGAGCTTTCTGCGTACACTTAAATCAACCCAAGCACACTGTGTTCATGGTCCACTGTATTTTTTTTCCCTCCCTCACACACCAATAAAAAAAATGAGATAAACCTCGCGCAATATAATCCTATTACAATCCTCCCTCCATAACGACGCTAGCTTGACGGACATGTCGGTTTACAACAGTTGATTGACTGAAACTCCAAACAACCTCAACCTGATATTAATCAGCAGCGCTTTGAGATAAAACTTTTTTTATAGTGTAATCTCCACGCGGCTAATGATTTGGCACGCTTTAGGGATCCAAGTGTTGATTGCAACAGCGTGCGGCGAGCCAGCGTTTGCATTCTTTGTGCTCCTCTCGGGAAGGATGTCCTCCCAGCTCCGTGCTTGAGGTCACATGCTCAATTCACAGGTCATCTCCTTCACGTCCGTCATTTTATGTTCACGCCTCTCACGCGTCATTTCCACTTCACATCTTCCCGACGAGCCAGTGGAAACATTGTTGTGTCAGAAGCCAATTCAATATTTTGCTATGGCCCCGTGTTTTAATATTCAAAAATGTCTTTTTAATGAAGCCAGACTGGGCCGTTATCTAATGTTCGTCATTTGGAATGTCTCCTCGGGGATTAGTTTGTGTGTCCAGAACCAGAGTGGGAGTCGGCCAAGTGTGACTTGATCTTAACTAACACATGAATCCAGTTCATGTTTGGATGTCACTCAAGCAATAAGTGTTCCTCAGCTTGAATCAAAATAAAAATGTGTTCATTATTTATTTGCCAAATACACTTTTGGTATTTTGAAAACATCTGTAATTCGTAATTTAAAGATGATTATTTTGAGGGTCTTCTTTGCCTAGTTCAGAAATGACCCAGAAAATACGAGGTGTGGATGGAAAATGAATCAAATGTAAGGGTCAAGCAAATATTTTCCAGCATAAATGAAACCGTTGAATGTTGTTCCAAGCATGCTAATGTTGGAGAAGCTCTCAAACATGCCCTCATATCCATAACTGGCCACAGCGCCGGTGCCGCTGCAGAGCGCCAGGTGTCAGCTCACATTAGCATCAGTCCGCTGTGTCTTTGCATTCCAGCGTGCTAACCCATTGCGCGGCACGCTGCGATCCATATTTACACGCGCTTGTTCAAAATATATATACTTTAATCAAATAAATTTTGGCTCAAATATTGGACTACCCAAATATTGTACAATTTGAGAAAACCTAAGGGAAAAAAACTGTCACAAAAACACTTCAACAGCGATGGCTGATATTAGCTGCTAGTGCTAGCCTAGCTAGCTAGCGCCTATACTTATGGCTTCCCTTCAAAGGTAGTGTTTTTGATTCAACATGTAACATCTTTAATGGATAAACTCATTTCTTTTATTATTAACATCATGTTTTACTAAAAGAAATGAAGTTTAATACAATAGGGACTTTGAAACACTTACGATAGGAACATTAAACGGTGACAAAAGTGACCTCATTTCAAACGTAGTAATTCTTTTTACAGCATCCTGAAATATATCATGCAGTCAACTTTTAATCTCCCAAATTGCTTAGCCTTTTATAGTATGATTTTAATGACATCTTGTTGACTGTTGAGAGCCTTCACACACTTTGTGGTCTCTCCACCCCCTTTAATATCGCGACAAGTTCTACACGCATTCTCAATGAGGGTTTGGTCCGCTGTGCTTGTGCCAACCGCATTGGGACCATCCCACAAATAGATCGAGACATATTCTCATACTGGATTAATCAAGCTGCATCAATCTCGCTTTGAGAGCCTCAAGCCTGAAAATGACCATGCCTCTCTTGTGTTGTTTTTTTTCCAGAGACTGCGGGGGCTCTGGCAGACGCAAATCGGGTAAGGATCTGTTTTTAGAAATTCAGCCATTGTATTCAATCTTCTCCGATTTCAAACTTTATTTTACTTTTAAATGTTATTGTATTTGCGGGTGACCACCGACCGAGCATTTTTGCAAATACCGAACTTGACTCCACCCCCATGAGATCATACTGTACCACTTCAACATACTTCCTTGACACCAATTAACACCAAAACGTCCAGTTGTATTTTTCCACACAATGACACTTTTGTAATCTAGTAAAAAAAAAAATGACAACACTAAACACATGTAAATAAAGTTACAAACAGCAACGATAAAACAAAACTACAAAACAGATGTTTGATTACTACTTTCCTATTAGACAGAGCTCTTGCACTATTTTGTGACATTTCAATCAGAGCACGAATATTGATTTTTCTCTATTGGAAAAATTATTTGAACCGACTGACCCATGATAAGAAAACGATGGGTGGGCGCTGGATGGACCACCTGTTTGTGCCTCTATATATTCTCTGCCAAGGCTGGCACTTGGAGAGAGTGTGTGTGTGTGTGTCTGTGTGTGCGTGTGTGGGTGTGTGAGCGGAGAGTGCAAGGAAAGAAGAACGTGTAAGTGACTCAGCTGACCATAGGGATACAAGCGTAGGAGGCGGCAATAAAAGTATGCTAAAGGATTTGGCTAGCAGCTGCACGAGTGTGTGTCTGTTCGTTGTCACTTGAATGTGTGCGTGTGTTTGTGTGCAGTCTAGCACTCCCCTCACTCTTTTCACAAATTTCTTTTTGCAATCATGCACATTTGCTCCACAAATTTGTCACCCCCCCAAAAAAACTCTTCTAACCTAAATTTATAATATGTTCCATGGCAGTATGCAACAAGGAATTCCAGCGCTGTTACAAAATGGAAACATTTCTGCACTGTGTGTGTGTATGTGTCAAGTAACCTACATTCCCTCTAAGCATCGAGGCGGCCCTGGAAAGTTCATCATTTTATTCTAATTAGCGTTTAATGAGCTTTGCACTTCTAAGCTCCCCGTGTGTTTATGCGTTTACTGATCTGTAAATCTCCGCTGGACATTAGCGCTTAGCGCAGATGAAACGCTTGACCTCGCTCCGCTACCAGACTGCGGTGAAACTTTGTGCTGGAGCTTGCATCTTTTACGGTTTCTATAATTACACGGTGCCAGTATCCCGACAGTCTTTGCTGAGAATGCGAGCGGTTGCGGACGAGGATGTGTGTATTTACCTGGCAAATGCGAGACATTTGAGGTTAACACAAAATCGATCGGAGATGAGCTTTAAAATGGCACCTTGGAACTTGTCTGGTGTAATTCTGTTATTTCCCAAACAAGAGTTTGACAATTACCACAGCTAGCAAGTAGCAACAAAGAATGACAATGAAGCGTTTCGGCCGTGTTTGATTTTGATTTGCGGCCAGTAAAAAAAAAAAAATCAAATTTAGATTTTTTTGCGTAATTAAAAGTCATTTGATTTATAATCCATTTATAGTCCACTTTAACTTGATACAAAATAACGAAACTGACTTTTACAAGCATCCACTGTTATCCTGTCACTTTTGTGAACTCTATCCAGGATCAGCGGCTTTTGATATTTTTGGAATATTTGACACATTTTGTGTGTATTATGAAACCGAGAAGTCGGTCGACAGCACGAAATGAGAAGAAAAAACGGCGCAGCGGAGCGCTCGGGGGTGTAGTGCATGCGAAAAGCAGATGGAGAGGACGTTTACGTGGCAAGTGGAAACCATTTCAGTGTTGCGCCTGAACCCAAGCGAGCGCGTTTGTGTGTGTAGCCTTGCTGTCTTTATTTGAAATGCAGGCCTCCGGGGGCCTCTGGGGTGTGTGTGTTTGTGCGTGTGTGTGGTTGCGCCTGTGTCAGTGTTTACATGGGTGTGTGCGCTACGATTGGAGCAAGGGCAGGAGGGTTACCCGATGCACGGGTGAAATGTTGGGTGGGTCAAGAGGTGTTTTGTCTTTGCAGATGGATAAAACTTCAAATTGGCTCAGGAAATCGTTAAGGGGCAAATCTGGCAGGACAACCGTGCACTGTTTGACCGGCGTGGTTCTCAATGAAAAGCCTTTGAGTAGTGTGCATTTAAACAGATCGCCCCCCCCCCTCCCCACCCTTTTTGCTTTCTCATACACAATGATGAGATTCACAGAACAAGAACGACTCATTGTAGGGGTCAAAGCAGGTTCAACTTTTAGCGCGTGCAACCTGAGTCATAAATGATGCCCCCCATTTGAATTTACTGTACTCTGTTGCATTAAAAAAAAAAAATATGGACAGTCATCATAGTGTAATGCAAGCGACCGGCGAAATAAAATATTTATATTTAATATAAATTTATATATATATTTTTTAGATTTATTTATATTCACCCCACCCCTGATAACTGCATTTAAAAAAAATTATTATATATTACATAAAATTTATATATACATTTTTATATTATAAAAAATATTTATTATATAAAAATTCAATGTTAGGAGACCTTTTAACAGAACAAATAACACTCAAAAAAGGCAGGAAATGTTTTTGGGCTTTTACAATAGAGGCTATTGACAAACTGGTGTTAATGTATTGTCCCCACCCCCTTTACCACTAAGTACTATAAGTGGCTCCATAGAGACTCCTACTAGTACTAGTTTTATTGAGAAACAATAAATGTGACATTTTTTTCCCCCTAAATCAAAAGCTGCTCTCCCGAATTACCGATTAATTGAACCCAACAAATTTCTTTTTATAACCTCGCCTAACAAGCTCGTAAAGGTTGTGTTAACCAAAGAATTGTTCTTGGAAATGTCAGGACCGGGTCTGACCTTTCCCCCGCCGAGATCCACATAGTGATGTAGTGACATGACTACATCTGCACTACATTGAACAGCAGTCCCGCGACCTTTGCTAATCTCACTGCACATCTGCTGCTGATGAGCCAAACAAAGACGCTGCCAAATTTGCCTCATCGCAAGAAATGTTACTCCGTTGATGAGGCACCGTGAGTAATTAGCGACGTTTTTAGCGCTCATTTTATTTTGACATGCGGCGCTGATGAGCACACACGGGTGTTTTTTTTTTTTTTTGGAGTGGGGGTGTTGGATGGTGTTTGGTCGTCTGGAGAGCAGGAAGCGAGCGGATGAATCTGAGTGAGGCACAAACGCAGTGAGAAGTTAATAGAGCCATCTGATGCGAGCCAAGAAGTAAATACTTTTCTTTTCCAGGCCCATTAAGTGAATACTCGCGGTGCATGAATATTTAACACGCGGCAACAAGGTTGACGCATTTGAAACAAAACCATTTAGGAGCAAAATTGTTCTGCCTCAATTTCATTTCCTCGACTTTGAGATATTAACTTTTTTTTTTCCCATGTGCTGATGTTTCGGCATACTCATTCAAAGTCTCTTAATGGCCCCATTTTAAAGCCATAAACACTCAAAGTCACAGTGTAGAATGTGAGAATAGTGACCCCTAGTGGACACTAATAGGACACTAATAACATCACCTCACATTTTGTGGGTTGATAAAAAATACAAAACACATTTTTACCTGATTACTTGCCGAGTCAAGAAGAATGTAATCATTAATCGATGGGTAAAATAATGGATTCTAAAAATATCCCCAAGCTGCAACTTTATTGTACATAAAACATACGCACGGCCACATTTGTGAACCCTTCTGCAATTTAAATGAGTGATTACACCGGAAAGCCAACACACGCATGAAAACATTCAGAGTTTTACGAGCCGTGAAAAGCAGCGTGGCACTCGCGTCCTCATTTAGCCGCTGCAATAAGTCATCGGCGAATGCAAAAACGCTTATGAACATCTAGGAAAATGGATGCTTTTTTTGCCTGCGTCGACTGAATCATAACCGACCGTCGTATTATACTTGGAAAACCCGGAGACAATACCTCAAATAGAAGTCGTCTTTCTCTCTCCAGCGGTGCGGTTTTCGGCAAATGGCCGACACGATGCGACATGACGTTTGTGATACCGCAGTAATCCCATGTCAGGCTCTCCGCTAGGATTTGAAAGATGGATGGAGCTGCTGAGTTGACCTTCACGAATGATTAGGTTAGATGTCTTTTTTTTTTTTTTTTATCTGGAAGACTTAAAAAAAAAAAACATCCAGTGTAAAGTATTACTCTCTAGTGTGTTTCAGCTATGTTGTTGCCAGAGGATTTCTTTGGAGAAATGGAAGTTAAATCCTCATTTGGATTGACGTGTTCATATTTTTTCATCCTCACTTCCTCTTTCTACGAAAATAAATGCTTCGTGGAGCCCGGCATATTCATGCTTAAGCGTTTGAAAGTAAAAAGACTAAAAGTATTGTTTTGGCGTCTATTTAGTGCTAAGAAACTATGTTGAAATGAGTTGAAGAGCGTCATTTGTGTTTTGTCGCCATCTTGTGGCGTTAATAGGCAATCATAAATCTTTTGAGGAGTTTTGCTGGTCTTGTGAATTTTAAGAAAACACTTATTTTATTTCATTATTGTTATTTTCAAACTGAAAATACCGCTGAGAAAATTATATTGTGTAATTAAAACAACCACATAGTTTGCCTGAAGATTAGCTTAATGCTAACAAAACACGCAAAGGCCCATAGACATGCAAGCAATTATGCTAGTTTATAGTATTATGATATTTGAGCACAAACGGTGGAGAAACACATGTAGACAGACAACTTTTACTTCCAGGCATGTTTTTATGACAACCAAAGTGTTCAAATATTTACAGCCCACTCTTGCTAGCACATTCCAGTGCGGCCAGCAGAAACATTTGTTGATAGGCTAACTGATTACGGTAGTTGACTCTTGTTAGCCCTGCTTTATTTCAGTCAACTACACCTATTTGTGAGACTTTTCATGATTAAGCCTTAGTTTCCGAATCCAGCAGCCCGCAATCGTCAGCGGTCTCACATTTCCGTGCATCCTCGCAAATAAAATCCATCTGCTGTTGCCTTACGAGTGGGGATGAGTGAACCTGGCGCCGGCTAACAGATGAATGTGAGCGAGTTATGAAAACAAGCACCCAGCGTCGACACGGTTAACCCAGCGAGGTAGAGAAAGGAACATTTCCATTGGCTGCCCCGCACGCCGTAGGCCGAGGTCTAGAGTTTCACGGAGACAGCGGGCCATCCCTCTGAGTGCTGTTCCAGCCCCTTCATCTGGTTCTATTTAAGGCTTCTGGTGCCGAGTCTTATGATTGGCGTACGCAACCCCCCTACTCTTCCTCCGAGTTCCAGCCCCGACTGAAGAGAAGGAGGTTTTTTAGCAGATGGTTTATTTTCCAAGGGAAGCCATTTCTTTCTCCTTCTCTCAACTGTCCTGTCCTCAACACTTCGACGACTCTCACGGCATCTGATCGAGGCTCCCGTTCCAACTATGTTTCCGCCGGGTTCTCCTGACCCGGTTTCGGCATCGTCGGGCGCTGCGGACGAGGTGGTTTCTGCGACAATGGATTCTCGAATTTTTTCTGCCTGAGCATCCCCTTTTTTTTTTTTGGGATGATGATCGCTTTGTAGAATTCCAGCATCTCCGCTGCCCCTCATGTTGGGCTGGAGGGGGATGCACCTCTATGGCTAGACTCTCAGAAAGATGCACTGAGCCCTGCGAATATTGTGATTGGCTGAGCTCAAGTGACAAAGCGGCCTATGGCGCAACGGGCGCCCGGCGGTCGTTCCAGGGGACCTATGGCTGGCAGCTGGCTGACAGCCTGTTTCTTCCCGTCAACTCCAGGTCTGGACGCCTCGGAGCCCATGGTCCTGGAACAATATGTGGTGGTGGCCAGTTACGAGAAGCAGGAGCCGGCGGAAATCAGCCTCCAAGCGGGTGAGGTGGTCGACGTCATCGAGAAGAGCGAGAGCGGTGAGTGAGCCAAACAAACCATAGCTTTGCTCAGACATCATCAAACACCTCCGACATTGCACTCTTCCACGATCCCAACAACCTTGTCCCCTTTGTCCCGAATCCACCCTGTTTTACTTCCATCTGGAGGCTCTTTCTGGCCTGCAGTCAGCCCTGTTTTTGTCCCACTGTTGGTTCAGGCGAGAGGCCAGCATTCCGCCTCTGGCAAGAGGAATCGCTCCCAGACTTGTATTAATTATTCCGCCGCACTTTAATGGAAAGCCAGCAAGAAATGCCTGATTTACAAATGCCAGCTGCAAAAAGTCCTTAGTCAGCTGTTTAACCGTCGGAAAACGTTAACCGACGGGACCGAGAGGTTTTTCCGAAACCCGTCGCAAATGTTGTCGAGAAAATGACATCTTGAGAGGATGTGAAAATTGCACAAAATGGTTCGCAGCAAATTAAAGTCAGTCAAGACAATAAGACTTTAAAGACCAGGAGAATAAAAAACATCAAGTGGTGGTTATTTGTAATGAACACCAGGAGTATCGACCCATATGTTTTGGGTAAAAAAAAAAATCTCAGTTACACTTTAAAGCGTGAATGGCAAGATGAGCCAAGGAGGTTTAGGCCCACAAGGGTTTGACGCTGAGCTTTAATGGTGTGCTGAGACAGTAAAAGCCTAATGGGACTCATGTGTTCTTCAGAGCCAGAGAGATGGAGGGAGGAAAACAGTGACCAGGAAGGGACTTGTGTTTCACGATGAGAGTGAGTGAGTGAAACGCCGCTCCACACCGGCCTCAAGCGAGGAGAACGTGGCATGGGATCGCTTTGAAGTGTCACGTGTGGGGAGCCTCAGGTTCGCGTATTTGTTTTCACTCGCTGCTCCGGTAGGATCTAAGCCCAATGGGGAGCCGCGGTGAGACGCCGACACCTACGAGTTCTTTCATCCGTGGCTTTGGAGGAAGTCAAATTCTGTGGTCCAATGGAGAATGGGATGGACTACTTACCCTCGTTATGATTTCGCAACCTTTGAGATTTATTTGTGGCACTGTTTGGGTTCAGGATGCAGATGGAGGCTATTACAGCTGACATTGGGTGAGGGGCGGGGTACTTCCTGGAATGGTCCCCCAGTCCATTGCAGGGGCACATCGAGAACCGTTCACACCTATCGGCAATTCAGTCTGTAATTACATTTATCGGAAAGTGGTCGGAAAATGAAAAAACGGAGAAAACCATTGCGAGCTTGCCAACCTGATATGCTAACAAAACATGCTAACCTGGCATTTCTATATTTCATTGATCGAATATAATTCCCAAGTTTCATTTTGTTTCCAGCGAGTGACATCTCATCAGCTCCCGCAACGGATGGAGGCTAACGCCGCTAGCTGACGTCACTCCGTACGGCGCCGCCAAAACTAACACGAGCACGTGGCTGAGAGGAATTTAGGGCTCATTTCATTTAGCATCGATTCCCAAAAGCAGGATAAGTCAAGCGAGAAAGACAAAAAAATGTTAACGTGTTCTGACATATTGAGCTCTTAATTGCAGATGCAGGTCAAGAATCTGCTACTCTGGCTTTTTGGATGCAGTCAGGACAATTTCGGTGTTGTTTGTGAGCAGCTGTTTATTATTCTTTTGCTGACTGGGTGTTCACATGTCACTCACCTTGGATTAAATAATACATGTCATCGGAGAGAGGGAGGGAATCTAGGTCAGCGCTGTAAGGGAGCCCAATTTTCCCCACTTCTCCAGCCAAAGCGGTATTTTCCGCTGAAACGGCTTGATGCTTCAGTTTGCGCCGTAGAACTTGTTGAACTGAAGATGAATTGTGTTTTGGTCCGTATTTTCTAGTGGTGTGTATTTTTTGTGGGAGTAGGTTGCCGCAGTCAAAAAAGAATTTTCCACCCCAGATGGGACTCGAACCCACAATCCCTGGCTTAGGAGGCCAGTGCCTTATCCATTAGGCCACTGGGGCTATGCACAATCTCGATTCGATAAAGTGTCATACAAAATTGTAACTCCTGTAAATCAGCTTTTTAAAAACTGCCTGTTTGCAAAAAAAAAAAAATACGACCATGCTAGGAAACTCCTAGCTTGACTTCCAAACGTAAGCTTTAAATCCTCGCTAAAAATGTGTCGTAGAATAATTCTGTCCTCACTCCCTTTGCATGATTACGCTCACTCTATTTTATTTGTCTTCTTGGTGGGAGTTTGCAGGAGGTGGGGGTTGCTTGTTGAGAGCAGCACAGAAGAAACTTGTCGAGAAATGGAAAAAGTCATTTCCTGCCAAAGTGAGTGGTTCAGAGAGGTTGCTTCATTACTATGGCTTAATGGATCCTCCAGGATGCTTCTCCTCCGTTTACACTACGTGAGAGATGTTCAACAAAGCTACCAACCGTGTTGATAACTTCAAAAGTTCTCCATTGAGTGTCCTGGAACTGTTGTACTTTCTCCCTCCGAACAGTTCGCCAATGCCTCAAAGGCGCCCCGAGGCACTTTGTGCCCGGTCCGGTTTAGCAAATCTCTCTCTAAGGACCAGTCAGTGTTTAACTTGTCTCCATTCCAAGTGTAGATCAGCCTTTATGAATGACAAATGTAACTCCAGGAATGCCCCAAGACCCCTCCCCCCTCCCCCTCCCTGGCATGACTGTAAGCACAGTGCCTGCCCCACCCTCTTTAATAAATCAGGGTGGAGTAACTAAAGACATATGAGGGACCCCAAAGGTCACTAAGGACACAAGTTCTTGTCTTAATGTTCTCCCGTATCCCACTAAAGTATTTGGCAGGTCAGAACTGCAGAAAACCTGGAAGGTAAAACAGTTTCTTCACCTGCTTTTGATGTTCAGCTGTCTGGCTAAGTGCCGACTGAACCTGCAGGAAATTCTGGAAGATTAAGCCGCACCGGCCCTTGGAAGGACATGATGGATGTGCTGGATGTCTCTTCTAGTCTCACATGGTAAAAATATATCCGTGCTGTTGTCTCCGGCGTCTGTCTGCTGGCTGAGGGCAAGATGAGGTTTAGTGCGCATGTTTGGGAAGCCTTCCGAGTTATCCTTTGCAATCCCGTACCATTTGTATGTACAGATGGGTGAAGAAGCGTCGGGTCACTTGAACGGCTCTCAGATGAAGCGTGGCCTAGATTCTCCACGGAGAGACGATGTTGATTCCTTATTTGGTATCGCGACAATGGTGGCGGCGGCATCACTTTGACGGCCACATTGTGTAATCCACACAAGTTCAAGCCCCGCCCCTTGAGGCATCATTCAAGCGGCCCCTTGAATTAGTGTGTGTTTAGCTTCAGAGTCAGAGGTTTACCTGTCCATTAGAGGAACTGGAAATATAATCGTCCACTTATCTTGGGAGACTTTCTCCAGTATGTTTGTCTGTGCATGGGAATTTCTGTCCATTCTTCCAGAAGAGCATTCCTAAGGGGTCACTGGATAAAGAAGACCTGGCTTGCAAGCTTGTCAAATTTGTCTAAAGGGGTTTAGGGTCTGTCAGGGTTCTTCGGTTTTTCCCCATCAAACTCATCCAGGGCCTTGTTTCAATTGTTCCCACAACTATCCGCAATGACTCGTTCAATCCTTCTCACCGCTGACACAAAGAAGATCATGCAGCTGGACAATTTGCCACTCGAGCTCAGGGATTGATTAATTCCAAGATTCCCCAACATGGCTGTGACGGATAGCTATCGATATTTGCATGATTGTCCATCGTCCTCAGAGGAGTTGTCGAAATCGTTCAATTGAGACACAGTTTGATGATTCGTTTTATGTCACACCAACTCTTCATTTATCTGGCACGAATTCCAACCTGTCATAAAGACAGTAGACGTTCTCGCACATGCTCTGCACATTGTCTCAGTTGATAATCAAGACTTTCATGTGCATGCTTTCAATCTGCCTTTCTGCACACTCAGCATGTTTTCCCCAACTTGCTTAACAATCGACAGCTTCGTGTCTTTTATTCGATTTTTTTTTCAAAGCCGAACTCGCAGCAACATATGGAAGACACATCAGCCTCGCGTCGTCGTGCGTTTCCTGCGCATTCTTCGAGATTTCCATCAGAAGTCTTCAGGGACCAATTGAAGACATTAACCCTCATTTTATGTATTATCGCTTTTTTCGAGAGGCTCCCGAGTCGTCTTAATTATCACCGATTCGGAAGCGAGACAGCGTGTCCGCCAGGAAGGTTAAACCAACATTTCCAAGGGGTGGCCATTTACACGTTGAAGGCTCGCTGTGTCTCAATATCGACCCCCCCCACCCCCTACAAGTGGCGCTTCGTTTTCGGCCCATGAGAAGATCCTTTCACAGTTCTTCAGTGAGAGAACGCAGCTCCTTAGGTCAACATAAATTCTTAAAAGTCGTGTTGTGTCGTTTTCCCACAACTCCCCCTTTTCGCTACGCCAGAGGCGCCCAGGTAATTGAAACCCGGTCTTTTATGAAAACTGGAAGTGTGTGTGTGTGTGAAGCTGATAGCCTCCCCCTACTCGTGTGTTGATACTGGATCTACTGTTAATAAATACAGAAGCTGGAAATGAACGAGGTTCTCCGCCGCTCTATTTGACAGTGGTGTCAAATATCTGCTGCGCCGATGCATTCCTCATCATTTCCACGTCCAGAAAAACAAAACAAACAAAAAAAGCTTTGGTTTGCTGCTGAATCAGTGAGAAGTGTAGAGCTTTTGTTTTCGTTCCATGTCCGAAGTTTTTTGGGGTCTAATAACATCAAATTGCGTCTTTAACGCCCTTGATGAATTGTTTGGAAACACAGTCTCCTTTTACATATCATCCAGTTCTTTACGGAGAAGAAACAATTTGTGTATATTTGGTTTCCTGTTGCGGCAATCTGGTGTGGATTACAGTGAAAAAGAAGCATGTGTGGATTTTTCCAGATGTCAAGAAAAGAATGAAACACAAATAGAGTTGCGTTCGCAGCACCCTGCTCTAGTTTTCTTTCGAAATCTCGCTTTCATAACCAACTTCACTTAAAGCCATTGCAGAAAAAGCATTCAACGACCCAGATAAAGCAACGATATCAAATTTTTTTTTTTGATCGATTCAACATGCTGACTGTTTGCCTCCAGTCAGCAATTGGCTGCATTTGGAATATTTGTTCTTTCCAAGACTTGTGGTCTGAAGTTGTTGTTTGCAACACAGGGGAGAAGCCGGTTGTGGTAAACATATGCATCGGTGATTGACTTGTGATCTGACACAGAACAGCTCACGCATATCGCCCGAGATTTCGTGCGTCATCCCACATCTGCGGTGTAATTTTGCGCCATATGGATCTGCTTCGCCGCTACTGCACCGTTCAACAGCTTGTTGCCATTTATTTGCGTGTACGTTGAACTCCTTTAAGAATGACTCGCGCCCTTGAAATGACAGTTTGGGATGTCCTCCAAAAAAATTACCTCTACTGTTAATGGAAGGGTTTTATGATGGTGACAAATTGAGCCTGCAACCAATTTGTTCACCTGGCATTATATGTGATTAGGAAAATTAATTTTGAAATTGGGAAGTCAACCAGCCTTATGGAATGTTCCATTCGACAAGCATTTTAGTACTGGAAATGGACTGCAAATATTTAAGCTGAATTTTTTTTAGGTGTGCGACGGTCAATGCAACTTTGCAACTCCGTCGAGTTCGGCAGCATTGCTCTGCGTGCGACTGGCCTTGGGGAGTTGTTAATCTTAGACCTGCACAGACAACATGTTGTTTTTCTGAGGTTAGGTTGTTCGGACTCTTGACTGATTTATGGATGCCGCTTTTTGTTTGAGCCACGGCTTTTATGGCAAGTCTCAGCACATTACATGCCTTGTTATATCCTTGAGTCCGAGCCAGCGGGTGGTGATCCAAGGCAGTCGCCCAACCGCAGAACCCTTCTTTAAGTTACGGAACCACCCAAACTCCATGCGAAACAGTTTTAATATACGAAAGCCGTTTGTGCTAATTTGATATCCTTCGTATCCACCTTAAGGTCCAGGTATGGTCTTTGTCGTTTTCATCAACTGGGTTTAAAACAGCAGGGGCCCCGAAAAAGAACCCTGTGGAACTCCATAAGACAGAGTGGCAGCTAATATGTTTTGTAATATGTTCTGGTAGGCCAAAGTTGTCCTAATGCAGTGGTGGAAAAAAAAAATCATTTTATTATAGTCACAAATGTCTTTACTTACTCCAAGTTTGCACTTAGTATTACGTAGATCGTAAGATGGATAGCAACAATATGGAATAAATGCTCAAACAGCTTTCCATACTACCGTCTTGCTAACGTAGCATGCTCAAAACATTGACCACATCCGCATGAATCACAGAGATGGCACTAATAAGCTGCTGAGATCCCAAAACAGTCCCATGGTAACAACCCATTACAGCGGGGTTTTTCCAATTCTTCTTCCCATGGTAGAAATAAAGGCCCGCTAAACACAACATTTTGTCAGTAACACGTGCACTGGAAGTTTGGGCCAGCTGTGATGGAACGCTCCTATCCTCTTTATGGTTCTCCAAGCAGCTGTCAGGTGCGTTGTGTCTCTGTTACCACAACAAAAAACAGAACAGGGCGTCAAAGCGCCTACTTATAGGAGGCTTTCGGTGCCATCGGTGAGGACTCACGCAGGGAAATGTTTTCATCATCCGAAATTTTCAGTCCATGGGAATCATTTTGGAAACTCAGCAATCGTGATTTATTTTGCGGGAAATTTGTAAATGTCAGTCCACGTCGGTCAACTGCTGTGTTTTCTTCCCGCAGGCTGGTGGTTTGTCAGCACTTCAGAGGAGCAAGGTTGGGTCCCCGCCACCTATCTCAACTCCCACAGTGGCACACGAGACGATTTAGAGCTGGGCGCCTCAAAAAGCGGCGAAGGTAAGTCATCGCCACCGCGCACCCACCTGAACACGTAAACACACGGCGCTTTATAGCCACCCCCCCCTCTCCCGCCTTTGATCGGTGACAAGACGTCGCCTAACGGCTGATGTCGGCCCGCCGTGAACCGCTTTCCCTGTCCTCTTGCCATCGTGGGCACGCTTGAACAGAGCACGGATTCAAGTCTGGGTCAGTGGCGAGGAGGGGGTCCGGGAGGGAGCTGACCACAACCCGGTGATGAGTTGTACAGTAGAGCCTTGTACACACCAGGATGTTACTCAGGCTTTACATGATAGGTGGCGTTTTCAGTTCGCGCCGAATCACTACTTTAATCATCCCCATGAGTTGGATGATTGCGAGCAAGGTTCAACAATGATCCATGCTTCATGTGTAGCCAGTCCAGCCTGAAAGCACCTTTGGATGGCCTCGCTCAAATCCCTGACTCGCGTGGCCGTCAAACCACATAATAAGTGGAAAAATTCTCCTTTTTGGACTCTTTTGAAATAAAAGTGAAGCAATTCCAGCGTATTTACAAAAAAGTCTTACGCAGCGTTTTGTTGGAGAAAACAACAAACGGAGTATGGAAATGATTATTAGGCTTCAAAACAAACATGGAGTTTTTCTAACAGTGCTGCCAAAAGATGTTTTTTGCCACACAATTGCCTTACTATGCAAAAATGTGACATTAGATCGGAACATTGGGCAATTGTACGGTAAATGTAAAGAGGCCGGCCATTACATTAGGTACACCTGCACATTGAGGCTTACGTCAGCTGTCATGTGACGCATTTCCCGAGGGCAACAATGTGTGGCCCAGATGCTCCACGATGACAAGATGGGGAAACCATGCTAACAACATCCTAATTAAAAGCTGCAGAGGAGATGGCTTCGTTTAACACGTCCCTCATAACCCCCTCCATCATTCCACTATTAACCGTCCACCCACTGTCTTCCATGTGCAGCGTCTTGTGTTGTGTGTGTTTTAACATGTGCCGCTTCGCACTCGCTTTCCATGTCCGTGTCTGTGTCCGTCAGTCACTAAGCGCCACAAGTCCCACCTGAAGAGGCTGGACCGGAGATGGACGCTGGGGGGTGTCATCAGCCGGCAGCAGAGCCGAGGTGAAGTGAGACAGATGTTGCCACTGTTTTTGTTGGTGTGCGTGCGCTCGTGACGTCGCTCTTTGTCTCATCCCGCATCCTGTTGACGTAAATCCACCATGACTAACCACTAACTGACATGCAAATCAGCGCTTTATAAGCCGCTCGTGTGGGAGCTTCAAATCCAGTGTCCCGCATTGAAATCCCATTGATCCGCCCCCCCCTAAAAAAACCACCAAAAAAAAAATCATAATTCTTATTATGAAATGTTGATCCTGATATAAAGTACAGGTTTATTCTAGCAATTATATTTCCAGGAAAGCTGAGTTGAACTCAGTAGCTGACAATTAACTGAAATGATGTTACAAAATATGTTTGTTTTGTGCTTTTGTAATTTTCCAACCCTGCCAAATTCTCCCGAACAGCTCTCCTGCCACGCACCAAAAAGCTGTTGCGCAATACACAGCAGCATTGGCCTGACGCCGCATTTAAGAGTCGCGTTAGAGCCGGTTACTGACTCGGCCCCGGCGCAAATTGCGACTAATCTCGACACATCAAAAACGACGTTTATGACGTTCATGGGCAGGCCAAGATGGTCAGTCACCATTAGAGGAGCAGCGTGGGTCGGTGTTTGGGTTCATACCAAATTTGCGCTTGGCACCACGCTCTGGAGTCGAGAGAGGGGGAGCGTTGTTTCCACCCGAGGACTCGAAAGATTGTGCTGACTCCGCTCAAATCAAGTCAAACAGTGATGGAGGCGATGCATGTTGTGGTTAACAAAACATCTGATTCAGAGTTTCCCCTTTTTGCTCAGCTGGATATTGTTTGAGGGGGTGGGGGGGGCACACAAAAAAAGAGTCCCCAAGGTCAAAAATACAAAAATATCTTCTTTCGTTGGATCTTAGTCTTGAAAGTGAAAAGGAAGGGAATTGTTATACTGCTTCCTTTCTGCTTCTGGACTGGAAAAGGGGGAGCAAAAGTGGAAACGTATATGTGTGTATACGGTATATGCCGGGAACAGTGCTAATATTTACTAGCGAAAATCTGCTAGCTTAATGCTATCAAGCAAATCGCCGTAGACAGGCTAATGACAATTAGCTTGAATCTAGGCTAATGAAAATTAGCACGAATCTTACTGTGATTGGTACAGTAATATACTGAAGACACGCAACTCTAAATTCGGACTATTCTATTTTCTACAACAACCCATAAAAGCGATTTCTTAAAAAATCTACAACATAAATAGTAGCGGGAATTGCTTTCCCTCTTCCTGTACACGTTGAGACAACCTTGGGAAAGGGCAAGCAAATGGGAGAAAAAATGACTTTTTTTAAGCAGGATCCCAAACACTGCTTCGACATCTCCGTCTAACTTTTGTCGTCTTGCTCTCTTGAGACTCAGTCGGGCAGGGTTGGGTCAGGAATTGCCATAATGACGGGAAATGGTGTCTGTACCACGACGCGCTGGCCTTGGTGGAATGCATAAATCAGCACCAAGTCTTTGGCTGGCTATTATGTGCTGAGTTAAGAGGCGCAAGGCCAAGGACACTTCATAGGACGTCGGCTTGCCGAAGGTGCACTTTATGTAAACAAACGTAAATGCATGACGTTTGTATCTTCAGGATTGCTTCGGTGTGCGACATAATAGTCGACTTTCAAGATGTGTTGCTCAGTCAAAATATTAGAATGGATGGCCATTCTGTTTACGCTGACTTTTAAATGCACCTTGTAGACGTACGTATACATTAACCACCCCACACATATTTATGGTTTGCTATTGCTCTTTAATTTTTTTTCCTTTGGAATTTATCCCACGTTTGTGTAAAAAATTGATTTGCGGTAGTTTTTCTGATATGATGCCACAAGATGGCGCTAAAGCCCGATTTGAATAGGAAAGTAGTACAAAAACAAAAACAATATTTTTCGATTATATTTGAATTCTTGTTTCCATACAAAAATCAGTAAAATCATAAATATATTATAAATAATTAAATCTGTTATGTTTGCTGTCTTACATAGAAGAGAAGTACATCACAGTGCAGCCGTACACCAGCCAAGGCAAAGATGAAATAGCGTTTGAGAAAGGCGAGGTCGTGGAAGTGATCCAGAAGAACTTGGAAGGTTGGTGGTTCATCAGGTGAGCTTCACTTCACACACCTGAAATGACAAGTTCACAGAAACTTGTAGCGTGCAATTATTAATGTTATTTACTCGCAGGTACCAAGATAAGGAGGGCTGGGCTCCAGCTTCTTATCTCAAGAAGATGGAGGACCTCTCCTCCCCCAAAAAAAAGACTGTGACCGGCCCGGTGGAGATCATCGGAAACATCATGGAGATTAGTAACCTCCTCAATAAGACGTCCCCGAGCGAGAAGGACGTCGGCAGCGCCAAAGTCTCGGAGAGCCCGCAAGTGGCCCGCAAAGAGATCAGCTTACCGGTCCTGTGTGACCCAGGCCCTGTTGGCACGCCGCAGGACGGCAAAGGCAAAACGGAGCCGGCCTCGCCGGCCGTGGCCCGCATTGCACCTCACCGGGTGGAAATCGGTCAGTCATGTCATTTTATACTAAATTAATTCCAGAATTTTGAGTTTGCTGTCGATTGTTCTTGTGGTGCATTGTGATTATGTATTCATTATTTTTACAGTATTTTTTTCTTTCTGTCTCTGATTCATAGGTTCTCCAGTTCTCAGGCAAAAACCTCCTCCCCGAAGAGATGCAACCCTGGTGGGGAAGCTTTTTGTTACATATTAATGTATTTAGATGGTTATATTTTCATAAAGTGATTTGACCAAGATCATTCGGTCTGATCATGAAATCCATGGTTGTTTGTCAATAGTTGTCCTCCCATTGCACAAGCGTGTCATAAAATTAAATGAAATTAAAAATATATTTTTTTGCTATATGAGAGAGATATGAGAAGCTTTTCAGTATATATTTTTTTATTGGTCATGTGCTCTGGGTTAAAACAAAATGCCCTTTATTCCCAGGGATTTCCTTTGCCCTCCCCACCAGAGCCCCCTACAGTTGAAGCTGAGTATTACACTATTGCCGAATTCCAGTCTTGCATATCTGATGGGATCAGTTTCAACGGAGGCCAAAAAGCAGAGGTAAAAATCACACAATATACGACTTCCTTATTGGTTCTTTCGGATAACGTAATGTTTGTCACATGTGACGTTTTAGGTGATTGAGAAGAATTCCGGTGGTTGGTGGTATGTCCAGATCGGAGAGCGTGAGGGCTGGGCTCCGTGTTCCTACATTGACAAACGCAAAAAGCCCAACCTCAATCGTAGAACGAGTACGCTATGTCGTCCCAAAGTACCTCCACCGGCGCCGCCTGTCAAGAAGCAGGACTCCGTGGGGACGGCGCCACCCAGCAGCCCCGGTCGTGAGGCTCCGGATTCTCCCGTGTCTCCCGGGAGGCCTGCGTATGAGGAGCCGGAATACGACGTCCCGGCCATTGGCGACTTGGATCTGGAGTCTGAGTTTGAGTTCCTGAGAGGTGAAGCTTCCTTGGTGGATGCGAAGAACGAGGACACGTCTTCCGAAAAGGGATCCCAGCGGTCCTCCAAACCGTCTCCGGCCTCGTCGCTCCACAGCGCCTCCTTTAGGATGTGCGAGTCATTCGAAGACAGCCAAGAGGCGGAGGGTGAGGAGGAGTGTATCTATGAGAACGAGGGCTTCCGGCCCTTCAAGGAGACCCCGGAGAGGCAGTGCAGCCGTGACTCCAGTTCCTCCAAGGCCAGCGCTTCGTCTGAAACTGGCAAGAGCGCCAACCCCAAATTAGGAGGATGGAGATCTGCGGCCAACAAGCTCAAGATTAACTTGAACGGAAACCAAATGTCAGCCAAAAACGAAGAAGGGTCCGGATCTAAATCAGCCTCCAACGAGTCCACCCCGGATATGTCCAGACCCAAGAAAGACCAGGAGGACAGCAAAACATCCCCCAATGCCAAGTCCTCCTCCAAACCTAAGCCGGTGGTGAGGCCTAAACCGCAGCTGGCCAAAGCATCTAGCGGGGACAAGATGGACATCAGCACGCTGAGAAGACAGCTGCGACCCACGGGGCAGCTCAAGAACGGCAGCAAAAACAAAGGCGAAGACTCCGAGACCGCCTCTGTCGTCTCCTCCGAGGACTCCTTTTCATCTCAGAGCACGTCCTCTGAGTTCTCCTCCATCTACTCCAAAGGCAGCCGCGGAGACTCAGACGCGGAAGGTTGCGTCCTCTATCGCACTACCGACGCTTACGAGAAAGTCCAAGAGTCGGAGCTGAGCTTTCCTGCCGGCGTGGAGGTGCTGGTGCTGGAGAAGCAGGAGAGCGGCTGGTGGTACATCCGCTGGGACGACTCCGAGGGGTGGGCCCCAACGTACTTCTTGGAGCCCGTGCGGCAGCAGGATGACGCGGCTGGCTCGGAATCCGACGGAACGCCTTCCAAACCTGGGAGCCTCAGCAAGTCCAACAGCCTGGAGAAGAACGAGCAAAGGGTTCAGGCCATGAACAACCTCAATCAGAACCTAAAGAAAGTCACTCCACCGATCCCCTCCAAACCACCTGGCGGTTTCTCCAAACCCACCGGCTTGTTCGGGTCGCGCAAGCAGAACGGCGGCAAGCAGCAACAGGTGGTCAGACCGCAGTCGGTCTTCATCTCAGCCCCCATCAGGGATAACCCGAGCCCCGTCGGCTCCCTCAGGAGAAACGAGTCCCTCAACTCCGGCAACCACCCTCGCGGAAGCCCCGTGGTGCGTCGCAACGCCTCATTCGGCACCGTGCCCCGCAACCTGGCGTCCAACAATATCGCCCTACCCAACCGGAATCCACCCAACACCGGGAGTTCGGAGTTCCTGGGTGGTACCTCCCAGAGGAATGCCCTCCCTGTGTCCACCGTAAGACCCAAGCCCCACATCATCCACAACAACCTCAGGGAGATCTACGTCTCCATTGCCGACTACCACGGTGACGAGGAGACCATGGGCTTCCCAGAGGGGACCAGTCTGGAGGTTCTGGAGAGGAACCCCAACGGCTGGTGGTACTGCAAAGTACTGGACAGTGGCAAGCCCAGAAAAGGGTGGGTTCCTTCCAATTACCTCGAGAGGAAGCCTTAGTGCGCTCGGAGCTGGCAGAACTCGCGCGTTGGAAAGACTACTCACACGGACACTTTGATTTTGTACGAGAACTCCAGGAAGTTCACAATGACACAAGAGGAGAAAAGCCAAAGAGCAACCTAAAAGAGGAACTCGATGCTTCGTCGGTCCGCCCTAAACCGGAAGTACAGTAATCCCTCGCTATTCGCGGGGGATAAGGAACGATTCCCAGAAAAAAAATAATATCCGCTAACCAATGTTCACTCTTTGTGTCTTCACCGATGCCAAGTACTGATACCTCTCATACTTTTGATCTAAAATGTTCTGTTCCGAAGCAGATACTGCTGAGGAAGACCTCCTAGATTTTTCCCTCCGTAATTTCTGCTAACGACCCAGGCTCAACATATAAAACTTGAGACGCATCACTTCAACATAGTTCCTCGAACCCAAATGTAAAACTTTCCTATTAGATAGAGCTTTGGTGCCATCTTTTCTTAAGAGAATAGTGTGAATAGCTCGAAGTAGAGTCCCCCCCCCCACACACACACACAAAACGTGGATTAGTGAACCGCGAATATGCAGGGGATTACTGTAATCATTTTTGTAGAATTTTCTAAGCATTTAAAGCTTACTGCATGTTTGATTTTATTATACTGACAAAGCCTTGAGCTGTTCAAACGTAACTTTTTTTTGCTGCTATGTGTTAGTCACATCTTGGTGCTGTCTTCATTGCATGTTTTCATAGCTTTATTTTGTTGTACTGTACGTTAAAATTATGTAAAATGTTCAACGCATTTAATTGTTCTTTTGTGAGCATCTTTAATTGTAACGATGGCTTGTAATAATAATAATAATAGAATCCCTCGATGGTTTACCAGGAAAACAAAAGCCCTTTGCTATCTTCCACCCAAATTGTATTTATTCATTCTTTTTGTACCGTTACGGTTGACACAATTGTTCACAACCACTTCACACGTATGCTCCAAATCTATCCTGACATTGAAAAAAAATTTCTGCTGGGCAGTAAATTTGACATTTTTACTTGTAGTCTTAATCAGATGCTCACTTTTTGTTTTACTGTTTACTGTGTGACAAGCAGCAATAACTCAAGTGCCTGAAAATGAGAATAAATGCACTTTTTAAACGGTTATTCCTTTTTTTTTTCACTCATGTTTACTTTGCGTGTATGACGTCACGTTGGCTCTGAATTATGTCCAGGTGTGCAGCGCGGATTTCGAAAGCTGCGCGCGCATCACTGAAGGAAAAACGACGGCTGTGTTGATGGGAACATTTTTTTTGTTTGTTTTTGTGTTTTTTATAGTTATTAAATCGTTTCAGGGCTCAATATTCGCGTTCGCCTTGCTCCTTTCACATCTGGTAAGTATCGTGCCCTTTTGGTTTAACTTGAAATGTTGAATACGTGGTCAAGAATTGTGGAATAATGGCAAATGTTTGGTCCAATTCGACACGATTGTCAGTTGAATTTAATGTCATTTAACAAAAAAGGAATTAGACAAATTGGCTACGTTACTCTGCCGTTAAAGAAGAGTTTACAGTGGGGACGTATTTCTACTTTGTTTTGACTGACGTTACAGTTGGTCACTGTTCCCCCATTTCACATTGTGTCCACTGGAGGGCAGCAGAGCGCAGCGTCTCACCACAATAGCGTCACTGAATCAATCGCCCCCACCTCAAACACTGACTGACAGTGATTAAAAAGCTTCACAATGACAACAGGCAATTGCCATCTTGCACTCAAAGTTGAACTTTGATTCTCATTACCTTTCAGTCTGTCTGAAATTACTGAGGTGAAAGCTCAAAATCTTCAACAAATAGCATCTCATGTCCTAAGTCAATTTTGGATTCCAAAATCAATACACTGTGTGTGCATGAATGGCAAAATAAATTGTGTGTCAAGAAGCGATTGTGACACTTAACCAAACACTCAGAAGCTATGAGGAGGTTTTTGTGTGGTCAAGTTGGTATCTTGCTCATCCTCTAAATCCATTCTACGTTGACACATATGTGTGGCCTTTAAAAATTTGGCAAATAGCTATAGCAAATTCCACATTGATAACTCAAACATTATAAACAGTTTTAAAAAATAGCATTTGCAGTAATGTTAAAAAAAAAATGCATTGTAGAACCTTCAACTGCATGTGCAGCCCCTTCAGAGATTTATTTTTATTTTTTTCCAAACCCGTATGGAGCCTATGCTTCACCCCTGCGAGGCCACTCGGCCACCTGTTACATGTCGCTTCATTGTGGCCTGTGAGCTAGTAAATAAAGCAGGGCCTGCTCTACATAGCGCAAGTCTATAAACAGTCAAAGTGTGATTTACAGCTGTTTATTCGGACCCGCTGCCTCCCCCTCCTCCTTTATCACATTGTACGTATGTATTGTACGTAAATGGGCGTTGGGTTTGATGCACTGCAGATACAGCGTGCAGCTCGCCAATATTCTGCCTTAACTGCTTTATTGCCTTCAACATCTTTTTCATTGGAATTTGTACAAGGGAACTTTTGAAATCTAATAAGTTTTGTCCATTTTTTCTACAGGGAATAAATCTAATATACAAGACAAATTATCTCGGAGATGTTTATGTTAAAATATTTAATTTTAAGAGACTAGAGTAGAAAACAAGAATAATGTCATCAAATAAACAGTGAGGCATTTTCTTTTTAATGTAAACTTTATTGAACAGAGCGAGACGTCATGGCTAATTTGAAAAACACTTCCCTCACATAAATAGCAAAAACACAGCCCCCAACATTAAAATAACAATATGGCCTTTCAATTATTTTTACAAGTTGAACTATGGCTATTAAAATTTGGTCTCAGAAATTAACCTGCTTCACTGATTTTCAATTAAACTAAGCAGCTAAGCTAAATCATGTTTTGTTTTGCTTTTTGAAGCTGTAACTTTTCATCTGAAAGCTTATCTTGGTTTGTAGATATGCTAGCATGTCGTATCTTAAATCCATTTTAATTCAATTGCTTAACTTAAAGTACAACACGGTATGAACAATATTTTTCGGGATGATTGTGTCCATAATTCATCATTATTGAATCTCTTCATAGAAACATTGACAAAAATAAATACCTCAGACTAATATACATCTTACGATTCATAATTATTTATTTCTCGGCTAAAACTAAACGTAAAATCTGCTCATCATTCCAGTTTAGCAGTGCACTTTTTAAGCCGAAATTCTTGAATTCATGATTGGACACGGCTTTGAAGGCCTTTGTATTATTTTTAAAAAAGGCACAATAGGTGACAGTAATGATACTCTAATAAACAAATGGTTTTGTTTTAGTCGCATGCCATTAAAGAAATGGCCTCAAATATTCTCTTAAGAAATCCAAGCTTGTCATTGTGGACACACCTCAAGTTTCAAGATCCTCGTTATGGTGAAGTAAACAAAGTCACTTCCCTTTATCTGCCCACCTCCTCCTCCTGATAATGAAAAAATAAAAAGTCAACTTGTCCTTTAAAAGCTCCTGAACAAAGCCAGACTGTTAACTTTTTTTTACCCAATTACAGAAAGTCGTGCGTGCTTTGGCGGCTTCTTTTAAACGGCAGCAAGGTGACCTTGCTCCACTTCCTGGCTCATTTGCATCCTCCTTGAGCCCTCAAGACAACGCCCGTCTCGGACCGACTCAAGTTAAACATCTTCGGTGAGTAAAACTTTTGATTAAATTTTTCATGGATTTCACTAGATTTTGTGTTTTGAATATATTGTTTTTTTTTGTTGAATATGATGGTTTCTACAATTGTAACATGAAAGTGTCGCTATTCGTAAGTGCACTGCCAAACTGTCTCTCCCAAAAACACGAGTCTTTACTACTCGAAGAAAACCTGAGTTGATCTCGCCAATCAGTCGGCGCCCTACGAACTTTTGTAGGTCCTGATGATATCTTGGATGGGCTTCCTGCAGATGGGACAGGGCGCCTTGTCCTGTTTTAGCTTGAAGGCGCACGTGTAGCACAGACAAAGGTGCCCGCAATCGTACAACACCGTGTTCGCCGTGTCGTCGCAGCAAATGGCGCACTCGTCTGAGGCTTGCGGGGGGCCGACGGAGCTCGGGCTAGACGGCGTGGAGTTCTGCGCCGCATCTGAATGAGTTGAACACAAAATGGCGATATATATTTGCCGAAACTTTGACAGCCACTGAAATACTTTTAATCCGAAACACACATTGAGTAGAATCTACGCCACAAACCTGTGCTGAAGCGGTAGCTCCTTTGAGATGACAAAATGGCGCTGGGCGTCGCCATGACTGACGGGCGTGGTCTTAGAAGTGACTGGACTAGTTGGTCTGAGGCTGATGCAAAACAAAAAAAATCTAATCAGCAAAGCGGAAAAGCCTATCACGCTGGATTGGATGTTATTTTTTACATCTAATAGTAAACCAGGAAACATTCTATTTTAACATTTAATTCTCCGCCGAAATATAATCAAGTTGGACACATTGAGACTTGCTTCTCCTCCTTATGAACCTGGTCTTCACTTTTTCTCATGAACAAACGTAGCGGACAATGAGGCCTCATGTTTACACTCGTCTCCATCTTCTATTATTTGCGCTCCAGCTCGACATCGCATCGCTGCTTTCTATTAGCTCTGTAAATGTTTGACCTTATGTGCAAACAAGTCGGCGTGGTGGATCCGTTTCGTGCAATGCTGTCAAACTGGGTGACGATTTGGAAAAGTTGAATATGATGGCTTTTACAAAGCATGTCGCAACATTTTTAGAGGTGCGACTTCACTGAAATCGACTTAAAAGATTCCGAGCTATTTTGTGAAGGCACAATCAGTTGTTGCCATGAGCTTAGAAGTGCTCGTGAGGGTTTGGACAAACCTGTGGAAGGTTGGCTGGAGGTGACGAGTCTGCTGGAGGTGATGTTGGGCACCGTGTTGGTTGTGGACAAAGGCGATGCTGGGAGAGAAGGGACGGCGGCCACGGGTGATCTTGGTGGGCCTTGGACATCTGAGTGCGAAGACAAGCCTGACAACAGACGAACGAGAATGACAACAGAGCTGACTTTTTTTGTTTTTGGATTAGAAACAACCAATCAAATAGAACCCAGAAAAAAAAAGCAAGCATTTGAATCCCCGGTCATTGCAGAGGATCCAGTACCAAATGCTAAAGGCAAAGTAGCACCAATATGCCACAAGATGGCGCCAAGCCAGTCTCCATATGTTAGACATGGCTTTGGCCTGAAGACTACAATTCCTTTTTTCTAATTGCAAATCGTGTAAATATGCAAGAACAGTGTAACGTAACAACACAGAAACTCACAATCGCTATAAATGGCAGATTTCTGTAATATAGCGAGTTTTCCGCAAAGAACAAGTCGGTACGTGTCAAGAAGCGACGAACATTTTGCACAAAACGGATCCAATCTCAATGAGACGAAGCAGCGCGTGGGCGCGACGGCGTCCCATCTGTTCCGTTTGACGACACCCAGCCATGACATAACTGTCACTCGCCTCGTTGGACACGCGTTTCCACGGCAACCGGCGTCCGCCAGTCCCCCACAGCGTGTGGGTGAGCGGAGACGTGTCCCGCCGCCCGACAGTCCTTTCCGCAGCTGAAGTGGGAAATGGTCTCACAGGATGAACCCGAAGAGCGGAGGCGGGAAGCAAGAACGGAGGAAGCGAAGAGGAGTGACGTCCCGCCGAGGGGACGCTCGGTGGGTGGACGCCCAAGCATCTCCACGCGCAGCGCAATTACATTTAATAATGCATACGGTGGGCATCGTAAGGAGCTATTATGAGCTAACCCCCTCCTGATAAATATCACTTGTGGCAGCGGGGAGCTCCAGCCTGACAGAAATGACCTCCTAAGCACTGATAGATGACTACAGCAAGACAAAAACATGTTGCTTGTAAGTGGCTGGATGATATTCTAGAACTTGGGTTCCATGCTTTTAGTTCCCCTTCAACTTAGCATAGGAATTTGCCAGAATCCTTCCAGAAAATGTGCACCACCTTTCAACCCTGTCAAGGAGAATGGAAGAATAAAAGCTTGAAGATGAAGCAAACGTACCAAAAATCTTGAGTTGCGCCACGTTCTTATGCGGCATGAAGAACATCCACAGCGGTCTGGAGTTGTCCACGCACAGCTGCACCCCCAAGCTGACGCCGTTGCGGCTGACAACGACCTCGCCGGCGGCATTCAGCTCAAAGCCCAGGATATCTTCGTTCGACAGCTGCGCGGACAGCTTGTCAACAGCCCAGAACTCCATGCGGTCCAGCAGACACGCCAGGTCGGTGGGCAGATCCTGGGGCCGCAACGCTGCCGGGTTGCAAGCCGTCACGCCGTACAACAGCTCGGCCGGCCCGGCGGTGTGCACCATGACGAAGACGCTCTCGGATTGCTCCAGAGGCCGACTGGTGAAAACCAGCGTCCTGTCCGGGCCCTGATGCTTCAGCATCACCGCCGTGTGAGGATCCTCCAGGCGGATGTGCTCGCCGTGTACGTGGTGAAGCCGCAGCTCGTCGTCCAGGTGCTCGGGTAGCTCGGAGCACAGCCGCAAGTTTTGAGAGTTTTGCGGCATGTGGTCGGCGCACTGGGGCTCGTCGCGGTCGTCTTCCTCCGGGCCGTCTTCGAACATGTTCCACAGGTGCACCGGCTGTTGAGAGTCCTTCTTCTTTTTGGGGAACGTCAGTCGGGAGCGGGTAGAACCGATTGACACATCATGTGGTAGTGTCTGACTGTCTGTGGAGACAAAGAATTGTCGGTTGTCCGTTAGGGCTGAAGGAAGTAGGGATCGAGTCCCCGGTTCAATTCGTAAATTTTATCTATTTAGATTTTTATAAAAAAACCATATATATATATATAATATAATTTTTTATATCTATTTTATATTTTGTTACTCACATGTGGCACAAATATGAATTTGAATCATCTCTTTATGATGCAGTTTGAAGCACAACTACCACCAACTGTATAAAGAAGCATATTCATTGTAAAGCTCAGTAGCCTCGGGGTCAGCAGCTACGTAACAACACAAAAAAAAGAAAGATACACAACGGGTTTATGTAACGCACATGAGAAAAGAAGACGAGCCTCCCACTCTGTCTTCAGTGTGGAGTCTTAAGGCTCCTTCGTCGAGGGGTTGGACATTTTTTGAGCAGCTTCCATTTTCAGTGCTAATATCACCCAGGGGCCTTTTTACCCACTGAACGTTGTAAATCAAATAAAATACTGGTAATTAGATTTTTAGACAAAATATAGATAAATATAATAAAATTTATTTAAGTAAATTAAATATACTTTAAAACGAAGGTGTTTACATCTAGCCTTCAGAAGTTTTTTTTAAAGACTCGCCAGCGGTCTCGATGTTTACATAACATACGTGAATTCACGACTCGGTCGGTGGGTCCTCTTTGTATCTGCGAGTTTCTGCCTTTTTACGAGCGCCGGGCACAAATGGGCTTGGGTTTTCACTAATGGATAATCGTGACCCAATGCTAAAATTAGCCTGATCGGATGCTAGCGGCTTTCCCCCCTGATCAGACTCGACTACCGATTTTGGCTACTGTTCAGGTCAGCTGACGACTTTTATCATAAAGAGACAGCACATCTCCGGCCAGCCGCTGATAAAACTGCTTGAACTCAATTACTTCCTCCGCAAAGAGTGTCCACAAGCAAGCGCGGGCGTCTTATTATTAGCGCTCTTATCATCTGGCCAGAAAGAAGATAACTTCTACGCTCGGCATTTGTAAGTTTCTTGTCAAGTCTGGCAAAAGTAAATAAAGGAAATGTTAAGTGTCTGCTGAGGGTACACTTAACTCCACAACATGATCTACAAATGTTCTAAAAGCACGTTGAATGTAAAGTTTAGACATTTAACAGCTGTGTCTTTAAGAGGAGCCACAAAAAAAACATGGCAGGTTAAACACTTAACAGAGGAACAAGTAGAAGACATAATGGCAAATAACATTCGTCGAAGCCCGAAGCTATTGACTGGCTCAAAGCAGGATGGGAGGGGCTGAGGGGCCGCTTTGAAAATGATGAATTAGTCTTTGAGCTCAATGTCGTGAGAAAAGCTCCGATCAAGTAGGAGAATGCATACCGGACCAGGTCAACTTTCGTTGACTTTTGCAGATGGAGAAAAGTAAAAAAAGAAAATAACAAAGGAGACTCGCTCCACCCTTGACGAACGTTAACAACCCAAAAACCACAAACTGGATAGACCCGTTTAAGCTGAGGGGAAAATTACGATAATAGAGGCCGAGCTGGAATCCAAATCTTGACGATGCACCTGCACGACTGGAAAATGTCCAACGTAGGCACTATTTGAGAAGAACTAATATCAGAACCACAAGCAAAGCTTCCTCGTGGCAAAAAGACGACGATAATTCGACAGCTGTACCGAATGTTGGTTAAACGGGTTGGGCTTGGTTGGCTCAAAGCCAACGTCAACATTTAAATACCAAACATGTTTTACAAGCACCAAATGTGCACAGAGTTCATTTTGTTCCTTGGCCCGGCGCAGCAGGATTAGAAGTGCGAGTTGGGCCGCTTCAGAGACGACCTCACCAAGGCCGTTTGCCTTAAACAGCGTCCATGTGGGGATTTACATGCCTGGAGGGAGGGAGGGAGGGGGGGGGGTCGATTCAGGACAAGATCTAGAGATGTTGAGTGATGTCATTTGTCAGGAGAACGCAGAGCAGGGTGGAGTAGAGGGGTGTTGCCTAAAAAGGCAAAGGGGGCTTATAAAGGAAGAGAGAGAACAAGAGGCACAGGGGGAAAACGTGTTATGAGCTTTTAGAAAAAAAAGAAAGTCCAGACTCCCTCCAGAAGAGTCTTTGTCCCATGTTGTAGACAGGAATAGGTCAGAGGTCATTAAACACGATCGGCCGTGGTCTTGCGAGAGTGATCAGCATTTTCCCCGTACAGCGAAGAATCTTCTATTCCAAAAAAGTGACAAGCTTCATTAGCGTTTCAATGCTGGCTCACGGAGAGTCCGCCAGGACCCGTCAAATCCGAGCAGCTGCCTCGCAAGCGGTTTTTACTTTGCCTCGACGATTCCACGCCAAAGCCTGACATCACTCGAAACCGAAAACTCTTGTAAATACATTTAGGGGGAATCTCAGTTCATGGCGGAGTTCCGTTCATACGCCGGCGACAAAACTCGGATTTGTGGTCGGAACGCGCCGCCATAGATCGCTTAGCTACGGTAATGTTAAGAATTTTACCCAGAAAGGTATCAACGTGAACCTTTGGACCCACCAAAAGATTATAAGCTTTAGTAATTTCCTGGAGACCTTAGGAAAGGCTCCTTTTGAAATTCTGGCAGATCTAATCAGGTTTTAATATCCACTCCCTCGAAAAGAGTGATCAGACCTGGAATGTTTACAGCACCAAAAGGAATAACAATGCTTCATTGGACGAAATCTGAGGGAAACGAGCTTAATGATTACACCATTATTTGCCGTTCCGGTTCACTGATAGCCGCTTTTGCCTTTGGCTGGAAACCCGCTCAAGATCGATGACTTTGCATGTCGTGGCAGCACAACTGAAATGTACACTTTGTTGTTGTTGGAGGCTTGGGATGGAGCGGAATTTGTGATTTTTCGGGCGTTTTTATGCCAAGACGACCTCCTAAAACCAGAATTCTTTGGATTGACCAACTAATTTTAGCTTGTTTACAAAATCGAATTGGTACTTGCAGTAATAAAAATAGGGAGTAGGCGGTCATGTGACTCAACGTTGTTTACAGTATCAGACCTCTCTAAATTTAACATCTTGTCATCCCCCAAAAAACACGTGATCCCTTCTTGACATTTGAAACAATAACACGGTGACGACGGTGAATGGTAATAGAAACAAAGAACGACGTTTGACCTGCCTGTCCGGTTTGGAGTCTGTGTAGGACAACAATAGTGCCATGCAATTCTGTTGGCTTACTCATGCTAACGTAAATAAACGTACAAAGGCACAAAAACTATTGGGTCACTGCACCAAAAACCTAGCATGGCATTTCATCAGCGAGATCTGATTTGTTGTCCTCGTAAAATCGTATGATGGGATCTGTCAATCGTAACGGGAAACCGGGACAGGTTTATGGACCACGTTTATAACGGCGTTCCAGCCATAAAATGTTTAAAAGCGGTGTAAATTTAACAATGCATTTATTGTTGCGCTTGACGAACCGCTCTGCATCGGAATGAGAAGAATAAAATAACACAAGGGATTATGTCCTCTCCGCTTTCAATCGAAATCGGGATGTCCTCGGCCTCGTCTTCATCACCTGAGAGCTAAGAGAGACGTTTGGGTTCTTCTCCGCGTTTCAAGAGAAACAATTGATTTCAGCCTCGCGGACCACTGGCACCGTGTCAGTGATCAAGTGTGACTCATCCACCGCGAGTCCAAAAACTCCCAGCGGAGTTTCTTGCATCTATCAAAAGATGTGGTTGACTTGTGTAACTTGGCAGGAATCCAAACACTCGCAACCAGACGAGAAAGGGATTACGGTACTTTTTTTGCGTGTTATAACATTCCCACATTCCCACTTGACGGGAATGAAACTGAAAGTGCGACCTCATCTACCAAACCGATGAAAAATGTATAGAACATACCGTACATGCTAACCGCTAACCCACGGCGCTAACCGATCTTAGCACCTTCATGCCAATCTGTTTTGAATCATTCTGATGGCCTTAAATATTTTGCTGAGGCATTTTTGCCAAAGTGCATCAACTAAATAAGCCGCTGAACACACTTGACGGTACATGTCAGCATTGGCTTTTGTGTTCCCGCCTAGATGTTCACCCGAGCGGCTGGTTCTGCACAAAACGTATACAAGGGGCACTCACCATTAATCGACATGAATGTGTCGGTGATGACGTAAAGGATTTCCAACCCCCTAAAGGCTCAACTTTGATTTCTCCGGACGAATTTAGCTTCTTCCGTTACGCAATAACATCTCAGCTTTCTGGCCTACTCACTAATCTCAGGTTGACCCTTGACTCCTTGCATGTGGGGGGCAGCCACCCAGCTTTCCTTAAGCTCCTGAATATTATTCCTGAAGTTTCTTGGGAGATCAAATATGATCAATTGTCATCTCGTGGGGACGATTTGTGAAATAATTCTCAGTGACTGATTCAGAAGGTTGTGACGAGATGGGACCACAAGAATATATTTGACTTTGTGGCTGCCCATTGTTTCAACATCAAATTGCCCACATTGCTCAACAAACTTCGAATATTTAATGTCTCACTAAGCCAGTGCTTAAGTAAACATTTTTAGATCTCATCCATAGTATTTCGTCTGCAATTGTTTCAGACTTCAAATGCTTCTCCTTGATGGTTTTTTTTTCCCCCTGATGGCCCGAGTCCACGAATCCCACCCAAAACTAACTAAGCTACTATCAGCCACATTCATCTCAAGTACAACCAAGGTCATCCACGCCGGGCCATTCTCTACACTCGGCAGAGTTCACTCATAGCGCCACGCTCCATTTGTATTCCCCGAAAACAACTGCTGCAGACGTGGGCTGATTATCAGATAGCGTCGCTCACAGCAGGTGGAACCCGGGGCCTGTTCTTGCAGCTGGTGTAACGTTTGTGTGCACACACCAAAAGCAACCTCGCTGAGCTAGAGAAAACATGTTTGAAAACCATTTTCAACTGCAATGTGACTTGGCTAAGACCATTGACATGACTGTTGAGCTTGTTTGTGTTTTGATTCAATCAGAGTTGATGAAGTCAGACAAGACCAACTTCCTGGTCTAAGAGAAAACATCGGTAGTCCCATAGTCCATGTTTAGTCCCGCTAGTGGGGCATCAGCTTTCATCAGGTTTACCAAAGATACCGTGCATTGATCAGAGACCGGATAGACCTGAGGCACTTCCACTAAGTCACATTTAGAACCCAAGAGTGAGACATTCCACAGCCTTGATTGTCTTGGAGGGTAGAAAAAAAAATATCCTCAGCAGACCTGACATCATCAGCATGACCAAGACACTTCACTGGTTCTTGGACAAGAGCTGCGAGCCAAGTCGCACCGCGAGGCCAGCGGACCTTCAGATAGTCGCGCTCTAGCGCCAGATAGCACGGTGAGAAATAAGGTTAAATGGTTTGAACTCCAACATACAGGAGCCCGCTTTCTATTTTTATTTGTAGTGTCGACAGCTTCTAATTGCGAGATGAGAAGCAGAGACGTTCTCAGAAACCAACTTATAAATACTGTACGTACTAGAAGCGTTAGACAATCCAGCAGTTTTTTTTACGTTCTTTTTCGAGAAACGTTTTTAAAAATTGGCCACAGCTGTTTCTTCATAAACGCTGCTCAAAAAGCAACTTACGAGAAGTGAATCAATGAGACGATGCCGACTGCCGATGACCCAATCGCTTGTTTTCTTTCATCTTGCAAAGCTTTTAAACTTTGAAAAATCCCTTCAGGGAGATTTTCTTGTGACTAACAAAGGGTGGTGTTTACAATCTACCAAATCTCCCACCATCTTTCTTCCACAGAGCTATTTTTGTAGGTGCGAGGAAGGTAGGAACAGCTGTTATGCACGAAGTCTCAGACGAACACGTGTTTCTTGTGAGTTAATGGACTCACCGAGAAGCTGGACTCCCTTGGTCTTCCCGTAGACGTCAACGAAAACCCACAAAGGCAGACAGGAGCTAAGCTGCCTGAATAAACGTTTGGGGGTGCCTTCGTTGATCCGGTAGAGCACTCGGCCCTTCTTGGATATCCAGAAGGAGATGACGCTGTCAGTATTGAGAAGTTCTTCTGGCAAGGGTTTTGCCCAGAAACCGCTCTTTGACGCCAGATCTGGACATGAATACCTCGGCAAGCTTTTGGGGTGCATCATAGATGGGTCTTGGGTAGTGAAACCAATGCGCAGAGCACCTTGCCATGCATGGTGGGTTTGCGTGATCTGGGAAGGTACATGAAAGAAGTTAATTTGATAGATGCAAGATGAAAATCCATATCCAAAATGAGAGCATTCCTCAAACAGCAAGGTCTACCATGCTCTCCCTTTTCGAGACATAGATGGCCTGATAGCTGAAGTGGAAACTTATACTGAGCCGCCTCTTTGGCCAACACAAATACCAAAAGTGAGAAAACACATGAGGAGAGAAAAGAGGTGAGAAGATGAGTGGGTGAGAATGACTTTCTCTGACGATGGCGCTCTAAAAAAATGATTGCTATTCATGCTAATGCAGTAGCACAGAGACACGAATCAGACAATACTGTTCACGTACGATTGATTGATGGATTTACCAACGAGTAGATAATGAATGGATGGTTGATCTGGTGCCTGGAAGAACTGATGGATGATAGATGCATTAATAAATTTATGGGACATAATGAGATGGATGGATGGCCGACAGATGGTTAATAGCTGGATGGAAGAATGGAGGATCAACTGGTTGATGGCTATTCATTTACAAATTGATAGATGATGGATAGTGACTGAAAGGCGAATGAGTAGAAAAGTAGTTTAGATGATGAAAACATGGAGTTGGTTCCTAGAAGTAAACGCTGGAGGTGTCTCGGCATTGGAACACCATGCTCGATCTGGCTCACCTTCAGCCGGACCACCTCGTTTACAGCCACGCTTCTGTCGCTGAAAACGATGGCGTTACAGAAGCTCCCTCTCCTGCGGACGATCCTCTGCGACTCGTCCATGACGATTTGCGAGCCCTTCACCGTCGGGTGGAAGAGAAGAGGATCCTGGTTGAGGGGCAACCAGGGTTGATGGGTGGACAGCCGTACATGCTTGTTGTGACGCAGTGAAGCGATGTGACCCGGGCAGTCTATCGGCTCGAAGTGGTGGTGAAGATGCGAGCTGGGGGACTGAGACGTGATGGGAACTGAGCAGTCATAGTTGTGCTTGTGGCGAAGTGAGCCAGACGGAAGAGACGTGATGGGAACCGATCCGTTGATCAGATCTGCAACGTGCAATTAATATCGGGTCAACAAGACATACTCAATACATTTTAGTAAAACAGTAGCTTGAAATTTTGGTTTCATTCATTTGGCTATAAAACCAGCGTAGCGAAACGATATAAATGGGACGACTGTTTAGCCCAAGTGAAACAGGACGCTTAATAATTATAATGACGGTGACGCTTTGCATTCCGGTTTTTCCTTTGTGACAAGGTCACACGATCGCAACCTCTCATTAAAACGTCACCGTCGACGTCTCACCAATTATAACAAATCGTCCAACGCACATTCAGTCGAAGCAGGAAGCCAAACGTTTTACGTGAAACTACCACTTCCTCGTGTTTTGAAGCTATTCTCGCTTTGCTTTGCGTGACCTCGCCGTGTCGTGAGGTTTGCCACAAATTATCAATCAACCCGAGTCAGCCGGGATCGGTAAAGGCCGATTATCTGCCACATCACCTCTCCTTCTATTCCAAGAGTGTCACGCGGCAGATGAACACGTGCAATTTGGACAGTTGACATTTAATCTCCATTAAACTGGGCTAGCCAAGAATCACACTCAAATGGGCTTTTTTGAGCACGATTTTTGGTCTTTGTAGAACAAGGCTCGACTGTCCTGATCAAAGTCACGTTGACCGTACCGCACGTGTGATGTCACGTTGCACGTCATGTCTCGTGGAAAATAAAAGCAGAATACGTGGTCGGATAACTTCAGCTCGTGTGTCAATCCGACCTCACCTGCAAAATGGACTTAATTGCTCCCCCTGTTTGGATCACAGTGATCTGACAGTGGACACGGGCTGAGTTTGGAGCCAAAGTGATTGATGGGCCCTTGAGTTGGACAAGAAGATCACCAAGACCCTGAGAGGGATTAGTGATCCGTGCAGTTTTGAGTTTGAAGATGACAGTGCTGTTGGGTGGCCAAACATTTCCAACACGGAACTGATAGCTACTCAACATCAAAACGCCCTCGAGGTGAAATTTGGTGAGGATGGGCAACATCTGTCATCTTCCTCATTCAACTGAATACAAGTCATTAAAAAAAAAATTAGGTGCGTCAATATTGCGGCTAAAATGTCCGTCATCAGGAAATAGAATGATAATGAAACTTTAACGTCTTAGAAGTTGTCAAACGCCCGCAGAGTTCAAAGGGAAAGTTTTGTTTGATAAAATAGTTTCATTTTCTAACGACACAAAAGGTCAAAGAAAAAAAAATATTCCAACACAATTGACATTAAGCAGTTCAACAAATAGCAACCTTGCAACTGCAAACTACCTGCTTGATTGCATCCCTTTAAGTAAACATCCAAAACTAGATAAAAATAAACAACAAAGTAACTCTTGGATAAAATAGTTCAAAGTAGGAATAGAAAAAAAAAAACGGAGAAAACTTTAACTGTATGCTGACAGCATTTAGGAAAGTAAGAACTTGTATTTCAGGAAGGTTTTATTTGCAAAGCAATCGTCATGTGATATTCCAGAGTAGCCTGGAGCCTTTTTAACTTTAATATATATTTATAATAAGAACTACAATCGCGTTGCACGTGACGTCATGTTTTGTACTTACGATCATGTCTGGTGACTTGCCCACCCATGCCTAAAACTGTTGGTTGGTTGGTGGTGGTGCTGCTGGATGCAAGGTGCGTTCACGGTCCTCCTCACTCGGACCTCCTCGTCGCATCCACAATGGTCACTTTCCAACGCGCGTCCTCCAACTCTTCATTCCACGCGCGCGCGCGACGTGTTTTCGATGCAAGTGTGCAACGCGTGCTCAAAACGCTGCCGTGCGTTCGCTCGCCTCAAAATAAGATTTAAATAGCCTCACGCGAAGAGTGTGCATGCTCTCCAAAGCATGCATCATTTGCATGAAAGGTGCGCGTGGAGTCGGAGGTGGAGCCTGGAGGGAGGATCCATTTCCAAGCACGCACGAAACATGCAGCGCTCTAAAAAAATTGAAACGGATGTCTTCTATGGACTTTTTTATTTTTATTAATAGAGAAATTGTTTTTAAACAGCAAACATTGATGTCGGAATAATCAGACTGTCTGAGGAATCGTGTAGTTGTAAAGATTTTTTTTTTTTTTTTTTTTTACTTCAGGCTGTCAAGAAGAGCATTCCAAAGTCAACAGGTGGCCCTATAAATTCTGAACGTTATTTCTGCCATGCTGACATTTGAATGAAGTAAATGCCAATTTCCAGATGGTCTATTACACATAAAAATTGTAACCTGGACAATTCCAAACCAGATCCCAAATGTGTTTGGTAGCTGGGATGCTGACTAGTTTTCACCAGAATTAACTCAATAAACCTCTGATGCCATTTTGATTCCACTTGACTAGAAGTTCCTATTTTCGATATCCAATCAGTTAAATTCTACATATATGACTAACTTGACAGAAATGAAAAAGTTTAAAGCAGCGGTGTTCAATGGGCGTGGAATTTGATGCGGCAGTAAATACGTGGTTGATACCAGCCCTTCAAAAACTTGACCTGGGTTAGTCCTCAAGGTTGCCTGTCCATAACTCGCCGCCGTGTTTCTTCACATTACGGAGGCAAAAAATGCTGATGCGTTATGACAGACGATGCTCGACGGACTCGCCGTGATGACTCCGTATGGACATGATTGGCTTCAGGCTCTGTGCTGATGGAAATAAAATGGACTTACTACGCTCTCCATAAAGTCTCTACGGCGGTCTTCATTGCTCTCTGCGGTTCGAAACGCTAATCTGTGTTTGCGACGGCGACGGTAAAATCTGCAAAATAAAACGTTTGTTTTAGACATTTTAACACCTTGTTCACAGTCGGTGGGATGGTCCTCGCCCTCAGCGGGCTCCTTGTAGGAATCTGCGTTGAGGCCTTGGTGATTACATAACTTGCGTGGGCAGCCAGGGCCGTGAAATAAGGTGCCGTCTCGGGGGGGGTTCTTTTAAAATCAAACTGATTGCGGCAAGCTTGAATGCGTAAATCTGCTTGGTGTCCACACTGGACAAAAAACACACTACGCTGTGTTTTGATTATTACGGTCCACATTTTTTTTTAAGAATCAGGACATAGTAATGCAACATCTTTACCCTCATACTGTATTTGTGGTGAGAAAGCAAAGTGTGGAGAGCCTCTGTCCCCGAGTCTCCAGTCATACCTGACCTGCTTTCTGAGTTTGGTCATGTGATGTTCGCAAGCTGAGCCATGTTTAGCCGTTACCTGAACCCTGAGCTACTCTCATGACATTTTCAGTCGACAGTAAATTCCAAAATGGCCGCCGCTTGAGATTGGCGAAAATGGCTAATTTTACATCTTAATTCATATTCCACAAATGCAATGTACTGTTTTTCGTATAGACCGCCTCACATAGAACATCTAATTGTACGGAATATCTTTGAGTGGACTTCCCCTTTAAATCCTATTCATCCATTAATCGAAAAAACACTTGATATGATTAGATTCTTAAAATATTTGTGTTTTGAAACCTTTAATTTGAATTACTAATGAGTCATCAGGACGGTATCGAGGCAAACCTGTACGTATAGCGTTTACCGATACACCGGGGAATGCTTCGGCATCAAAGCATAGCGCCGGGTCTATTTTCTACCGACATATATCAACGACTAGTTATTCAAAATATGCTTGAATGAAATTTGGCAAGGCAATCCCGTAGCACGAGTTCTGTCGTTGTCATCTATAGGTCTGGCGTGCATACCTGTTTTTCTGTTTGTTTTCTATTTAATACATAAAGGTCCATGAGAAGAGGGAATATTTTTAAATTAATTATAATAATCATTAAAAACACACCACTCACTGGCTGTGTCAATAATTTCCAGGAATGATTATTTTAGACACAATGGCATCCATGGGAGGCTCACGTTTTACGCCGATTTCCATCTTGAAAAGCCTCCAACTTTTCTGTCATGGGTCTGAACACGTCGTGGGCAATTTGACACACCTCCTGCAACTGTGGATTATTTGAAGCCCGGCGCCTGGCGCTGCGACAGCTGCCTGATGGGGTGGGGTGGGGTGCGGGCGGCTGGTGCGCCACCGTCTTGACAGCCGGCCGTAACGTGCGTCTCCCATTGAACAAAAAACACCATTGAGCTTTGTAAAAAGTCACAAAGCAACACAAGAGAATCAGCTGATCCTCACTTGAGGGGCTTCACTAAGACACGGACCACATACGGGCACAAGAGAGGCAAAGGAAGATTAATCGATCATGTGTTTGTCACCAGGAAGCTGAAAGGGACAATCTTTTATTTTCTGTATTTTCCCAGGGAGTCATAGAATGATTTCACTTGTTTTGTTTTACAACCGTAGTAATCGTTTCATCTGCAATAAATAGTACACAAATCTAAAAAACAAAGATGGAATAACTAGTTGCTCCATTCTGAACGTCACATGACCAAACCCTGAAAACAGGTTCGTGAGATTTGCTGGAAGGAAGCCCAACATCGGTTTTGTCAAATGTAGAAGCTGCTTGCGCATTTACCGAATTGGACAAATTTCCTTACACAGGCATTCGCAAACATTTAACAGCTAATAGCACCTACAAAAATGTGTAGTCTGATACTTAAATCCTAGAAAGTATATTTGATAATATTGTAGATGACTGTTATATCACACAGTTTAAATATAAGCACTGCACTAATTCAGTAATGATTCCAAAAATTGAAATGTCAAGACGCTGCTTTCACCGGGATACATGCTAGCTGAAAAATTGACACATTTTTCAGGCTTGAGGAAACTCCCAGAAAGGCGATTGAATCAAAACTGAGCATAATCATCTTTCTCAAGGCGGATTATTTCCTTCTGTTAAATACACCCAATGCTGCAGCCTGTAAGTGTGTGACGCATGCAGATCCAGTTTCACTTTTGATTTCAGAAGGATTAACATGCCTAAGACATGAGTCACTTGAGCTCAGTGATTTAATTAGGCAGAACTATGAGGATGGTTATCTTAGCATGGTTGATGTAGCATAGACTGACATAAAGAATCCTCCGACAGGCCTTGCAATCATTTACTTTTTTTTTTTTTTTTTTTAAATAATTGTATTGGATGACGTGGTTGGAAACTAGACCGGGGTTTTTACACCGCCTCCCAAGTGTCATGGAATAACGAGTCCAGGGTGTTTACATCGCCTCCCAAGTGTCATAGAACAATGAATGTACTGTAAGACTGAGATCATTATCATGCTTAAAAGTGATTGGCTGTTTAGTTTTGGGTCCAAATTAATTCCATTTGGGCCAATCACATTGACCTATGTAGAAATTAGAGTCAGTCTTCACCCGGTACAACCTGAGCTGAGATACAAATCCAGATTCAACAAACTACAAGACATTTATGCTAACCCCTAGCGCACATCAGTGACCCAAAACTTTTGACGGTGTCAACCCAGCGCATACCACTAGCATTTGCACGGTGTCGTACGGTGCAGCTGTTTGTAGTCGGCCCCATTGTTAGCGCGCTATTCTAAACTGTTTACACCAATATAGAGCCTGTAAAGTGTGTGGGCGAGACCGTGTCGGAATGTGAACCGGCGTGGGGCGTAAACAAAGCATGAATAAATGCGACATTTATCAGCAGTGATAAGTGCGGCCATCAAGCTCGGCTGAAATGCATCATTAAAGCGCTTAGCGTGTGTTTATTAGCACGCGGCGGCGACTCAGACGCTTCCTGTCTTGACGTGCTAATAAGTATAGCATCAGTGTGCCGCTGGACACGTTGCAGGTATTTTTCTTTTTTGTGACACCTCTTCCTCTTAGGTGACTCTCAATTGTCCCATCTCAACGCCAGTCGCCAAAAATCGTATCGATTTTTTGAAGGCCGGCTGACACAAGATGGACGACATTTATTGCAGTTAAAAGTCGAGGTAGCGAGAAGGAGTTTTCAGCTCTGCTTAGCGTCAGCTTTTCCGAGCGGGAACTCGACTGTTATTTCTTAATAGCGTTTCTGTCACTTCTAATCACAACCAGGCCTTTTGCCCATAACACTATAATAAAAAAAATTAAAGATTGTTTCTATACACCAGAGTAATGCCATATTGGTAAATGATTTGTTTCCCCAGTGTTGTCCTCCAGCACTATTTTAAGCTAAACTCGCAATGCTTAGATGTTACAAATTCCTTCATTGCCTTTTCCCCCTCAAACACAAATCACCTCAAAACCCAAAAAATACCTGACAACTTTACAAGACTTAAGTATACAAATGATAAACTTTGGTACATTGTGTAACTCCTGGCAAATGCACCTGGAAAGTATCTTTTTAAAATCGTGAGATCTATCGTTGCGTAACTATGATTTGTTGTGTGTTAGTCATATCCGTATAGATGAAGACAACCGAGGTGTCATTTCATAGAGTAGAAGAGAGTCGAGGAGAAACGGTCCTTCGAGGCAAACGATCGCACGTCAAGGTCAGCGTGTTTCTCATCATTGATTAACAGCAGCGACAGAGCCTCGTTGCTGTTGTTACGCCCCTAGATAGTACATCGTCTCTAAAGACCACACACTGAGGACAATGACCCAAAAAGACATTTTACAGTGTGCAGTATATGCTAATGTGTGTCCAATCTTATTATTGCTAGCTATATAGAGTAGAATAGGTAGATTAGAAAAGAAAAAAAAATAGATTGACTAGCCGGCCCACTCTGCATGCTTCTTCACTGACTCCCACGTCACTCACCAGGCCGGTTAGGCTCCGCCTCTTAAAGCCCATTCAAAGTCACAGATTCAGCTGTGTGGAATGTGAGGATGGCAACCCCAAGTGGACAAAAAAACATAGTCTCTGGTGCTGTCACTCAAATATTTCTAACTGATTAGTCTATCGATTATTCCATTGATAAATCTAATGTATTTTGCATCAGTATTGCGTATAAAGGTTTATAATATATTTAAATAATAAAATAAATATGGTCGGTCCTGCACCGATTTCCATCAATCTCCGGGGGGTGTTCTGGAACGTCATTTTTGTCCTTGGGTTGGGTGGGTGATCCAATGTTGTGTCCAGGAAGTGTAATACCGTCCCGGTGACATTCAGCATGAATGACGTCGGGCTGCAAAGTTATCGATCGGCGTGTTGAGGAAGCAGATGTGGCGTGCGCCAGTCATGGCGAGCTTGTCAAGCAAGGTGAAGGCCGCACAGCTTGCTGACAGCTCGCTTCCTCCTCGATACAAATGAGCTCCGTCTTCCATCCTCCCGCTGCCCCGCCCGCTTTCACGACAACGACGACTGCTGCGCCCATGTCACTCTCGGTTAAACACGATTCCGTCAAATTAATGTTGATAGTCTCGCTAGTCGCTCTGCCTTTTTCCTCGTCTGGGATTTTCCACGGCAGTGTCCATTATCAGCTACAATTTGGGATGAGGCTGTGCAGAGTGTCTCGTTCACCATTCTTTTCTTTTTTTTTCATTTTCCATTTGTTGCGTTAAACAGATGCTCCATCACACGCTCGCACGCTCGGCTGAGCGAGTACGAAGCCGCCCAAATTTATGAGCTGTCACTGTCACCGTGAGCACCTCGTGAGTGTATGTGACGTGTGTGTCCATTTTTTTTGCACCCGTGTCAACAACAGGACTTGGGAAAGTTGGAGCTGTAAATTTTCTGATTTGGGCCTGAGCACTTGCATAATCTCAGAGCTGTAGGAAACATTGGACCTTAAATTGTGCTCATTATAATTATATAATAGTAATATTAATCTTCACAGAGGATCAAGAATATATTCCTGTGAGTCTTGTTATATTATCTCTCTGTGTGTCGCTTCACTGTTTAGTGTTCAAAAAGACTTAGCTTTAATTTAAAACACAGATGCTATATGTTAGCCTCTCTATGGCGTTTCCCATTCTGTGCCAACATTAAGCTAGCACACTTAAATGCAAAGCTAACTGGCGAGAAGAAATGGTGGGTGCCTCACTCCGTGAAATGTTTGGTCCATTTTTAACACCCACTTAACTCACCAAGTATGGTTCCTTAAAGGCTACTTCTAGAATATTTGAGCCGCATACTTCATGCTGTATATGTATGTTAACTACTGTGTATACATCTGTGTATACACACACACACTCCATATTAACAGTGTTGTGCGAGTGGATGTAAATATCTAGACAGGAAAAGTAGCCGGTAACAAAAGCCCATTTTGTGTTTGATGAACTATTTGGAACTGGTTTCCTTGACAACCAAGGATGACACCACAGAAAATTTCTTATCTGCCTCGTTGGTGATGAAGCTGCGTTCTTGTTAGTGTGATTAATGAGGAACAAGACGGGGTGGGGTGAGGGGGGTTACGGGGACCTCATTTTGTGCCGTTAGCCTGTAGTCTGGGAGAGTACACGGATTTCTTTTAATTATTTTTTTGACCTTCACTTTATCTGCTTCTGGCTTCATAGCGCCTAGTCACTTGTTTCAGCCACATGCCTGTTGTTGATTTGAATTGATTTAATCCGAGCGTGTGTTTACATGCGGAGATGAAGTCATTTTTACACTGTGAGTAAAGACAGATGTGCTGACGACAGATAACGTAGTGAGCACGGACGTGCTGGACGCAACGACGCCCTCCGCACCTCTTTCATGTTACACCGCGACTAGGAAAGTTACCAAAATGAAAGTACTCTACTTTATGTGACTCATTTAAAAGATAAGATCCTACACGAAGTGTGCGGGGAAAGATATTCATCACTGGAGATTTACATTAAAACAGATCAGATGTTTTGCGGAGTTAAAGGAAAACACGAGAAAACTAGAACAATGTGTGTGGATGTTTCAAATGATATTGTTGAATATGAACAGTGTTGCTTCATTACAACCAGTGAAATGACCCCACAGGGTTTGGAGAACTAAGTGAAAAATGTCCATTGACCTCTGATGCATTTTGAAATGAATCACTTTATGATGAATCCAGACCTGAAATTAACAGTGTTTGAGAGCAGAGAGAACAGCTTGATTTTATAAGATTTTGACGTTTCATTTTAAATCCTTGACTTTTTTTTCCTCAGTCATTTAAATTTGATTTATTGAATTATTCAATTAAAATTTTCAAGAGTTTTATTTTCACTTAAGAGTGACTTTAAATGTTTGTGGCTTTAATTGAGACACAAATATCAATGAGGAAACTCCGTTTAAACCTCTAAGATAGCCCGTACGTGAGCGGCGGTGTATCTCCTCCAAGTGTCATTGAAACTTCACAATCAGAATGTTTTTTTTTATCCCCCCGGCAAAATGTGAGCATGGTCACTCAGGTGCTGATTTTCAGGTGTCTTTTACTGTGAAATCCAATTCTGCTCTTCTGGCTAATGAGATTTTTTTCCCCCATCTCTCTCCCCTTGGAAGGCAATTAAACAATATACCCTGTGCTCCTGTTCCTGCCAATATCCAGCAGGCACACATACACGTACGCACACTCAGAGAAGCACCAATTAGTTTCTTTCTTTTTGCATAGTGCCTTTTGAAACGCATGCAAATGAAGGTTGTGACAAATTAGCTGGCTCTCCCTCTTATGGCTCACAGGCCCCAGAGGTGCCAACCTGCGGCACTCTATCTTTTTTATTGGACTCATTCTTTCACGAAGCAGTCAAAGTCACTTCTTTCTCTTTCAAAAGGCGCTCAGCTTGAAGATCTCATTCTGTTTTGTCCTGTTGTTTTTAGTCAATACTGTTTTCCCCCCCCCTCTCTCCCAGTGACAGGAATCCACTTCATGCAATGATTTAGCCCCCTCTAGTGTGTAAAGACGTGATGACGTCTACAATGCATTCTCATGTGACTGCTTTAAATGCTTTTATTAAGATTTTGCAAACACCACGGGGGGAAAAGGACAACAAAAGCACCATGAGCCATCAAATATATTTTTGGAAGTAATATTGGATTATGACAAACATTTCATCTGAGTCCATCAGTGCCCTGAGGAGCCATTAGCCTCCCGCGGTTCTTGCTCTGCTGCTTTTTGTCACATTTTTTCCCCCTTCTCCCCACATCGTCAGATAACACAAGGGGGCGCTATACAGCAACGAAGCCATTAGCTAATTAGTGTGGGCCTCGTAAAGGATTATATTTGAGCTTGGATAAAATTGAAAACAAACAGGTCTATTTGGACACATTTTCTTCATGGTCGTCGTCTTCCAATTTGCCCTTGCGCCACTTTTCCCTTTCTCTTGTCTTTCTCACTCCGACTTGTGTGCAATATGCTAATAAGGCACGCTCCGGCAACTCCCTGGGTGAGGATCACTTATTAAAAGCATAGTTGGGAGGGTTTATGTAAATTGGGGCAAATCAAAGTAAGCGCTAGCCCATTTCTATTGCATGTGTTGTAATAGTTTATTCCTCATATTGCTTTTTGTTGTTGTTACTTTCTTTTGCCTTCACCTCAGAGTGTCACCGAGGCCTACTTTTAACGCTCGGATTTATGTCTGGCCGTGATGCAAACCGTTTGCTCGTCTGCAAAATGGAAAACTTTCATTTCCTGTCGAGTGGATTGACAGATTTGTTAGGAGAAAAAGATGGATAATATCCGCCTCGGCCGAAGGCTGCCACGAAGTAGTCTGACACAGACACTGATTAAGCCTCTCGAGATCTGAGGAGATTGTGGGTCTTAGTTGGGAGATGAGGGTGAGGGTTGTATAAAAAAAAAAATACCCCCAAAAAAAAACAATAAAAAAAAAGAGGGCTTAGGAACAAAAGTGCAAATTGGATTGGGCAGGATAAAAAAAACAAAACAAAAAAACGTCCTATGGGTGGTCGCCTTTAGCATGCTGTGCAAACATCATTTGCGCTGATTTGAATCCAGACCATTAGGTAGAGGCTTCTTTTTTTTTTTTTCTGGATGTTTTTGAGGGGAACTGTCACTTCTTCCCAAATCAGCTCTGCTCAAGTATTGTAATGAAGGAATTAATTAAACCTCTTGACACGCATACGGGCTTATATTTATACCACTGTAATGTGCTTGGCCCCCTCCTGGCCCCTAGCTCACCTCGCGGCGCCCTAATTTGGATTGCAGAGGCCAGTCGGTCATGTTCCATATTTACATTTCTACTGTCGAGGAGCAGAGGTCAAGCCTCCCGCAGGCAAACGTGCACACTCGGCAGTCTTTGTTTGGGTGCTGAATATCGCTTGCTGGGGTTCTGCCCCCAACCCCCACCCACCAGCCCGCTTCGCCGGCCCCCATTTTCAGTCATTTAGATCGAATGACACTGCCTCACTTCAAACCGAGCGTATAAATTGATTAACTAGATTGAATTTTTGTTTAAAGCCAAGTACCAGTGCAGTACCTCCCATGTGAGCAGAAATTGAGTTTACATAAAAATAACAAATGGATTTGTATTCGCGTGCTACGACAAATGAAATTTGCAAGTGTTGGCGATGAAGTGCTGCCTCCACAAGTGAAAACGCAAATCAGTTCAATTAGCCGATGTTGGCTTTTCTAATTATAGAGTATTGAGTATCTGCTCACTTTGTCGCTCGCGCTCCACCCCCAGTCGTCATGGCAACAAAACTCAACGGTATGATAAATAGATAATAGATATCCTGTCATTCTAATAACCTTTTATTTTAAATCGTTAACATGGATGCAGAAAATGTTTCATTCTTTTATCTTTGCGCTTTGACGCCAAGAATGTAATCTTTTACAAAGACGACAGTTCGAAAGCACACATGACTCCCTAACATGCGTATCAGATAAAATAACAAACTCCCTGGAGAGCGCTTTTTCTTTTTTTTTTCTTTACGTTTGAACATACATTCCATGTTCTAATGAGATAGCATGAACTGCATCATGACGTATTATTCGAGATGTAAAGCCTCCCTTGGGGGTGTTGCTGCTACTATACAGACATTAAAAATGGATGACTTATCGTTGACACAGGGAGGGGAAATATTTAAATAAGCTTGCACGGGCCAACCGTGATGTGCTCCTGTAGTCCCGAGAGGATTTAGTGGGGAAAATCAAATGCAGTCTTTGTATATTTATAGCGGGGCTATTGTACTTGAATTATAAATCACTTCAGACTTTGAGTGGAAATATTGCTGAAAAGTTGCAACAATTTTTTTAATTTTGGCTAAAACTGAGAATAGTCCTCATAATCAATAGTGTGCGGCCTAAAAATGGAAATTCCCAAAAATCGGCCAATTCATCAAGATTGCATCTTATCGGTTCCGCTTCAGAGTCCCAAAAAATTATTCTCTTGGGGTTGAAAATCGTGTCAAGTTGATTTTAGTTACGAGTGATTCACCACAGATACCGCCAAAGCGTGTTAATGTCAAAAGTTTGGACTTCCCAGGAGAATTATTTGATAAAAATCTAAATGTATAACTCAAGCAAAGTCCCCCACTGGCTTTGTGAAAGAAACTGTGGGGGATTGCTAAATCCAGCCTGACACACAGAAAGACCTTCATGATGGGAAAAACGGAATCTGGGACTTCAGCGGGGAGGGAAACTTCCCTGACGTGAAGTCGGAAGGCTTGATATAATTGTGATTCTAAAAATCAATTAGAGAAAGAATAGAAAATGATTATTTGCGCTCCGGCCTGCCGTCTTCCCGTCATTCATTCGCTGACTTGCTTTCTATTTTAAATATGAAATGATCGTCCTTCTCCGGCGTTCCTGGCAATCAGCGCTAATGAACTACTTTTATCATACACGCGAGTGTGGCATATTGACTGCACTCACGCTGATATAGTTACACAGAATCAGGCCGACATTAGTGACAAACGCAGTTCAATAACGTCTCTGTCTGGATGAAAGCAGCCCCCCCCCCCCCATATAAAACCATCAGAGGGCAATCGATGCGCTTTCATCCCTGGGACGGAAATTGCACTCATAAGGCCGCAACTCTGTGACGCCCCCCCCTCCCAATCCAAAGTCAAATCATTAACATCAAGCTCCCGGGGAAGAAATCAAAATGTCAGCCCGCTCCGGAGTCTCAGGGCAGATGATGATCGTCGCCATTCCTCAAACACTTTCATTCTCATCGCATCAGGCGTCGCAGCGCCCCCCGTCGCTGACTCTTAACTGTATTCAACGTGGCGAAGGGCTCCGTGCTGGGCGCGACGCGTGTTCAAGAAGTTTTTGAAGAATTATTGAACATAAGGCGCTCTGACGTTTCGCCGTACTCGGAGACAGGCGTTATGAATAATGGCTACGTATTCCCCAAAGGCCTCATTACTATGGCTCCGTAGTTACGTCTCAATAAAGCAAGTCGATAAAAATGTTGCCTATTGTTGACGTAAATGGAAATTACAGGTGCTTAGAGTTAGGTGGTCTTCCGAAATGAATTTATTCCCGTGAAAACGGTTATTCCGGGTTCCGAGAGCATCGGTTCACGAGACCTATTTGCCCCGACGTTTCGATTACGAGTCGGTAAGTTATTCCGTTAAGTCTTGAAAATTCACCGCGATATATTTTACATGCTTAATGTTTTGGTGCTGACCCACTTTTGGGCTCTTTAATGATTCACTGATCCAGAGTTCTTGATGAATCCTGACAAACTTCTCCAGGCTGGTAGCAGTCTATTCAATTCGTTGCTTTTTATATAGTGTGCAGTAAAGGGAGGAAAGTTTTATTAAGGCCGTTTTCATTTTGAGCAGTCTTAGGAGCATGTGACTTTCACACTCAAATGGACTCAACGGATCCTTAAAGGAGCAACCACAATAGGTGGAATTGTTTTTAAATGCAAATTTGCAGTTTTCACCCAAATAAAAAAAGATCTGTTTTTAAATTGTCAGTTTGACCTGACGGCAACAGCCCTATTGGTACCTTGAATTTGATTTTCAAGAAACCACCGCGCCCGAAGAACAACAACCAATGCGTGACTGACGAAGAATAAAAAATGTGAGATTAAATTAGAGGACAACCAACTTTAAGCAACAGTAGCAAAGGAAAAAATATTATTTTTGGTTCAAGCGGCAAAAATGAGAAACTAACTTAAACTGTCTATACCTGAAAGCACAGTATTAGCTTGATGCTAACAAGAGCATGCTGCTGTTTCTCACAGCCATATAAAACATGATCAATTCAACAATAATCCAATAGAACAACTATTGAACAATCTGTGTTTTTTGAAATCCCAAAAATCCATCCCGAACTGACATATGTAAGTTTGGAGCGAAAATCAAAAACCTCCCTTCGGCCTTGTTATTGTTTACTTCATTATTTGACACTCTTAACATGGCCATACGCCATTTCCCATCTTTTAAATGTCAAAAAATAATCAAAAAGCCTAAAGGTCTCCTCCTTCCGATAAGCTTAAAAGCAATTCAAGCCGTACTTTCTCGGAATCAAAGTCAAACCGTAGAATCGGAACACTTAGCGCAGGTTCATCGTTGAAGGACTCGAAGCTTACGAATTGAGCAATTAAAATGATAATTTAAAATGTTCATGCTTTTGATCATCTGGCATTCAGGGTAAGTCCTATATAAGCCAAGGCCCATCGTGCATCCTCCCAATATAACTACACATGTACGTATAAGCGCTATAGACAAATATAAACGTGTTTCTGTATTCGCTCCAATCCAAACACAATCTGCCACGCGTGCATATATCATTTCTGAGAAGCCATTTGAACTGTTTACTGTTGCAAAAGCAATTAGAGGATCTAAAAACACCATCTCCTCCGCTCAACTCACAGCAAGCAGATGAAACACAATTGCTGCGATTATTCTCCAGCAACAACTTGTAATTATTCGAGTAAATCTTTTCAGCATTATCAACTCGAGAGCCATTACGCAAAGCCGACTATTTGAGCCGTCAATCTGGTGTTGGCTACGCGGGAAGATGCTACATATTTACTTTGGAATCACTCATTTATACTACGCCGACATTATTTTGCGACAAGAACACGTGTCCGCGAGGATCCGGATCTCTGGGTTGGAAAAAGTCGGGAATAACACTCCACTGCGTTTTGAAGGAGAAGAAACTTTACAAAGCTTCACTAGAGGGAAGGTTGTAATAAAAGACTGATAAAATATTCATCACAGTTAAATCAGAAGAAAGGAAAATGAAAATTAAGATGCTATTTCTCTCAGACACAATGGAACTGAGTTGGGCAACTGTACTATATGAAAGGGTGACTTCTTTTTTGTTCATTTGGTATTTGTTTACGTCATAGAGAAACAATGAAATGTGCATGCCAGGCCAGTAGGTGGCAGTGTAACCAATTTCTAATCAAAAATGAATGAAATTGCTTGATTGATAAATATTTAGTTTTCCTTTGCGCTTAAAACTCGGAAACCAGTGTCTTCAAGCTAATGCTAAGGAAGTTAGCGTTACTTTGTTTTCATCGGGTGGTAGTGTGGATAAATCGGCAAACCTTTAGTGTACTGTGTATTTCGAGACTTGTTCTTCCCTCCAAACAAAATAAAACATTTTACACTCAAACACACAAACTTGGCTCTTTAAATCAATGTTGACATGTTTTTGCTTCCAGAGCTAACGTCTTTAAAAGAATAAATAAGTAAATAAAAAAAGCGATGAGCCGTATGAAAACAGCTCGGGCCTCAGAGGACGACCCGACCGCCGAAGTGAGGCGACCGGCTCTGCTCAGCGACCCGAGCAGCAAAACGGCAAAGCGGCAGAGCAGACGGTGGCGCCGGCACAGCTCGATCAAACAACTTGAGGACTAAAAGGCCAAGACGCGGGACACAAATTGACTTGGGGTGCGGGGGAGACCACCGCCCTCCCCAGTCGGCTAACCTTCACAGTTTAGGGAGGCGTTTTTGGAGGCGTGCCACTGCCATTTAAAATCCATTCACAGTGTTGATACCTTGTTAGCGCGTATAAGACTTGGTGGGCTCACCTTTGCACAGGTGGAAGAAGTACTCAGATTCTGGGGGGAAAAAAAAACACTGAATACAGTCGGTAGAAAAAGTCTACACACCTCTGTCCAACTGTTTTGGTCATCCAAAAAAATGAGACCAAGATAAATTAATTCGTTTTTATACCATCACTATAATCCAAAACAAATTCAGAAAAATTATTGAACATAGAAAAAAAAAAATTGCTATAATGCTGGAGGGGACTAGTTTTACATTGTAATATCACCACTCACCACTAGATGGCAGGCATGTCTTAATTGCACTTACACTAGGTCTTACGCTGCCTAGTTTCCCCCCAGTATGATTGATGAAAAATTGCGGCCTCCTCCGGCATTTATGTCGCTCATCCCCGCGCTAGAGACACTTATTACAACCATGACTATTGATTGAACACCATCAGCACTATTTTTTTTTTTTTTAACTGCACAGCCACAGGCACTTTTTGTACCAGTCGACTATTTACTGCCACTCAGAGAGCTGCGCTTTACATAACATTAAAGCGAAGCAATATGGAAACTGCCTGATAGAGCCTCATCCGTCTCCTTTTTCCCCACCTCCCTTATTTTAAGAGCGTGGGAGAGGTCCACGCGCAATTAATCTCATAAATCTAACAAGTTTACGATCTTTTTATTTTAACGACGCGTGATGCGGAATTAATGGTCCGGTGCACTTAAAAGAAAAATGTTTACACGTGCGTGCGCTAATTAGCGCCGGAGCCATTTGCAATGTAAATAGCGCACACTTGCGGCGATGCGTTTAAAACGTCAGCCAGCCGTACGGGCTGCCACAATGCGGGAGAGAATAAAGCGCTAATGTGCCGGCGCAGACATCTAAATAAGACCTGCCGAGAGAACATAATCTTCCTCTGCCATGTTGCCTCATATATTGTGATGCCTCGCCTTGTTTGTTTTGTGTTTGGCTGGCTGCTTTCAAAAGGGAAATGATGGCGATATTTTCTCGTCAAGCGTAATGACCTCCCATTTGGAAATCTTAAAAGTCTGCAAGAGGGCTGCGCGCTGCATTGTGATAAGCCTCCAGGCTTGAGCGGGCTTTATTCTTCAAGACAAAACACTTTTCAGGCAACACAAGTGCAAAACAAATAGAGTATTGACGAAAGCGCTACTAGCAAACAATGAGGAAAGACAAATTGCGCCTTTAAAACAGTCTCTGAATGTATTAATAAGTCTGTGCCCTGGTTTTCCTCTCAATAGCGCAAGGATCAAGAATTATTGCACACTTTACACCCTTTTTTTTGGTCTTGCTGAAGGTAGCGGATTATAAAGGAGCTGGGCCTGCCCATGCAATTGACAGACTGTATTCCCTGCTACAAAAATGAGAGTGGCTTTTGTTACCATGCAACTGGGGGCAGAGCGAGTGAGAAAGTGGAAAAACGAGCTCCGATACGACGCATGCAAAATTCACAGTGGACGTTAAAAGTCTACACACCCCATTCAAAGGCTATTTTTTTGATAAACCTTTTTCACCATTAATGTTGATATAGGTCAAGTGGAAGTAAAATAACTGCGATAATGTGGTTGCATTTGTGTACACACCCTATTATAATTGGGATGCACGTGATAATATATACATTGTGGGGCGAGTTTGTTATATTTCAATGAAACCAAGGTTAAACCAGGCATTTGTACACTTTTTATATCAACTGCACTTGTTTATGTTCAATCTGAACAGGAGTGCAGGCCTTCCATATAATCATCTAATTGTATACCAGCCATTAAAATGTCAATTTTCCATAAGTATGTCAAAATATATCTCGTTTGTCAAAAATACTGTGCGGCCATGGCATTACAACGTCCCGACCAATCAGCTCCCAGCGGAGCCCTTGTACTCTCCCAAGTACATTTGGTTTGATTAATGCATTTGAGATGTTTTCCTGAAGAGAAAAGGAAGCGAGTCCTAAGATGAAATGGCTTGTCGACCTCCTGAGCCACCGAGATGGCTTTAACTCCGCAGATGAAACCACTACAGTTCCAATTGGACCATCCTACAGCCTAATTGCTGCCAGTAAATGGACTCAAGTCAACTGAGGATTGCTTTCTGATGATTCGGCTCACTTTGATGACGGGAGCAGCCGTGTAATATTTTCTCTATAGTGTGTGTGGAAAAAGACAGGTAGCAGAACTGTAAGAGTATCAAGTGCTAAAAGAACGCCATTGTTAAAAGAAAAACATTTAGACACGGTCAGAATCATATTGTTGTAATACGTGTTTTTTTTTATCCCTAATATTTTGAAGAGTCTCGCTTTTTGAAATCCACTCGAGCGCGGACACGTCAAGGGGATGACCAAGTTTGTTGCAGCCGCTTTTGGAGGATGAGAGGAGCGAATCCATTAATTGAACTTGGTGAAGCAATTATGAAATATGCATGCGGAACTTATTGCGTCAGTGGGAGAAAAGTCTATTATTGTCCCGGCTGCTGGTTTTAGCATTGACGTTTTAATTGGCGATTCTCGGCAAGGCGCTGGTGGAAAGTTTCTAGGACATCTCTGAAAGAATGTTCAATTCTAAGCTGGTCACGTATACAACTGCACACATAAATACATTTCTAGCACTTGAGAGGACGTACAGCATGTTGATTTCAATTCTCTTATGCCCCCCAAAGTAAATGCACCTCGCTACAAGCCCTCCCAACAAAATGATGATTTATGTCGTATAAAGTGGACTTTTTGTCCTCAAAAAGAAGGTGAGTCCCCGCTATGAGCTTACGTAAACACTTTATTGTCCCCACTACATACGGAATAGCTGCCGCGAGCAAACGCAGGCAGAGTTATTGAAATGGAGTCGACCGAGAGAGCTCGGCGACGCCGTTGATTAAACATTAAGGAAGAGATATAATGCCATTTTACCATTGTGAGCTATCCCAGCCCTTTGTGCTATCATTTCATTTTTTGCCCTTGAACTCCAAATACGCGGCTGTCTGACAGCGTGGAAGAAATAATGATAATGAATTATGGATATGTCGCAACTTGGATTTGTCTTCATTGCAACTTGAGGAAAGTTGAACTGGAGTACCTGCGGGTGTTGTCAGAATAGCCTAGCACTAGCGCTAACGCATATAGCCAGTGATAATCGGTATAGTCGCCCAAAACTTTATTCGAGTCGTGTTACTTACGAATAATTAATTACTCACATTCGGTTCATAACGTAACGGTACTTCCGATCTTGCAAGCGATCGCAAATTAGTTTACTGCTAGCATCCTGCGTACAGAAAACTCGAGCGCTAAGTTATTTAACGTGAACAAATAAGACAATATGTACCCGATTGAATTGCAATAAAAGCAAAATTAGAGTATTTGAGAATGCGTTCAGATGAAGGTCGGTGAAGTCCTGAAGGTCAAGAAATGGCATGTCCCGCTCAAGCAACAACTGTAGGGTTGTTTGTGACTTAAACCCATGATCAGCACAACAATGAATTTGATCCTTGCCAAGATGTCCGCCGTTAACGTTTGTGTGCTGAATAGCAACAAAACCGCTCTTTTGTATTCTGTGCATCCAGCACACAGGGTGCTGTAGAAGCTAATTCTGCTATCATAGCAACTTGATACAATGAAAATAAAAATAAAAAAGCACACAGCTCATTTTAGCTACCAACTACGTTATGGAAGATAGAAATCACTGATTCACATTTCAAACTAGTTTTGGGGGCAGTTAAAGCTCAACTTTTTCTGTCCGTTCATTTAGAAGGGAGCAGGAAGCTAACAGGAAATTAATTCGCTAATCATTCGCAAGATCGAAACCTGGTGCACAGGCCTAAGACTCAATTAAAAGTAAAAAATAGTCCTCCAAATAACTTGAACAAAAGTCTCTCTTGTTTAAATTGTTAAAAAAAGAATGTGTTTTTATTAGGGGTATGTTTGTCTTTTAAAAGTGAGCAATGCTGGCACATTTGAATGTTCTTTTTTTTTTTTTTTACGACACTCATCCTGCTCTTGCAATCACTCTTCGCTGTGCAGCGGCGTACTTATAGATGCTTACTTATTTATTATTTTTTTTATGGTTGCATTTTCATTTCTGCCAGACAGTAAAGAAAGCGTGGTGCAAAATGAAGCATGTTCAGAAGGAGCAGCGGCAGCATACATCCGCAGCGAGGACACCGCAGCGCTGTCCTATTGATCGCTATTATCTTAAATTCATCTGGGTCGCCGTAGTCGTTACCATATATGCTAATCTGAGGTCAAGCGTGTCTTTTTCCATCCATATGAATGATGTCTAAACTGCGAGCCGGATGCACTCGGAATAATGCAGAAGATGAAACTTTAAGTTGAAGAAATATTTTATTTAGACAAAATGCAAATGTTATGAGAATTGTAAGCTAAGTCAGTTGTCCAAGTGTGGCGGGATGGAGGCTAACGCTAGCGGTTTAAAAAAAAAAAACTTGAATATTTTCAAAAATGTATTACTTTGATAAAAGGACTTTCAAATACTTTAGTATTTTAAAATACATTCAAATGTACTTGAAAATACAGTCAAACATGAATGGAAACTTCTTGTTTTTGTGTGGATCTGTTTTTGGCTAGCGATGGTTTCCGAAGTTAGCTTACTAGCCTGTTTCCTCACCATCTTCAGTGGATGACTGCTCTGATTACTAACGGTGTTACGGAACGACGGCCACTCTGTTATTTTATAAAGTAGTGATTACCCAGACGCTGTCATTTTAGCGACATACGGTATATGAGTGACTTATATCGTACGTAATAAAGGGATGCGATATGAAAGTGTCAAATGACATGTTTTGAAAATACTTTTCTCCATAGATATTCTTGGGAAGACATTGTTTGATTTGACAGACAACTATGTTAGCGTGGGTTTCTCCGTGTATGAATATGCTGGCTAAACTGACCACCCCTACACACACACACAAATACACTCACCCACACACACACACAATATAGAACTTAATTAGCATAAGCAGCAACGGTTTGACCTTCCAAACACCAAATGATTATTAGCGTCAAGATTAAAATGTCTGCTGGTGTGTACAGTACTTATTTGCGTGTACTGTTTACACTGATGTGGAATAACTCCCGGAGGCCATGTCCGCGCTGCCGTGTAAAAATAAAATTAACTTTGCTAATTACGTGTGCGTCCATGACGGAATTAACATACGTTTAATTTATTTCCTATCTTGACTCATTTTAAACTGCACACAGGACTGTTCCTTTGTTGTTTTCTTTTTTCAAACCAGTTTTGAAAGTCGTTTTTTGTTACATTAGGAGTGTAATAAACAACAAACCTCTGGTAATATTTATCAAAGACGCAAAACAACTTGATTTTCTGCCTCATTGGCTTTGTGGGTGAGTCACATCCAGTTTGATTGACGCTACCTCGCGGGGATAAAGCACAAAGCCAAGAAGATCCATTCAAACATTGCAAGATCTTAATTGTTCCTTTGAAATCAGAAATCCTACCCGCCACTCTGCCAAAATATATTTTTAGCATTAGCTAACGCTGTTGGCTAATACTGCTGATCCCCCACACTCAATTTGCTTACCCTTTTGGATTTGACACAACTTGCCGTGAATATGCAAGCCATCTTATTCATATTTAACTTATTATTGAGTTTTATATCCACATAAAAAATATAACTTGTCTAACTACATAAAAATAATTCCGACGTGTGACCTTGACATCTTTTGCTATTTCGAGCATGTTAGTTCAACATGTTGAGCACCACGCAACTTTTCATAGCGACGTCCCGTCCTCACCATGAAAACCGTCTTCGTATAAGTTAACAGTTAACTTGTCCAACTACACAAAAATAATTCCCACGTGTGACCTTGATATCTTTTGCTATTTCAAGCATATTAGTTCAACATCTTGAGCACCACACGTAAACATTCCATAGCGACGCCTCGTCCTCACCACGGAAACATCTCCATCGAACTTATAACGCGGTCGGTCATGCGAGCGTCTTTTATTCGCTCGCGCATAGGAAGCGCCTTGATGAAGTTTGCCCTCAAACTCAATTAAAAGCATCATCATGCCAATAGAACAGACACAAGTCCTCGATTATATCAAGGCAGGATTTAATAGACTCCCAGCATGGGTGGGAGTGGTGGCTTGCTGTAATTTGTTACAAGACGCTCCATGGAAGAAAAGGGGGTGGTGTGTGTGGGGGGGGGGGGACTCTGACTCAGAATCTTTTTATTTTTTGTGCTCCCGCCAAGCGGCTATCCTCTCCCTGGAGGTGTTGTTCGACCACTGTAATCACCCCCAGTGTGTGATCTTGCAAGTGTGTCATATAAATGGCGAGTAGCGTTTGTTGTGTGCTACCCCCCAACACCCCGGTCCGGTCCATAATATATCAGGGATCTACAGTAAATCCTGCAGGCGTGTGCAGGAGAGCGATTGGAATGGGGAGAGGGAGGGGGGATTTGGAGACGGGTGACTTGCTAATGGTGTAAGGAATAAAGCCTGAGAACAACGTGCAAGGAATGCACAACACACACATGCACGCAAAAAAAGTTGAAACTAAAAAGGGGGAGGGGGGGGGGTGCACTGTGACCCGCTTGCTTGAGAAGTGGTCATAAGAGAGTTTGGAGCTAAGGGGTGGGGCTTAAGATGGAGTTTGATAGGCCCCTACTCGATGCTATTTAGAGTCATCCGCTGCGCTCACCTGACTCCAAGGTCATCCGAAAGCACATTGGGCTTTTCTTCCGAATGTACATTTATCATCTTTGTTCATCCAGCACCATCCGAGGAGTGCTTCCCCTCCTGCAGAGATGAGCAAGAACATGTCCTTACTTCCTGGAAGTCAGAGAATGGAGAATTTATTTAAGACAGTTTTAAGCTTGATAACATTATTGGAGAAAATTGATGGTGGATTTTCACATTCTGGGAAGATCTTTGGAATTAATCATAAACCAATTTTAAAAAGAACACACACAACACAAACGAAACAAATTGAACGTCGGCATTGTTAATATTAGACACACTACAGTCCGCCTTTTAAAAACCGGTCGACTTAAAAAAAAAAAGCCTTATTGATTGTTGCTGTGTATTCAAAACCACTGCGCCACAACATCAATGAAACATTGATGTCATGTTTCTCAGGGAACTTAATAAAAGTAATTAAAAAATATACAGAATGCAGAATGACTCACAGCTATTGGCTTTTCTTCCTGGGAGGGAGTACTTTTAATTTAAATGTTTGTGTGTATGCACATTCATTTTATTTGTAGGCTGCTACTAAAGGAGGAAAAAAAAATTGGTCCTTGTGTTGAACTTGTTTCGCAGCAAAGGCGGGACACAAACAGGTGCCCCTTTCGAGATTGTGCTCAGCTGAAACGAAGCATTTAACAAATGCTTACCATGCCGTGCTGCTCTGACTTTGTTCAGAGTTTATGGCAAGTGCACCGTAGTCTTGTAAAAGTCCAAGGCTGGAAAATTAAAGTAAAATATATAATAAAAAAGCCATACGAAAATAAGTTGAACTACAGTTTGAGCATTTCATTCAGTGATTAATTTGTGTACCACTAGGGGGAGCCCTTGTAGCCATAATGATACGCAAGATGTTAACAATCTGGATAAGAAATGTATTTTCAAGACCTGAAATATCCTCGATCAATTGAGCCAAGCCTAAAAAGGTTTACGATTGCCTACAGATGCCACAAGATGGCGGTAAAGCACTACATTTAGTGCTGTCGGCCTGACTAAATGAAGCTCTTCATCTCACTTCGACTTTCCTTGAATATAAACAGTCCTCCAAGTTTTTGTACAATTTCTTGTGTTCACTTGAAGTAAAAAAAAAAAAAAAGTGTTGCCTTGTATCGCTGTACATTTTTTCCCCTCATATTATGCAAGACAAAGTGAGAAAAGTAATTTCACCTCTTCCTTTGTTTCTGATATTTTCCGCTAGATTTTGATGGCTCCCGAAAGCAAACGTGCGCTCTCCTGACTGACAGCGTTGCACAACGGGAGAATGAGAACGAGTGAACTGGAAGCAGAAGTGTGATGGAGGGAAGATGGATTCTGCGCTCTCACTGGAAAGCTGTCACAAGTGTCCTCGGCACCTGTAAATATGTTTCTCACACACACACATACACAGACACAAGCCCAGACAGGAGTTCCACCCAAGTGTGTCACTTTTCTATCTCGCCGTGTGAAAGAGCTCAGAGGACGTTGGAGGAAGCGCCTTTCAAATTAGTCCGAAAGAAAAAGTTTTAAATATAGCCAATCCCGGCAGGAAGGAGAGAAATGCCTCACCTCTTTCACTTCCTGTCGCATACACAGGTGAGGAGACGTGACCGCCATCACGTCCGGACTGAACTTACGGAGTCATCCAGAATGTTTCTTTTGACGCTAGTTATTGTTTTTATTTACAATGCGTTTAGCTGCAAACGTCTGCAGATGATTAATTGCGCAACGTCAACGTCTCACTTTGCAGGCAAATGAAATGTGATCTTTCATTAGCTGGTGACTTTTCAATTCCAAGCATGCATGTTGGAGGCATTCAGCCATTGGCCTGGAAAAAAATCAGGAAGCTGCGGGCAAGGAGCGTGCAAATGGGGGAGAATTTAGTTGGATTTTGTACGAGAAGCATGACTATAATAATAATCCAAATTAGAGTTTTGTGTTCAAAATGCATTTCTATTTAACATTTTAACTACAGAGTGGTGTTTTTGTGCACTTTTCTAAGTGCACAACCACTTTTACAGGTAAAGTTTTTAGCTTGCCGCATCGCTCCGCTAAAGTGCTCATTGGACGTCCTTGAGTCCACATTAATGGATTTCGCCGGCCGCAAAAATACTCCTGTAATCATTTCCTGGGAAATTCACATGTATTAAGGCTCGAATTCAGCGAGGGAGCGTTATTTTTATTATTCATCTGGAATGTGTAGTAAGTCTGATTTGCGCTCCAGCGTTTTCCAGAGCGTAAGAATTCTCGGGACCTGTGGGAACCCCATCACAGCATCATATGCGGGTGCCTATTCCGTTTGTAGCTCCTTTGCCGTGCATCTTATTGGAGTGTCTGAAAATAGAGGCGGCTTTATTTTCGGGGATGAAGGCTGCGTCTCTCCATTAGGAGGAGCCGCATCATGAGCGAGTGCCTGGCGTGTCCTTGGAGGCAGCTGAATGCCAGACGGAACCTGCAGCTTCTCTCGCAAATGAGACGGCCCCCACTTCACAGGACTAATGGCGCTTTTTTTTTTGTAAAGTCGCCGGAAAAGTCACAAGTACATTGCAGCGGGAAGACGCCCTTGCGGGGTCAACACCCGTCGATTCTCTTTAAGATGACGAGCGAGCGCAGCTATGAGTACATTTAATGTTGGTAAATGCTAGCTGTCTATTCATAGCTTACCGCGTGGAGATTGACAGAGCGTGAGAGATGTGGGATTGCGTAACGTGATGTTTACCCATTGGCAATTATGTTAGTGGTCCAATTACAGGATGCCAGCGAAAAAGAAATACATTCACAAAGACCGCCTAATTGTGGCAAGATCGGCCATATTTGCCAATTTCACGATGAAATGATGCACTTTTGCCCTCTTTACTTCTTCTTTTGGCAGACTTTAGTCACTACCGAGACGCTTTAAGTGTCAAGGCAGTGATGAAAGTAACATCAAATTCCTAAGTGGCGTACAGTACATCAAAGAGACGTTCATCGCTGCAGGGGGTCCTTAGTTTGCCACGGGTTCGTGTCAAAGTGCCGCGTATTGCGCCGTCATGCAGAAGAGGCCGCGCTCGGTTAGCTCTAATTTTTCTTTTGCTTGTTTTAAAGAGTATGTGTGTGTGTCTGTGTGTATATATATATATATATATATATTTTTTTTTTTTACAAATATTTTGGGTAACATGGCATTTCGATTGTACTAGCTTGCGGCGTATTATTTTTTAAAATTATTTTATATCTGTGGCAGAAACGTAACAACATTTTGTACGCAAGTCCGAATAAGCCGTCGCTAACTGAAACACATGCAGGGGGAAAATTATAATTATGGTAAATATTTGGATGAAACTACAATTATATAGTAAAAAGAGTTGTACACCAAGACCGTAGAAAATTACAGAGCCCCATGTCGGTACAGGCGTCCCTAATGAAGTGTCTGCGACCACACCCAATAAAATAGCCTCGACGGGTTCACAATGCTAATGCTGACATTTCTATTTTATTAACCCAAGCACAAAGAATAAAGCATTACTCAAGCATTTGCATGAAGCGCCTCAACCTGACCTTGCCTTTAAAAAAAAAAAAAAAAAAAAAAAAAACTGTCTGCTCTGCATTGCATTTCTACTCAGGTGCTGAAACACCACAAAAGCTGGGAAACTTTATAATGTCTTCCTCGCATCGCTTTCATCCCGTACAGTTTTACTACGGGTTTCACGGCATCGCCTGTAAACACGGGAGCTCGGTTCTCCGTACGAGATGTCGGGAGAATATTTGGAGCGTAACTACTAAGCCGATCTCCTCGTCTGCTAGCCGCCACCATTTGTCAACTGCTCTGCATTAATGTGAAAGGTGGCATTGGGGCGGAGCCATGTCAGGAAGGATAATGGCACACACAGATGAAGTGATGAGATCCCAACCTGTGTTTTTTTTTTTTTTTTTTTTTTCCTTACCTCGCTCACTTGCACTACATGTTCCTTAAGGAATGATTTCAAGGAGGATAAATGATTAAACCTTCTTTATTTTGCGGCCGATGTTGAAGGCGGAAAAGCTCTTATCTCTAATTGTGATGCATTTTATTAGCAAGACAAAAAGCACTGCAAAATCAAAAGCAACATTGTGCTCCAATATGACTCAGCTTCTTGGCAGCGAAACATTTCACGCTAAAGAGCTTACGTTCTAACATTTTAACATTTACAAAGACAAGATTCATTTTAATTGGCTGTCATCATGTGAATGTTTGTTATTTGGGCTGGAATACTAAACTTTATCATGCTTAGCTCTTGCTAATGTTTTGTTTGCAAAATATGGCTACATAATAATCATAATTAAAATTGCCAATGTATAGATATGATCAATGTTAACCACATTAATTTGAACATTTTCAACAACAAATTAAGAAGTTAAAGAAGAGAATTGAAACTTGCTAACTAAATCGTGTTGCTAAGTGAAAGTCCACCAAGTGCTCATTGAATCCTAACATTAGCCAAAAATGTCCATGCTGTAAAATCAGCTCACGTACTTTACTGCTTGGAAGTCTCTGAGACCCAATATTGTGTCTATTGACTCCAAATTTGGTTGGAATTTCAAATTGTATGATATCAGTGTTTTTAAAAAATCTGACGGCTCAAAAAACAACAACAATTGACTAAGATGTATGCACACTGCCGCTTTTAAATCATGCAATTACATCTCAATGCTGAATGAGTGATTCCGAGGTGTGCTAGCTCGAGCACGGATGTTCTCACTCCGCTCGTGCATATCTCAGGTATTGGGATTTTTCATTTTTAACCTAAATTATACCCAGTCGGCAATTGCAGGTGGACAATATATCTTCATCTAACACCGTGGTGATTTGAGACAACATATCATGCAATTCTGGACTCCCTCTCCATCTCTCTCTCTCGCTCTTTTTTTTTTGGCAATCAAATTTAAGCCCCTCTTTTCTTGAAATATCTTCCTCACCCCCGCCCCCCGGCTGTCCTAAAAGCCATGCTGGATTTTTTGGAGCTGTCTCCGACTTCAAAAGGGGTGAGATGGAAGGGTGCGGAAGGAGTGGTGATACATCAGCTGGCAAAGAAGCGTGTAGAAATGGACTTGAAAGAAGATGGATAGACAAAGAGGTGCGAGTGTGTGTGTGAGAGAGGTAAAAAGGCCGCGGGAAGGGAGCAATCGCCTCCTTAAAAGTGAAGGAGCCGGGATCACCTCACCTTTGGAGGCCTTTCAAAGTGTTCAATAAGACATCTCAGAAAAAGACGCTGCAGAGAAATCGGAGCAAAGAATCGATTGTTTTTTTTCCTCTTTCTGTCAGCGAGCGAGGGAAGCCACAAGGAATCACACTGAAAGTCCGAGGAAACCCAATGATGGGGCAAAATCCATAATGGGGGAGGCGTTTCTCCCCCTTCGCTGTTGGCAGTATAAAATATGTCAAGACGATAAAGTGATACAAGCGTTTCTTATTTATGATGGTGGGGGGAAAGGGAAGAAAGCCCTTCCCCCCCCATCACTTTTCATTCCCAACACGTTCACCTTGCCCTTTTAATTTTCCATGTTGCATTCTAATAAATCTGCCAAACATCATACGGAGGCTAACAGGGGGAGAAGCATAAGGAGTCCGTGTCATGCCGCTTGTTAATCTAATCTGCGCCTATCGTTACTTACCATGCGGCCCTCCCTGCAACTCGCTCGCATATATTACTCCCACGTTACGTTCTGACATCCCAAGCAGCAGCAGCAACAGCAGCGATGCCCTCGAGATGGAGCGTAGTCATGCAAAACGATGTCTCAATTGTTGCCTGCCTTAATAATAAGACAACTTGTAGATTCAGTCCATGTGGAAGCATGCATATATATATATATATTTTGTTTTGTTTTTTGTTTTTTATTTATATATATATATATATATATGTGTGTATTTATATATGTATTTTTTATATAGATTTTTTATATATAGATTTTTATGTATATATTTATATCTAGATATTTTATTTATTTATATATATATATTAGTGTTCCTGCTTGCACTGTCATTGTCTTTGCAAATAAAGTTGTCGCCCAAAGTCATTCTTGAAGCTGCATTGTTTCACCTCAACGACGTCCTCTAAATTTCACTCTCCAATATACTAATGGAATTATGCTCAAATCTCCGCTTGCTTTCATTACACTTAAGCGTTTTTCTTTAGCAATTCAACACTGGCGTTATCTGCCTAACAATGGCGGAATCCATTCAGTGGAGAGAAAAAAGGCGCTAACATGTCTTTTCCCTGGAGGGGAAGGAAAGAGAAAAGGCTCCCTCAACTGTTAGCGGAATTACGCTAACAAATTGGATACGGTTCAAGTGAGATTAAAGGTTCATTTATACAAGTCAAACTAACCTTTGCATAACAATCGAATGTGTGTGTGTGTGTGTGTCCCAGCTTAAACAGTCGGATACGTAGTATCATTTCCCAAAGTGGGTCAGAAAATGTACAGTGCTTTCGGAAGCAGATGGCGTTTGCTCTCCTCTGGCGATACATAAACATCATCATTAAGATTTAATGGAGCCGCTTTATGATTATTTCATCGTACCTGTTGGTCTCAATATCAAGCCAGGATGAGGTGAACGAGCATCTTTTCTCTTGTGAAACACTTGCGAACGCAACATTATTGATAGAGCGCTTGAAAAATACAAACAGAAAACATAACTAGCACAAACCTTAAGGCAAACTTATATGTTTGTTTTAAATGCACCAAGTGTAATTCTCGGAGTTGAGATTTAGGATGACAAAAAACTGCGATTAACTGCCAAACTGTTCACCTTGCAGCATTTGTAACAGTTTTTATTTTTTTACACAGAGAAGCAAGCTAACAAGACTTTCAGCACCGGTTGCCAACCACTACGTCCAAGTCCGGACCTGCATTTTCTCACCTTTGCCGATCACCGTCTCCATCTGGGTCAGTAGTCGAGCAGTGGGATTGTTCTTGTCAAAATGTAATTGATGCCCGTACAATTCTTCCTTGATTGTAACTCGGAGCCGATGATGGACTCGACTGAGGTAAGAAAATAAATCTCATGAGCTCACTACCCCCCCCCCCCCCCCCCCCCCCACCAAAATATGATTTTTGTCCAAGCTGATGTGCTGAGTCCCTCAAATCGCAGCAATTATTTTAACGTAAGCGAAGAAAGCCAACATGGCCAAGCTATAAAACTCAGTTCCAAGTTGTCATAAATTAACAGCGGAATCCTTGAGGCGATACGCCGAGGAGCTATTATTATAAGGATGAGGTAATATGCTCACCCGAGTATTTGCAATCAAACGTGAAAAGCGGGAGATAAGTTTGTGGCAAAAGCTAGCATGGCACAGCGCGGTCGCTAACAGGCCGCACTGAGGACGCTTACGGCGGAATGGCAAACTAACCGAAATGTAGTCCTCCCAAAGAGATTGTAAAAAGACTCTTTTTCCACTTGCCATTTGCAATAAGAAAAAGGACATTTGTCCTTTTTAACAGCGCCGGTATCGCCATCGAAGCAAGCGCACCTCGCTGTTCATACCCCCCCCCCCCCCCCCCCCCCCAACTGTCGGGTTGATGGCCATTACGGCTGGTGCTAGTGCCTCCACCGGGATCGCTCAAGTGTTGCGACTAACAAGCTCGGCAAGGCAGACAGCAGATGCACAAATGGGATTTTTGTCCGGAAAGCTTTCGAGTTTGCTTCACAAGAGACGCGGGCGGCCCGCCTGAGTTATGCGCCACCAGAATGAGATGATTGCATCTGATAATCTTGCTAATGATCTACACCGGAGAGAGGAGCACATAAAAAAAAAAAATGGAGAGCCAACCACACTGCCGCACACACTGCGCTTTCATTTTTTTTTTAAGTATGTACTCCACCCTGGAAGATGGGCGATATTCCTTGTTATCAACATCAATCCACCAGGAGATATCGTGGCATTCCTAAACACACTTTTATATCTTTCATACACAAGTCAGTACTTTACTGCCTTTCCCTCTCTCGCTTGCTTCCAAAGTTGAATTCAGGCTTTTACAAGATGATTCCAAGCAGTCTAGTTCCGTTCACGTCACCATGGGGAAGGCTCAGCAGAGTGAAAATCTGATCCGGCTTTGGGGAGTCACCAACCTCAAATGACTCAAGACTTTTTTTGTCGTGGAAAGTCGAGTCAAAGTCGATTAGTCTTCACTGATATTTAGGACTGGATTCAGTGATGGACTAGTATAAGAACCAGATGGTTCAAAATACAACTTCGTATGACTGTCACTGCCCATGTTTGTCTCCTCAACAAGTCGGATGGTTTCATTTTGGATTCTGATGAACCTCTAGCAAGTATTGGAATCATCACAGGAGCTCAAAAGACAATTAACAAGCGGCAAATTCCACACACTGAAGCTGACGTGAGGCATATTGCCGTCTCCTCACACATTTTAGGATGGAAGAGGCTCGTCCTCCTTTTGCCAGCTTGCCGCCGTTTTATTTGGGAGCAAGCCACTTCATCTTTGCAGCATAATGAGTAAACAGAGAGCGATCAGTCCAATTACCCCCTCATTGGCGAGGCGTTCCGGCGAGGGGCGGCCTGCGGAGAGACTGAGCTGTCCGCCGTGTGGCCGAGGTACATCAGTCGCACCTGCTGCCCGCAGCCTTCGCTTTGGATGAATCTCAATTTCTTTCTACAGAAAAGGGACTCCCGCAAACACAAGAAAAATGGTGACCGAGATATGATCCCGGCAGGAAGGACAATGGCAGACGGCGCTTTTTCAGTTCACTTGACTTTCTCTGTCGCCTGCAAGATTAAAAGGTGACAACACGTTGAGCTGCTTTGGACTGTGAGATTTGAAGGACTGTGAATGTTCTTTTTTTTTGTTTTTCTTTTCTTAGTGCTCGGAAGGTTGTTGCTATTTGCAACCCAGAGTTCATTAACCGGGCAGTACAAAGGAGCCTCGGAGCAATTGAATGTAATTAAGACTTTTTACAGTACCCCAACCTCCACTCAAACAAAGCACAATTGCACCACTGTTAAATGACCAGCATGAGAAGTTGCCAAAATCAAAGAAGCACACACAGAAATTTGTCTTGTTGATTGTCACAATGGGAATGAAGAAACTATTCTAAAATGGAAATCTCGGAATCTGGGAATGTCTAGTTTGCAGGTAGGGAACCTTTAACATGTTTGTTTTTTAATTCATACTTTGTAAACCACAATTCACTCTAAAGTAGTTACCAACTGACAAAAATGTCTAATTATGAAACAATTCCAAAATATACAAAGCTAAATGACAAATACAATTAAACTAATGCAACATGTGCACCCCCCCGCCCGACACTTGGTATGATCCACTGGCACGATCTGATCGGTGGAGACTCACCTGGTGACTTGTCTAAAGCATAATCAAACTAATGCAACATGTGCCCCCCCGCCCCCTGATTTGGTCTGCCCCACTAGCATGCTCTGATTGGTGGAGACTCACCTTGGTGACTTGTCTAGAGCATAAAACCAGGAAGTGGAGCTTCAAAATCTGTTTGGATGTCTGGACCGTTTTCAGGTATCAAACTATTAATATTGTTGCTCTTATTAAGTGAACCTTTGCTTTACTTCATTTCAACAATACATGAATGCAATGTCCATTTTAAATTGAATTGTACAATAGTTCCCTGTAAAACGCCATTGAGTGGTGGTGATTTGAATTCCCTCTTACTGCACATGTGCAAGAGAGAAGTCTCTGGTCTGAGGGCGCCGGGTTCATAGCTGTCCAATTTACATGAGCTTCTTGTTTGTCCTGGACTGTTTACACGCAGGGAGCAATCTACTAATTTTTTGACCGAGCTCTTGTACAGGATCTCATTAGATTGTGCTGTACTTAATCAAGTGCCCGGTGAGGGGCGAATGTGTTGTGTTCATTTGATGAACGTGACTCCTTGGCTGGAGCCTCTTCGGTCACGGCGCGACATTGACTTTACGTCTCAAAGTGTGTAACTCGCTGTTGCGTTATAGAATTACAAACGGTTACATTTGTCATGGTGTTGTTGGTGCTTGTTATCCTTGAAGCACACGTGTTTATCTCTCACGGCTGGCTGACGCAAACATGTTTTCATTTCCACCAAGTCACCACAGGTTTTTAGAATAAGATCCGACCCTTTTAGTGACCTTTCCTTTCCATTATGGAGGAGAACATTTTGAACATTTTGACTTGTATACAAGTAATTGTGTCTCTTAAGTGCCTGCCCAGCAATTCAAGATCTGCCATTTTGTGTTATGCCAAAAGCTAAGCAGAGCCGCAGAGCGTTATAAGCTTTGGGCAATATGTCCGCTGCATGTGCGGCAAGCTTATTTTTTTTTCTTCATTCGTGTGAAATTCGCATCCTGAGAGGAAAAAAACAAAAGCTTTTGGTACCCACTGTAGATAAAAACAACTAAATTGTCTTTGAAATTATTTTCTATTGCGTACTCCAATTTCCCAATGTTAATTACAGTAGTCCTCTAAAATAGCATGCTGAAATCACTCTGCCAGCCCCTCTCCTATTGGATGCGCCTTCTGACATCACCGCAACGCCATTGTCGAATAAATACAATCAAATTTGGCCCAGTTGTCACTTTAGTGATGAAGCAAAATTACAACCAATGCTGTGGTTACTGTTCGAAAAAAGTCAGATCGGGGTTCAAAACACCACGGTAAGAAAAACCATACTGGCTTTGGAAGACCCCGTTGAAAAGTGTGGGCCGCTCAAAACTGATTCTTGATCTTGATATATTTTGACCAGATGTCCGCTATTTTAAACTGTAGGGGAAGTCTGCTTGAAGTCATTCTTTTGAAATTGCAGTATTGATTCAGTAAAAAAAAAAAAAAAAAAAAAGAAGACTTGTGATGCTTTGCACTATTTGGTACCAGCAGTCACGCTCATGCGTGACAGATCATAGAGCGAGTTCAAAGCTCTTGTTTCTGGAGACTTAACAAGTCCTGGGGCTTTTAGTAGTACCGGTGTAATTAATTTGAATAAAAAGTAGATGCGTCTCACCAGGAAAGCAGGTGGAGAAGCACGCACGCAGCTCTATACGCTTAGAGCCATAACAACGCCATGGTCGCAAATCTGCAACCAGTTGGGTTCACTGGAGTGAATTTGTAGTTTAGTGACAGCTTCAAACGATCCTGTCACCACAATGAAAAGGGAACCATTTCACAAATGATTACGCGTGTTTGTACGCCCCCCCCCCTCGCATTCACGCAATCATGCACTGATGCGGCAGCGAGGCTTCCTGCGGGCGCTCACTCCCTCCACCAGCGCGCCCGCTTGACGCGCAGCAGCAGAAGCAGCAGCAGGAGCAACAACAACAGCAGCAGCAGCACCTCCCCAACCGCTCCGTCACTTTGAGCAAGTCCTGGATGACACGCAACGGTTCCTTGCCCAATGGCTCCTCTTCTCCTTTCACGCGCACAAATGCGACCGTGAATATTTGACAAGTTGCCACTGACTCCCCGGGAGGAAGAAGCGAGCACAATGGGACTGTGGTCGCGTGCTACTTTCTTTCTTTTCTTTGCCTTGCTTCTCAACGCCTTTCACGACAAGTTTAAGGCGAAAGCAGGAATAAGTTCTGCAGCGGACAGGAGGTTTGACCCGCTGAAGTCTCGAGTTGGCCGAGACAAAACGCACGCGGGAGTCTCGTTCCAAGTTTTGGACGATAACTCCGGGCAAAAGTGGCGTGAAAAGACAAGACTCGGGACCGAGCTAATTGGAGAAGAGGCTTTTTCCGACAGAAAATATGTGTTTAAAAGGAGCGTCCAAGGGGTTGCCGGCTACCGAACCGAATATCGGCGCGCGGGGGAAGAAACCAAAGGTTCTAACCCGCGGCAAAGTGATCCCTATCTGGACACCTCCACCTTTGCTTTGTCGGGAGATTCTGCGCACAACCAGGCGATGGTGCACTGGTCCGGACACAACAGCAGCGTGAGTTTCACTTGACTGCCACGCGTAACAAAAAAACAAGAGCATGAAATTAACATTTTAACGCGATTATCCTTACCGGGTCTTTACGCACGGTCCTTGTGCGTAAAAGCGCATTCGACTCCAAAATGGTGCTAAATTTCCCCCCGATTCTGTCTTGAAAGGAGCAATTTGTGTTGTTTTTGTTGATGCACCATTTAGTGCATTTAGTCACAAAAATATGTGCGCAATGCGTGGTTGTGCGTAAAGAAAATTGGTTTGGCCGCCATTATAATCTATTCCAATTTAACGTGACTTTAAAATGTCCACTTAACCTCACTGGAGAATTTATGACAGCAGAGTTATGGGATGGCAGGTGTTTGGGAGGCAATCACACTCCATTAATTATGCATGGCAACAATCAAGCAGCATCTCTCACTGTAACTCTAATCAAGACGAGAAAGTTTGACCTTTGGGGCCGAATTAATCTTACTTGACACGTGAGTCTCACTTAATTGATAGCCCGGGCCCTTCATGTACCCGCTGTGAGATTTGTGTTAATCCTTCCGAAAGACCTCTTGCACAAATGGAAAGGAGCTCCTCTGCTTTTCTTTTCTTCTTTTTTTTTCTCCTCCTCAGGTAATCTCCAAAGATCACTAGGCACAACTGTGTGTGGCAGCAACATTAATCAGGGGCCACATCTGAATATATTGCTGTCCTAGAAATGGCAAAAATAGAACTACATTACCCCCCCAAATGCAAATATGACTTCACAAGAATTGAGATATTATTTGAAGCCACGCTTGTTGTATTCCGTTTTGAGGTTGACGTCCTTTTTATAACGCCGTTGATGCATTATTTGCCCGTCGATAAATCCCCAAATGTAACTGATATGATCTGATTTGTGGGCCACGCGGTGAAATATGCCGTTGCCATGAGACGTCTTGAGCAAAGATGGCCTTTTTGTACTGTGGGGACGCTGCTCACTGGATCATCACTGATGGGCTTGTCACTCTCGCCGCACATAATTTTAGATTTATACACTCGGAACTCTTCCCGCAGTCCCAAAAGTGCTCCCGAGTCTGCGGTGGGAAAATTGATGGCTTTTTATGACTCCGTGTTGGAGCTCAGGCTACATCTGATGTAAATGACTGATAATATTTCCAATCTAAGGGGGGACATTTGAAGGAAAATGGCTTCATTGCGGTGGTCTGTTCTTTTTCTTGAGGGGGGGGGGGCTTTGCCTTAGAGCTAAGATGTGATAGCTCACTGCAGGGGGGGGGTGACAACGCAATGGAGAGATGCCAATCAGTGTGCAAATCAGACTTTGAGTACGGTTTGATTTCTGGGATTGTTGGACACATGAAAGCACTCTGACTTTAATTGCATTGACTCAGACTTGATTGGGAGAATTGATCAAGAACTCCCCCGTGACTTCATGCTTAACTGCTTGTGGGATGTCTCAAGTTTATGTCCATTTAATGTACAGTCTGGATTAATTGGACTTCATTGGGCCAATTATGAGCGCACAAGGTAACTCTTAAGGTCAAAAATGGCACATGATCTGAAAAGTGGCAAAAATGCACAAACAAGTGACCCCAGGGTATAAAAAATTTAGCACCCCATAACTCCGCCACGACTATAGATAATTAAAAAAAAAGGATATATCAATTTAAAACAAAAAATAACTGTTTCTTAGTCTCTGTGCCACTGCCCCTACTGGAGTGGATGTGCAATTACACTTTTTCTTGTGTGGCAAAAATAGAGAAGCACATTCCTTGTGAGCCACAATTTTTTTTTCAAACTTAATCAAGGAGCCTCTCAGTGTCTCCACCAGTTGCCTATGCCCTAACTCAATCAGTCCATCCCTCCAGTATGTGTGTGTGCGTGTGTTAAAAACATAGTCCGAAGATTTATACCATGATGTGAGCTCATGTGCGTCATTAAATGTGTCAAAAAAATAGGCGCCGCTTGGCTGCAGATGTCTTGCTGCTTGAATCAATATTTCAATCTTCTGTCTCGCGTCGACGCTCAGGAGCAATGATATGACCACATGGAGGTTTTTTTTTTTTTTTCCCAAGCACATCAGCTCATGTGGTTCTCAGGGGACTTTGCTGACTGAAACCCCGTCAGGTAACACCATCTCACACCATCCGTGAGTCAGGCGATCAACACGTTATTGGCATGTGAGTAAATTGCCGCCCCTGATGGGACTCGGCCGCCTTTACTCCTGCAAAGTGGGAAGGCCGCGATACAGATAAGCCTTATTGATAGCCTTGCCCTCTCTCTTGCTTCTCTTGCCGCAATTATACTTTTATGTCGCACTAAAGAACGTCCACATATCTTTCCGACGGAGGCTCTTTATACGCCCGCGTGCTCGAAATGTCTCGTTTTGTCCAAAGGTGGCGCGAGTCAAAGCAATCTGTCAGCTCTCTCGTCTCTTCCCCACGCCGCAGGCCGCAAGTCCAGATGAGACGGCGACGACGCAAGCATACCCAATCAGAATTTTTTTTTTGCATGTAATGGCGTTCCTATGAATAGACAATAAAAGAAGGCGGGTAAATGGCAAGGCACCGGAGGACACCTGTGTTTAAAGCCCGCTTCATTAGACAGACGGGGCCCGTTCCATTTAACACGCCAGGCCTCCTTGCACGGAGACTCTTTGATCCGTAAAATCAAATGGAAGGCGCTCCCAATTCACACAGGCGTCTGGCCAGATTTTCGGGTGGCTAACACGGATTATGAAAAGTGCTTTCAACGCCAATGTGTTCAGTCACAGCTCAGCTAAAAAATGCTAGTTTATTATTTGAATGGACATCACTGGGATATTTTTACTTATTAATCCTGTTTAATGTGGGAACTTTTCAGTTTACATGGACCTGAAACTAGTTTGGATTCTGAATAGTTGATAGAAATCAGCGAGGAGGACTTTTAACATTTCATTCCGCTCCTGTGACATCCTGTATTGGAAAATTGCCTTCGTGATTGCTGTCATCACCGGGATAGATCGCTTCATATCTTGACAACCTGAGCTTCACCTGCACAAGTTAATGAGATCCGGTGTCTCACATTGTCAACAACGCTCAGTCGATTGAAAAATATTCATTTAACCAAATTGCAGGCACTTTAAAAGTGTCCATTCGCAGCGAGGAATCGACGAAGGCGCCGAGGGTCACTCACAAGTCGCGTCACATGTCAGACGTTTAAAAAAAAAAAAAAGATTGCTATAAAGATGGGTTTAACTGCCGCGGGCCCTGATGGTTCCCTGTGGGTTTGTGATCACAGGTGACACCGCTGACATTACACGGGGCCATTTGGCACATTATCATCACAGCTATTGATCGGAGTCGACTTCAGTTTCTAACCTTGCAGAACATTCAAGCTTGGTAGTCAGTGGCAATAAAAAGAACCGTTTTGACACGCTTAAATCTAATCAAAATAATTGCGAAACTTTTTAATTGTGCTTCAATTCAATGTACATGCTGCTGCTGCAGCTTATGAGTGCCTTGGCCACCAGGGGGCGGAGTCGTCACAATTCCTCATTAGGATGCACTCTTTGCAGAGGATAAAGAATATGCGTATTTAAAAGCCGCTCAAGGGCGAAGGTTTGCGAGTTTTTGCAACGTAGTTTTCATCACTTAAGGTCGCAAACAGTATCAAAGACATTCAGTTTTACAATTTTAACGGTCGTCAAAAGGTTTTCGTGTCACATACAATGGTATAATGATTGTGTATAATAATAACAAGAAAGAATAATTTTGCATAACATCCCTTGTTGCTTCCGTGTGGTTGGCTGACCACTTACTGAGTGCTTATTTCCATTTTTCGCGTTACCGTAACAATCGCCAACCACCGGATAAATTTAATCGCAGCTGCCGAAATCATGATCTCGATTAAGATTCGATTAACTGTCCAGCCGCAGTCTCCGGGCGTTTTTTTTTTTTTTTTTTTTTGGTGGTCCTGATGCATTACAGTGCTTCCTCTGGGTGTCAGCACATCACACATGTTCATTTATCCTGCCGGCCGCCGTCGAGCCTCGCGGGGCCTCGCTGCCCACTGATGATTGTAAGCCGCTGATGGAAAACTGCAACCCCGAGTTTTGAGCGAGGCCACGGCCACAAGACGCCACCGGGGTTGGCTGCCATAATGGCTACATTTGACTTCGATGATGCGGCGTCGGGTTTACGGTGACCCCGCCTTGCTCCGCCCCCCCGCCCCTGTAGAAATTATTCAAAGAAACACCACTTTTATTTATGCACATGCACACGGTCCCTCTTTTCATGAATCATTCGTGCTTGGGGATTGCGTGCACGCATCACGTCAACGTTGTCTGCACTCAGACTAGTTTTACCCCAAAGTGCATATCAAGGTCTACCTTCAATTTGATGTTCACTGCTTGATTTGCTTCCGCCTCTGCACACACACTCACAACTCGCACGTTTATGCTTCAATTAATTAATCAAAGCCACAAAGCAGGCGCAGGAGCCTATTTGACAAGTACGCATGTGATTAATTAGTTTAATAACGATTGCGGGTTGGTCGGCGTTAACTCTGTGATTAGGTTGCGAAAACAAATTTATGCATTATTTTGATTGGGAAACTTGTGAGTTTGAAAGTCACATCAGGAGATGACTTCATTAAGGCTTGATGAGTGCTTGGCTGCCGTGCTGGATTTACACTTCAGGGCCCAATTCCACTTGAATGACTGGATTTAATTTTCTGGACCGGCTAACCCGTGTACATTTCAATACACACATATATAACAGGAAAACTCTTTGTTCTAGGCGATGTGTTATAGACACACAAATTATATATATATATGTGTATATATATATATATATATATATATATATATATATATATATATATATATATATATATATATATATATATATATATATATATATATATTATTTATTTATTTTCCCTGAAATAATTTGACACCTTCCACTTTTTTTCGAACGAAGAATCCAATCTGTCTCATTTTAACCTTGCAGTGTGAATACAGCCTAAGTGACTTTTTGGCATTTGCTTCTGCCGTAATGTTTAAACATGTCTTAGAATTCTGGTATACACCAATTTTTTTCATGCCCAAACTAACAAATGCAGGGAAAAATAATATTTTTTTATATGCCACAGCAGGGTGACCTTAAGTGCCGCACAAGGCTCTAAAATGGATGACAACGATGATGATAGAGAGCTTCCAAACAGTGATGCATTTAAAAAAGAAAATACACAAAAGTTCACTCAATAGCTTTTCTTGGCACAAATCCTTTAAAATGACAGGTTGCTTTTGCTTTGAAAAGCAAAAAATTTCCAGTCTAAATGAGTGCTCATAAAGGATGGAATGAATATGGATTTGAGGTTACTGAGATATGATGACAAATAGTAAATCCAAAGCTTTGTTGGCGAACAACACGACAGACGCATTAGCCTGATGAGCGATTATTGGGCTAAATGCGATCGAGTCTTCATCAACAGGGATGCGGAGCCAATAAGCCTTATTTAAATAGCGCAACATATCAAATCATATCGAACTTCACACATCATTTAAAGTTTTGCTGTGCAGTACAACCTCGAGAGTTGAATCAAGGCCAAATTAAATGTAAAGGCTTAATGGAAAGGAATTTTACACCATCTTAAAAGTATTGTTTACCTATTCACACATTATTTGAGTAACTTTATAAGTGCAGAAATTTGCTGTCCCGGGAAATGTCGCTTTTTGTCGCATCACCGTGTGCAATTTGCGCGATTGTGACTATTAAGGGATGTTGCGTTTCATGTAATCCACATAATCCATCCGATTACTTTTTCATTATTATTTTTTTAAATTCGTAACTCCCATTTTTAGTTATTTTCTGAAATAAATCAACCTGAACTTTTAATGAAATGAACCCTATTATGCTCCCGCACTGATTGTCGCCATTTAAACGACTGTTTAAGGACGTCAAAAATGCCCCCCCCCCCCCCCCCCCCCCCAAACTGTCATTGATAATCCTGGAAGGAATTTTTCCCTTGACAGCGGGACCCTCAAGAGTCTTGTTTTTGTCATTTGGCTGTTTGTCTGCAGTTGTAGTCATGTAACTAGCAAAAAATGAAACATCACGGTGAAAGTACCAAAATAAATTAGCAGGGAAAAGTAGGTCAGCCTTTCTCAAAACAATCCCCCTCCCCCCCTCCACCTCTCTGAATATTGAAATAATGTGACCATTGCCTTGTGAACTCGAGTGCTAAAACATTTGGAAGCACCAAGTCTGAATTAAATGAGATTAATTTTCTTTTTATTTTTTTACAGTCAAACACATACCAAAAAAGTTGCGTGACCTCAAAATTTCAATGCACGAAACTCGTTCAAATTACAAATTGGGCAATTCAACAAAATTATTAATAATTTCTGTCTCCCTTTTGTCCCTCAGAAATATGTGCAACATGACAGTGAAATAAACCTCTTATTAAATAGCTTTGCCTTCAAATTGATTTTGCACCTTTTGTTCGACAAGAAAGCCACGCAAAAAATGTTTTGGCCATTAAACCATATTATTCACTCTTGGTCGAGAACGAGACGGCGCAATCACATTGTTTAATGACAGACTGTGCTTTTATTGTCTCGTTGTTGTTTTTTTGCCCACAATGGAGCTGTCGTTGAAGTAAAATCCTCTAATATTGGGACCATTTCATAAATGCCCCCCACCCCCTCCCCTGCCACATAATGGACTGAATTGATTGCTGAAGCCTCTCAAACTCAAAGCCTCCTCGCTCAGGATTCCTAAGGACGAGCAAACGTACGCACAGCAGTCTCCACGTCATCTCCCGGGACGAGCGTGAGGCTTCACTTGATGGAAAAAAACACCTTACCCGTGTGCGTCTTTACCCTGGAAAAGTACAAACAATCAATTTGGTCCAATTAGCCTCCCTTCGATCTCGCCATCTCGGACGTCGGCATTCGATCCCTCCTGACGTTTGCTGAGCGACTCCGTCAAAGTTTTTTAATGAACGGATTCATTTGGAACGATTGTGTGACTTGTTGTGATATTCTTCAGTTGTACAAAAATTATGTTAATGAGCCCGTGTACTCCCGATAGTTGTAGAGATTACTTAGCCAAGAGGCGAGTGAAAGGTAACACGGCGAGGCGAGCCATGATTCTCTACCAGCTTGTAGTGTGTGATAATGGACACAAAGGCTCTCCGGGGATGTGAATTATTTAGATAACTCCACTTTTTTTTTTTTTTTTTTGTTAAATTTATTATATATTCATCTTTAATCAATTCCCTGCTCTGAAAACCGTCAGTGTGTTGCTATTCGGAGCGATAACCATAGAGAGTTGATAATTTGTTCTTATAGTGCCTGAAGCAAATTAAGATTTTTTTATTTGGTCAAGCAGAACTCTAAATGGGGGCGAGGGGATAATTGGCATAATTAGATCTTTTTAAGTAAAAACAGCAAAAGCTTGATGATTGGTTGATACGGTGGTTGTCAGGAAGCTCGTGAATTTTTTTTTTTTTCCCGTCTCCCGTGCGGACATGGTAATGAATGGCAAAAATATCTTCTGGTGGTTCCTCTGCGGTTTCTAGCTCGACCGCATCTTGAAGCTGCTGTGATGGATTGAAATGGCCGTTTGAAATCGGTCATGTTTAATTCAGTCCAGTCGCCACCGCCTTAACTAACCCAAAGTCAGTTTACAAGCGAGGTTTGATTGGCGCTTAATACCTTGAGGATTACTTGGTAGTCGTCTGCTTTTTAAAAGAGGGAACAAGCTGAAGGCAACCCCGGAGAGTCTCTCATGGAATGTTTATTCTGCACCGTCATATTCATATACAGTTATGCTTATGAGTATTCATGAGAATGTAAATGCGAACTTTTGTAGACGCCACCAAAAGTAAATAAAGCTTGCCATGTTTTGATAGCAAAGAAGCTTGTATCAATCTCTCAACACAGGTGCTCGTCCCCTTGGAAATTAATTTAGAACCTCGAGTTGGCGCCTCCGGTTCGGTCGGAAAACAACACGAAAGTGGAAGCAACGCTAACCACGACTTTTCTTTTTGGAGAAAAGAGGCAAAGCACAATCAGGTGTTCTTTTTGCTCTTATTTATTTTTCCTAGATTGGCCAATTAGCCAGAATTGAAGCTTTTTGAGGTTCCATTTGAAGTGAGTTATTCGAGAAAGTGCAGCAACATTTTATTTATAGGAGGCAATATATCTGATATGATTCATAGCTAAATTGCGAGCCGTGTAGGAAAAAAGTGGTTTTGAGATGCCTCTCACGTCCTACCCAAAGCACTTTAAAATTTGAGTATTTCTGTTTGGGGAAGAAAAAAAAGCATTGTTGTTGGATTTTTTTTTTTTTTTAACAAAAGATTTGATTTGGTCCAGCAGTCATTGTGTTGCAGTGCTGCCTCCATACTGGCCTGTTTTTGTAAGATGGTTCGGATGAGCGGCTGCGACATGCTTGTTGCCATGGAGGCTCTCAGCCCGCGGGGGGTCAAAGTGCACATGACTTTGACAGGCCTTTCATGTTTTGTTTTTTTTGTTTTTTTTTCTGTGCATGCGTGTTTGTGTATTCCTCATTGGAATTGTGATGCAAGCGAGGAAGAAAAGCTGGCAAAGAAAGAGAAAAGAAACAGACCAGAATAGCAGATTTGGATAAACGGATGACTTAAAACCGACTCCTTGGAGGCTGCATGAGGGATCCCATCTGAAGAAATGATTGGCTGACTTTCCCAGGGCAAAAGCTCCCTTTGCGCACATCAATAAAACATAAACATGAATAAATGCGCCACTTTTGCCCTCGCCGGGTTCTTATTTAATTTCATGTTTGCAAGTGAACAACGAGACGCATTGGAAATGCTATTTACCTTGAAGCCGTTGCGATTATACCGGAAGCCATTTTGGGTTTGTTTTTCCTCCCTTTATTTACATAAAAAGCCAGGCTGCCACAAAAAACACGTCGCATTTTGCCACTAATTCGACTTCATTTGTCATGTTGTTTTGTAGCCGCTGCTGATGTGGCCCACTTGCATTTGCATATATATTAGAGGCTCCCCATTGACTGCATATCCATGCTTACGGAACCTTTCCGTAAGAGTTAAGACATGGGAACGGTCTCCAGCGATGTTCTCTTGATGTATCCACTCAGGGACAAATCATGCAAACAGTCATCTGCCTCACTAGTCTGTCGCTCTCCGAGGTGGATCGTTGCTGACCCAATTCGAAAGGCCTCCGCTTCCTAATGAGCCCCAAACACAAACATGATGGCAGAGGATAGGGCTGAACGATTTTGAAAATTAATCCAAGTGCGACCCCCGCCCCTCGATATTGCCATCACGATTCAACTCACTGCCATGGCGGCTGGCAGGGAATGAGTTAATATCCGATTATTTTTATGCAAGGTCCTCTGCCCATGTATTTTTTATAACTAACACAAGCTTTAAATTATTACAATGTCATATTTATGATTCATAACTGTTTTATTCTCATAGTGCCTACTCTAAAATAATAACAGAATATCCATAACTTAAAATTAAAGACAGGTTGACACCCTTTTTCATGGCAAAGGCATAATGGAAGTATTGCTTTTATTTTAGAATTTTCCTGAATAATTTTCTATATTTCATTTATTTTTATTATATATTTTTTTTCATTTTTCTGGATAATTTTTGGTGTTTAAAAATACATTTTATTTTCCCAGTGCATTTCAATGGCCTCAACTGTACTAGCAGTACTAGCAGAGAGATTTTGAGTGGAAGCTATTTCTACTTTTGTTCAGCCAACTTTGCGCAACTTTCCATTAAATCCTCGTAATCCAAAGCTATAAACGTAATCGTCAACAGTCACTTAATTTGTTTGCCGCTCTCAGATCAAATCAATTCCGCTTTTACTTCTGCTGGTTGCACTTAGGAGACAAAAGCCATCAACGCATCTTTCCTCTGTATCACTTTTCTCAAAGCGGGCGTTTAGGCCCGACATCACAGCCGTTTAACCGAGTCTTTACACCAAATTGATTCCGACTCGGGCCCTCGGACCTGGCAGACAGGATGCGTTTAGTTATGCAAATACTTATCTGTCTTTGTGATTGGTTAATTAACCCGTAATGCGCCTCGTCCCGGCCGAGCGCACGGGCTGCGTTTGAAGGCAGCGTGGCGGGTCAATTGGCTTTTTAACATCTTCAAAGGCGTCTTAAAGACACGTCTTTTGTTCCGCCGAATGCGCCGTGGATTTTTTTTTTTTCCAGCTTTAATGAGTCGTTCGGCAGGTCCCGCAAGGTTAATGTGTTTAAACTAACTGTAATTGAGCTTGCGACCCATCTTCCAGGCTTTATGAAATTTAGTCTTGATATGCCATGTTTCTCCTCCCTGATTGTTATTCCGACTCCCTCCTTTCCTCCGGCCTCTCTGTTAACCCCCCACCACCCCCCCACCCCTACTCCTCCAGGCTTGCACTACTTCCTAGGCTGAGTTATGATCATCCCCATGGGGTGGTCTTTTATAATATCATTGGAGTGACAATAATGTGTTTGCAAAGCATTTCAGTGCGCCCTGTGTGCCTTGGCAGCCTTTTACGATCCACAATTCCGACTCCCCAGAAAGGCATTGTCCAGAGAACATGCACAGCAGACTGGACAGCCTCCAATTAGCCAAAAGCATCACGTTCGGCTACAGATGAAAAGTATATAAAAAAGCAACACGGAGCCATTTTCATTGTTCACTGAACAATTATGTTTTGTGTCGACTTTTTTCCCAGTCATTCTAAATGAGGCATACAAGCCGCCCGTGGATTGTGTTCACGGGCCAGCACGCTGACGTCGAGTCACAACATGAGCGTGCCTTGTCATTGGGATGCTCTTGGTGATGACACTCGTTACAAAAGACGAGGGTTGAATTGTGAGAAATTGACTTATTCATTATCTTAAAACTACATTCAAAAACGAAACAAAAAACACATTTAATCTATAAAAATATATTTAAAAAATATATATATAAAATAATGTATATAAAAATATATATCGGAATCCCGTGCTTCTTTTTAAAAACACAAAAAAAATTATATTGTTTTTCTGTCAGGAACGGATTAATGGCATTTCAATTCATTTCAATGGGGACAAGTGATTTCTTATAGGCGTACCAAGAATGATCCAAAAATTACCACTTTAAACCAAACTGGTGGATTCATACTGTGAATTTCACAAGATCTCAAGTTGCTTACAGCTTTACAGATGGCACAAAATCTCCAATTCATTTTTGGAGGATTCACACTAAAACGGTCAGCAGACGTCCTCCTAACTAATAAAATCTTCCGTTGCAGGTGATCCTCATCCTGACTAAGCTATACGACTTCAACCTGGGCGCCGTTACCGAGAGCTCTCTGTGGAGGTACGTTGCCTTGAATCACTTGGACGCGCAGCGAGGTGACGGCGCATCGCTGCTTCTAATCCGATAAACATGCAAAAGCACAAAGCTAAGGAAAATATATTCATAGATCGGTGCGCCATCCGTTGTGATTTATAGCTCGCACACGCTCGCTAGAGGATGAAGAATGAAGATACATAGGAAGCCCACATGACATATGTTTTAATAAAGCCAAGCAATTTGCTCCATGGCGAACTGTAAATTTTTCAGCAATTTTTTTTTGGATGACTATTTCGTTTTACTCCAATTAACTGTACTCTTTGCTAGACACCTGATACTCTCTGCAGTTGAGTAAATAAACTTCTTGAAGTATCGTGATCTGTCAGGAGTCGTAAGCGTTTGAAATTGGGGTGCGCGTGGAGCAGCGGCGGCGACGGCGGCAGCAGATGGATGGCAGAAGGCTTTTTGTCCATTTGCACATTAACTTTGCTCGCGGGACTGACAAAAAAAAAAAAAAAATCTGCTTCGTAGTGTGACCGCCTTGCATGCTGCTACCAGCATCGCTCACACATCTGTCTACACAAAGCACAAAAGAAAAGATTCAAATTTCCTTTCAGTCATGCAAGTGCAACATTGCTGACATTTCAATTATAAAAATGAATTAGGATTTTGAAATATGAGTAGAAAATGGTGAAAAAACTGCGAACATCTCAACAGTCGAGCAAACTATTTTAATTAATATGGAAGCCATGCACTCGGTAGTCACATCATTAGGTACACCCTGCATGATTATAATTAGGGTTCTGTAATTCTAATGCAAATGATGCTGATTTAATCAGTCAGTGGGGGTATTAATTTAAAAGAAACACATTATGCATTATATTTTTTTAATGCAATTTAAAACAGTCCTCAGGAATATTCCCTCCAAGCTGTGCGAGCCAATTGCCCACAGAAAATGTATGCAATACACTCATAAAAATAATAAATCAATCCAACCTTAGCTGTAATATCCTATACATACAAACAAAAATATTTGGCGCATGTGGTCGACTTAGCAGTGCCCCCCCATAAAAAAAATGCATTTCATTTCTACATTAATTTCCAAGCCATTGTTTTACCTGAAAAAAATGATCATGCATTTGACTCACTAAAACAAAATGGTTTTACATCACACCACTTTTTCCTCATGCTGTCTGCAGCCACCCATTGTCACAAGTAATTGAGTCACCACTAGTCTTTGTACGCTACCGCAATTATATCGAAGGGCACATTTTTGTGTGCGCCTGTCAGGCTCATAAATAAGAATTCATTTCATCAAGGATAATGCCACAGAACTCAATCCAGTCTTTTAATATGCACTCCCCCCCCCCCTGCCTTCTCACAGAATGAAGAGAACTCATTTCACTATGAAACACATCAGTCCATAGAGTTTCAAATGAAGATTTGTTTCACTAGAGGCGCTGCAAAGATTTACACTCCCCCACCCCACCCCCCCTCGAGTACAGGAGGCCTCTTCCATCACGTAGGTGTCTGCATCGCAACCTCCAAGTAAATTACTGTGCACCTAAGGCGCTCGGTGTAGGTGAAAAAAAAAAAAAAACACAGATATGTTATGAAAAGAAGTGGGCATGCATGATTTCCGTGATAAGAGCGTGAATGATTGATGGCCACAATAGCTTCCAGCCAGTCGGCGGCGATATCTGGATCGATGCGGCGACTCGCACGAGTCCTCTCCGCGTTTTCAACCGACTGCCTCTTTTCTGCTAAATCAACTCAGTGGTGCGATATCGTCACATATTTTTGTCTCCTTCCGTCATTCCGACGTGGCGTCTGAAGGCAGCACTTAGCTGGCACAAATGTGTTTAGGGGCTAAGTCTTGGAAAACAATGTCAACAGCAAATGGGACACTTCAGATTAATGCACAGACAATGATAGCAGGCATTGCTTGGATATCTATCCAATTATGTCGGGAAATTATATTTGCGGGCACTCAGGTAGAACGGATGGTGAGGATTCATCAGGGAAGGGGGGGGGATTTTTGAGCATTGGGATGACAAGCACATTTACCCTTGTCATGGACCTATGCACATGGAAGGGACATGGAAAAGTGACAGGAGTGTGTGACAGAGCGAAGCCCGAGAGATCATTTGTTAGCTTTTGCATGGAATGTTTTCATAATGTCAGCAAGGGAAACCAAGAAATCAATTTTCATACTGTTTAACGCCGCTTCCGGTTGTTTAGTGTCAAGCGAAACAAAAAAAACTGAGAAAACCACTAAAACAACCAAAGGGTGGAGCAACACATATAGACAGACAGTATAATAATATACACATAGAAAGTAATTATGAATATTACTGCAACTTTGCAATTGTTTCTTTCCTGGAGCAGTCCAATATCTCCTGAATTGGAGCAAAAAAATATATAATATCATAAATAAACAAACATCTAATTCTACATTCTTTCATTCAGAATATTTGAGATACAATTTTATTTTTTTATGTATCAAGCATATATATTGAACAAATTAAACTTGTAGCATGGGCACCATAAATATTCAAGAAAATAGAACGTTTTGGAAATACATGAGCTTGTTTATTTACCCGCAGCTTGTGTTTTTTGTATGCAGGTCCAGCGACTATGGAAGCACCTACACCAAGCTCAATGACAAAGTGGGCTCGAGGACCGTGCTGAGCTACCTTTACGTGTGCCCCACCAACAAACAAAAGGTCGTCTCATGCTTTGTTTTCCCCATTCCGTTCACTTTTTTTTTTTTTTTTTACAATTGGGTGCCTGAGAACAAAAGTGGGCTGAGAGTGATATTAAGTTTTATGACTGCACTAAAATCTGTGGGATTTTTATCTCAATGATTTACTACATGATAATGATTATTTCTTCTGGATCTTTTTTTTTTTTTAACAAATTGCAGTTCAAATCTCTCTATTATGAATACCAATGAGTCTTACACACAGATGCACCAGCGCCAAAGCACAGCTTTGATAGGTGATTCGTGAAGCCTGCTTTCATCTTGGAAATGGGAATTAAGGAATTATGGGAATCAAGACCAGTATTCATTATTGTTTGTTGCGAGAGAGTTAAAAAATGATTGGGAAACTATGCTATTACGCTAGCACAATAATTTGGAATGAATATCTTAAATTGAATATGTTTATATCTATTTTCAACTGACTGTCGTGATAGCAATATTAGCAATCTACAATTTGTGATTTTTTTTTTTTTTTCCCCATGATGTCGTGTACAAGTATATTGTCAAGGTGCACTTGAAAATGATTCATGCTATCAAGCAAACAAAATGACAAGAAAAAAAATACGCCTTCTCTACTTCTCAGCAGCTCAACCGCCGTAAGACAACTGTCGCTCTGATGTCGCTTCCCTCATCTGTACTTCAGATCATGATGCTGAGCGACCCGGTGGTGGAGAGCGCTGTTCTGATCAGCTCGGACGAGGGGGCGAGCTTCGAGAAGCATCCCATTAGCTTCAACGTTCTCAGCCTTCTCTTCCACCCGGCGCAGGAGAACTGGATCCTGGCCTACAGCCACGATAGCAAGGTGGGCGAATTTGCGCCGATTGTCACGCTTGATTGCGGCGGGGGCCGCCGGCTATTTACTTCGCCGTTGTTGTAACCGCCGCTATTATCTCGCAGCTGTACAGCTCCGTGGACTTCGGGAAGAGGTGGCAGCTCGTGCACGACAACGTGATGCCGGGTCGATTCTACTGGTAGGGTCATACACACGTGCGGCAGCTTTAGTATTTTGCTTTTTGTTTGCCATGTTGTCACTCAAGTGCATTGTTTGAGTGCCAATTTAATCCATGCACATGGTAATAAGGTACAAGTGTACCTTCAATGCATGTTTTTTTTTTTGCAACGGGTACATTCTGTGCTTTGGTCACCATCTGTTTATTCCCCTTTTGCCTCGTTTGTCTCCTGCTTTACTGAATGGAGATGTAATAGGCGCTCATTTAGTGCTTGCAACAACATGTTTTTATGGCTTTGAGATTGCGCAATTACGAGACTCTCCATCTTCTCTTACTTCCCGCCAGGGCCGTAATGGGGCTGGACCGAGAGTCGGACGTGGTCCACATCGAGACGCCGATCGCCAAAGGCCGTGAGTGGCGCACGTTGAGGCTTTTTATCCGGAGCGATGTCGCTAGCCCGCTTCTTCACGATGCTCTCCCTGAAGTGTCGTGATGCAGAATGGGAGGGGAGGGGGGGAGATGGTTTTTGTTCGTTGATAGATGTTTTTTTTTTTCGACTTAAATCGTCCCCCAGCGTGTCGCCCTTTCAAAGCCGCACGACGCTTTAATGCGCAGTCGCAAGCTTTGTCTTCATTGGGCAGGTAATGCTCACAAGCCACATGTGGCATCAGTGTTTATTGTGGGAGTGACTGCTGCATTGTTCACTGTGTGCTGAGATTTTTAATTAACATCCATTGCAGAATTGAAAGTGCTTCCAGAAAATTTTGTCTTAATTGAAGCTAACATATAACTATTTGAAAAGTGGGTGGAGCTTTTAGCCGCGGTTCCAAATTAGTGCCTTTGAACTGCGAGGAAACGACGCTAACCACTAGCTACAGTGCTGTAACATTTCAAATGTGTTCTTTTTTTGTTTTTTGCGAATCAGTGTGACATCTCCTGTGCATACAAGCCCGACTTGAGGTGAAACATTCGTAATTTACTCCTGATTGATTTCCTTTGGCATCATCTCGCAGGTGCTCAGTACGTGAAGTGCAGAGCCCAGCGCTGCACGGAGGCCAACAGGCAGTACCTCTTCCCGGGACACGTGGACACCAATTCGCTGGTCGTGCAAGACGAATACGTTTTCACTCAGGTCTGCGTGACGATCAATTACTTTGCCCTTTTTTATCACACTCCGAGGTCATCTTTACTCCGCGCCGCTCCTCTTTTTCCCTTCCGCTCTTCATCCAATTCATGCTTTTCCATCAAAATCTTCATAATGGCTTCCCGAAACACACCTGTTCCCTTCTGTGCCTTTTGATTATGTTGCAACTCATCACCAAGGCAGAGCATGTTTCCACACACAAAAGTGAGAAAGAAGCGGTGAATAAAGCATGCCGTGTCCTTAATGCCATTCAGTTAACGTTTGACTCCAATTAGACAGCAGCCGTCAGGGCCATTATTAGAATTAAATTTTCCAGATGACCTCCGCTCTCATTGATTTCCACCCTCCTGTTTGCGGGCTTGATGCGTTCACTCATGCATGTTACGCTGAATACATGGGACAATGGAATTCTAATTTTTTATTACACAGTTTTGCAGATTTTTTTTTTTTTTTAGGTGGCAAGGGCATTTTATACTATTCTAATCATTAAAGGAGTTTAGGTTAATCTTCTTGAAGATGAAAAACTGTTCATTCCCTCATCGCCATGGTAACAAAAAACCTCCTTGGAACTTTTTCCGGGAAAATATTCCCAAATGACTTTGTCGCATTTGTCACCTATTCTTTATCCCTGTCGGCCGATTGCTGACTTCGTTTTTCGTTCGTTAACTTTGAATTCGATTTGCGCGTTATCGTGCTCCGTTGGTTAAACAAACTGTTAAATTGCTCTATTTAGTGAGTCTGATTCTGAAGAGGGGGGGGCAAGATTTGGCGTTTACGCCCCATTACGAGACATTTGCTCTTTCGATAATTGAATAGAATTGTATGGTATTGTCATATTATTATTTATTTATCAAGCCGCAGATGTAATCTTTTAATTTAAAATGATGTCGCAGGAAACGACGACTGTTTTGAGCGCTGACCCAGTTTCACTTCATTCGCAGACTTGATTGGAATGTCTGCATCATAAGACTGGGAGTAAATAAATAAATAAATACGACCAGGGCGAGTTTCAGAAACGCTCATTCGATAAAATTGCATTTAGCCCAGATGAAATTGCCAAGGCAACGCCGTACGCCGCACGACGACGACTTTCCTGTGACTTTCATTGCCGGCGGAAGGGGGGGGGGGTTTGAATTTAACTTGACAAAGAGTAATGAGGTTATCGATTGAGGCTACAACCAAAGAAGCAGTCTTCAACACCTGCACGCTCCCGCGGGAAGAGAAAGAACGCTCGAGTGCAACATCCTCAAAAATGCGGCCTGAGAAAAGGCAACTCATTGATTTTCGATAGATTATTCCATTAGGGCCCTAATGTAGTGTGTAGGGGGGACAAACACCATCCTTCTACTTGATTGGAAAATAAGCAAACGGGGCCGCCGTTGGCCGGGGCCTCCCTCTAAGTGGATGGGAAAAGTGCGAGTGCATTAAGGTCCTCCAGACACGCTGTAGATAAAGTCAACATCATTTTCAGCGCCACTTAGCTTGGGACTAATTGAGATAATGATGAGCCTTTGTGTTGTGCTTGCCATTTTTGCCTCGCTTTTGACACCGTGTGGGAATATTTGGAGAGGCAGTCATAAATTGTGAAACAAAAATACAGTACACCTCCTTCAGGAGACGTCTTCCGCTCGGCGCCCTTGTTTCGCGGCTGCCTGAAAGTTCTCTCGCGTATGTTTTGAGACAAAACAAAGCCTCCTGTCCCATTTCTATTTTTTTTTTTTATATCAGACAGCCTCCATAGATCCAAAGTTGTGTTCATGTTATGTCAGGGTACCCAGTGAAGACATGAATTGCGTCGCTGTCAAAAGTTTAGCAACGCTACAGTTGCCCCAGTTGTTATTGACACCTTGAAAGCATCGGCGTCTTGTTTCGCCTTTCCAGCGACTTCTTCCACCACTCTAACTGTCAAACCTGCACGTCTCAACGGCGCATTTTTCGCAACCCTCGCCGCGCTTTGGCGACGGGGTTTGTCACTTTCCTCGACGAGATCGTCCTCGCGTTGCACCCTCGCCTTTGTTAGGCACTCCATGGATTCCCGTGGAGACATTTTAACAGTGGAATTCTTCTCGGGGGCTTTGTCGCATTCTGAGAATCTACAGACAAGAAAAAGATTCCTTAAATAAAAGCTTAAATTATATATATTCTGCATTTATTTCTGGGTTGCCATATTATAAGCGTTGCCATGTGTCTTAAAGGTTCCGTGAAGTGAAAATAAACGACTTAACCAATAAATCCCACAGAGCACGGTGTTCTTAATAATCCTGCCAAATCTGAATAAAAATAAAAAAATAAAAACCAAATACATCAAATAAGTCTTCAAAAAAAAATCAAGCTGTTGTGGGCGTGTCCACTGACTGCATCTGAAATGGCATCCCACTCAAATGTTAAATGTCAAGAATGAAAAAAATTGATATCTGACATCGTGGGGCTTCCCCAAGCTGCAGCAACATCTTCTTTCCCAAGAGGTTATTTGATCTTTTTTTTCATCCTTTTTATTTTCAAGGTGACCAAGACTGGACGGGCCAGCTACTTTGTCTCCTACATGAGAGAACCGTTCAGACGCATGCAGTTGCCCAAATATTGTCTGCCCAAGGTAAGTGTCGATAAGAAACACTTCCGCTCTAATCTTGTCTTTTGTTAGATGGCCACCTAATACAAAAAAAATTCAATCAGTCGTTCCTTCAAGCTGAAATGAAATCACTGAACTGAATTTAAATCCATCAATTAGCGCTTTGGAATGTTACCAAGCTAACACGGCTAATGCTATCCCATCGCTATGCACAGGACATGCATATCATTAGCACAGATGAGAAGCAAGTGTTTGCTGCAGTCCAAGAATGGAACCAGAACCACACGTACAGCCTGTACATCTCCGACTCGCCCGGCGTCTACTTCAGCCTCTCGCTGGAAAATCTCAGGACCACCAGGGGACCCACTGGAAACCTGCTGGTCGACTTCTACAAGGTTGTCACATTGCTTGATTATTTTATTCTTGATGCTTAGAATTTTTAATGGAGATTCATACAACAATTTTTCCGAACGTACCATCGTGTCCAGGTGGAGGGGATCAGCGGCATGTATCTGGCCAACAAGCTGGTGGACCACCGTGTCAAAACGTTCATCACTTACAATAAAGGTCAAACGTGGGCCCTGCTGCCGGCGCCCGCCACCGACGTGGCCGGGAACAGCATCCACTGCGTGACGGTGAGCCCAGCACGATGCGCTCGTTCACGTTTCGCCCTCGTGGGATGCGCTCTAGATGCTTTTTGATTTACGGCCCAAATTTGCCGGGGCCGGCGGGTGGGCGCTTTGGCTTCACTGCCACCAACCTCCCTCTAAGACCAACGGGGAAGCTCGGGCGCTGGAATGGTTTTATTATCCGTGTAAGTCACACCGTGTCATTAGGTGTCGTTTCTGGGGGGGGGGCAGACTTTCCATTAACCCGTGTGACTTCAATTCACCGAATGCTGTTGCGCCAGGCTAATGAATGTTAGATTACACTGAATTATATTACGAAGAATAGATGCGTTGCCACCGAGTCATCAGCTGATATATGCAACTTATTTCCTTCCTGACACCGTGTTTGATTTTTTTTTCTTCTCCTCATGTCGTGTTCAACTGCATGGTATTGTGGAATCTCCACATTAAAAAAAATTAATTGTAGCCCATCAGAAGAACCCAACAAATTGATTTTTGCTTGTGGACCAAAAATTGCACTTTTTTTTTTCCCAGTTGACCTTTTTGCTAAGCGTCATTAGCGCCACAGCCTATTATTCGCCTAATGTTAGCGTTTCGGTTAACAAGCCAACAACAGCATGCCATTATTTGTCCACTAATGATGCTAAATTGCTGGCTAAAGCACACCCAATGGAGTGCAACTAATCCAGCGGACGCCCGATAAGTTGTTTTTTTTTTTTATGTATTTCATTTGTGTCGTGGTTGGTTACAGGATTCTCCATGAAATATGTTGTGTATTGAATTTCACCCAGAGCTATATTTCACATTTCACTTTGTTGCAGCAATGACCTCAATACTGACCCCCGACCCCTGCCCCCGCTCCCCTGCACAGCCTGCCTTCACCTCAGTGGCCCTATTGATGTTTTCCAATATGCTACATAAGGAGTGGAAATGATTTTCCGTTTCTTAGCGTCACATCCTGAGAGACTTTAATTACACGCTTCTTTGCATTTATAAAAAAAAAAAATTAAATGGCCTGTATTTCCTCATTGGGGTTTTTTCTGGGGGGCAACAAACATGGCTTTTGTTTCTTCTCTCTGCTGATGAAGGCACGGCCGCTTCCGGTTAATTGCCGAAAATGATACATAATTACATCCGCAGGTGATGTGACGCCATTATTAATCTTATTGCTTTTGTTGACAGCCTTTTTGTTCACTGCATCTTCATCTGGAGATGTCGGAAAATCCCTACACGTCCGGACCCATCACTAGCAAAAAGTCGGTACCGGGAATCATTGTTGCCACAGGTAGGCTATTTTCTTCTTGCTATTTATTTATTTGTGTCATATTTGATAAAATATGTTGTCCTGTTTGCTGATTTTGGTTTACTTTGGACCTCCACTCTTCACCAGGGACAAAAGTTACATAATTGACGCCTGTCATAAAAGCACTAGGGGGGAAAAGCACTTTTTTGAACCCTTCAAAATCATGATGAATAAATAATATATATTAGACAAAATATCAAAAAGCATATTTTTTAAATGTTGTTAAAATATTTGAAATATACATTTTAAAAAAATCACAAGTTTGTGATGGGTCCACTGTATGATCCTGTTCCCATTACCTTCATTATGATCCACATTTTGATTTAAGTATGAATTACACATCGTTCTTGGTCTTTTTTTTTTTTAATGCTGACGACTGATAGTCATAAGTGTTATTTCCCTTTACCATGTCACATTTAAGTTCTTAACTTGACTATGCAATACATTTTATATGAATCAGTTTGTATTAGGTTCTTTTTTGTCTATACTTTTCTTTCATTTAATACAATGTGAATGTTCACCTCACTTTAGAAAGCTTTTTTTTTTTTTTTACGCAATACCACGCCGCCTCATTTTGCCTTCAAGCTTAAATCTCCGTTGACATTCTAAAGTTGCATTAATGTGTCCTCTGTTGTGGAATGAGGACGTACAAAAACTCACCAAATAATTCACTATTTTATCAGTTGATGCTGCATTTCAGTATATCGTGTCTCCCCCCTCCTCCCCCCCTACTTTCAACCAGGCAATATCGGAATGGAATTGTCCTCCGCCAACCTTGGCATGTTCATAACGTCTGATGCAGGAAATAGCTGGCGACAGGTGGGTGTGCGCACGCACGCAACATTGAAAGAATAAGTATATGTCATTACACAACTATTTTGCCTTCTTTATGTGTAGATCTTTGATGAAGAGCACAACATTTGGTTCCTGGACAACGGCGGGGCTTTGCTGGCCGTGCTGCACGCGCCCACGCCGATTCGACACTTGTGGTGCGTACAGCTATTACTCAACAGGATGACAAAAATTGCCGGCGCGGAAAGTTTTTTTCTTTCTTTTGGGCTAGATAATTACTTTAGCCCCATGGTACACGACATTCCGTGTCCTTGATATCTCGCTTAAGGTACATTTTTTGTAATACAATGCAACTACAGCACTGGCGGAGCTAAAGGGGTGTCCGCGGGGGCACCGGATCCCCCCCATCCATCAATGCAAGAATAGTCAATCGAAAAGAAAAATGAAATAATAAAAAAAACAAAATAAATAAAATAACTACTTCTACTAGTGGGGCCTAGTTGTTCCATTTATGTCCTTGATTGTCTTTGAGTGAGGAAAAATGGTCTTCTCATACTTCAACCGGACATGGAGGATACGGAATAAATACTTTCAATTTTGCTGCTCCTCAACTGTCGCAATCATTTACAGCAGCGACAATTCAGTAAGAGGCAGCTGCCCGCGCTGGGATGCGACGCTCTGAGTGTTTTTATGTAAATCTGACGTCCAAGAAGGTGGAAATGGGACGTTAGGAACGGCCTCCTCAGTCGCTCACATTGCGGTAGCTTTGTAACGTCGTCTACTCTGCCGCACGCCCGCCCCCTTGTCAAAAGTGATTAAGCTGCTGAAGAGGTGATTTCCAGGACGGCCCAAATCTATTTCCACTGCTACAACCTGAGTCATATCTCCCTTTGCGGGCATTTTGTCACTTATACGCGGGAGGAACATTTATCCTTTAGTTTTTGACTGTCCTGAAATGTTCTCACCTTGAGCAGCTTCCCAAACTTCATTTGTTTGATACCAAACAAAAAAAGCGTTGATCATCTTGTACGTCCCCTCCCTCATTTTTCTTGTTGTTTGATGTTGTGCTCCTAAACGTCGCACTCTATTGTGTCACATGAAGGATCAGTCTAGACGAAGGCAAGAAGTGGGACCGTCACACTTTCTCCCTGGCGCCTCTCTACGTGGACGGAGTCCTGATGGAGTCGGAATCCGACAATCACATTATCACGTAAGCAACGGAAACTTGCGCCGGTGTAAACAAACAACGCTTGTTTGAGAACCACCAATAAATGTTGATAAAACCAGAAAGAGCAAAAAATGAACTCCTTATTAGATCAATATACTTTATTTCATTTTATTCTGGCCTCCTGAATTCTGCCTAGCAACAAGTGGCCAGGCTAACATTTCATGTGAGGAAGAAACAACCAAAATGAGTTATGATCCAATCGTTAAGAAACGATTCTCCCCATTTTAAATACATTTTTCACATCATCCCGCAGTTTCTTTGGACACTTCAGCCATCGCTCAGAGTGGCAGCTGATGAAAATCGACTACAAGGGTCTGTTCAGTCAGCGATGCATGGATGGAGACTACCAGACATGGTCCCTGCACAACAAGGTAACAACAGCAAGACTTGAGACATTTACAAACTCCTGCTAGGAGTCGAGCAGCAGCATTTTGGGGACGCTTGGGTCATAATTAGTCAATTGTGGCCACTCCCACAGCACTGTAGCCCTCCCTCTCGCAGATCCGCCAGCCTGCACTTGTTTTTGTTATGACACTGTCAACACCTTTTGATGTGTTTTTATTGAAGGGTGAGCTGTGCGTGATGGGTGAGAAGCAGATTTTCATGAAGCGTCGGCCCGGAAACCGCTGCATGTTGTCCCAGGATTACTCCAGGATCTATTCATCCGAGTCATGCCAGTGCACCGCCTACGATTTCGAATGGTGACTGCTTGTTCGCCCCCATGAAATGCTTGCAAATCTCCCAAAGTTAGCGCTAATTGCTTCGCTGACATGTTTCCAAAGCGACTCGCTTATCAAGTAGACATTAATTAAAGACGCGCAGATCCTTTTGCATGCATTAATACAGTATCAGGTTCCAAGAGTCGCAAATATGACCGCGTTTTTTGACTCTAATTATAGTGAGAACTTTTTGTCGCTCCGCTGCGATTTGCAAATAGCTTATTAGAATACAATTAATAATGAATTGCCCAATTAATTTTAAATGTCTGTCAGAAATTCTGTTTGATCGGGCTTGTCTGACAATCTTGTCGCTATTTATGGCGTTAAAATATGCCGCGATGAAACAATTATAAAATCTTCCTCGTGATGCTTGGGTTTTTTGGCAGGCTTTGTAAAAGTTGTCCTGCTTTTTTTTTTTTTTTTAATATCCGTGCGCAGCGACTACGGCTGGGAACGTCGCACCGATGGGAAGTGCTCCCCCGCTTTTTGGTTCGATCCAAATGGCGCGGCCAAAAGTTGCAGCGCGGGCCAGAGTTTCCTCAACAGCACCGGGTCAGTGTTCCCTTACATCAAGTCCTTCAAAAAATTAATGAAAAAAAATTGGAAATGAGACACGAAGTCAGCACAGGTTAATCGTCATTGTCATCGGTTTGCTTTCAGGTATCGCAAGGTTCTGTCCAATAACTGCAAAGAGGTCGGAAGGAGCGTGTACTCGCCAAGACGACAGGGGTGTCGCTCCAGACCGCCCCGAGGCCTTCGCTTGACCACCGGCAGCGGCGAGCTCAGCGCCCGCGCCGGAAGCAATGTGACGTTCATGGTTCATCTCCAAGACGTAAGTTGCCGTTTGACACTCTTTTATAAAAAATAATAATAATAAAAAAAATGTTTTACCTTAGTCACTCCTAGAGGACATAATGCTCCTCTGACGTCTTGCTCTATTTTTTAGTATTTAACTAACCAAATTTTTAAAACTAAATATATATGTTGTGGTGCCTGACGTAAAATACGAAGCACAAACACTTCAATAATAGAATATGCATTTAAGATTTTACAAGGTGACAGTAACCTCTTTCAAAAATCTTTCAAAGCAAAATCAGAAATGTTGGCTCTCTTGGACTATGTTGTTGTAATGCAAAAATCCAGCCTAGGGGGCGCCAGAAGTAACGCATAGCGTAAGTATGATGTCTCATGTTTGCCCGGTTCGTTATGCCTGTTGACAACTTCTAATTACCAAGTGCAAGCAAATTAGAATCTCCGATTAGCATCGCTAATTAGCCTTATGCACAGCGCAGCTCGGGATGAGGTGCTTTGAGTTAATCAGGTCAAGTAACTTGTACAACTAGTAAAATGACATCTAAATACACACCACAATGTCATCGGTCCATTCATAGCTCACCTGTGTTTTTGTTGACATCGGGCTGCTGCTATTTGATTTCCCATATGTGCCCAATTAGGACTCTTGAACGTTTACGTGAAGAAGCTGAATGCTGTCACGTTTGAGCACTCCACAATAAATCTTGTCTTCATCAAAGTTCACTCCCTCCAAGCATTTACTATAAATGAGAGGGAAAAGGCAAGTTGTAGTCATTATCTCGGTGAAGGTCGGCGTGGATTGATGATGTGTAATTAAAGTGAAAAAACACCGGTACACATGGTAACGCCATGCGGCTTTGTCGATCATGAATAAACATTAGGGATCTTTTTAGCAGCCATTGATTATATTTTGTCTGAAAGTAAGAGTAAGTAGCCGGAGCATGCAGTGTGAAATTGCTTTGTTTCCTTTTCACTTTGAAAATTTAGGCAGCATCACTGCGCAACATGAAATTTGGTAGGCTTGTCTAAAATAACTAGAGCCACAAAAAAAATCTCAAGGACCCACACTTGGAGATATACAAATAATTATTTCTAAATATGTGTTTTGGGGGTAAGAAACCCTAAAAAGCATCTTTTATTCAATTTTCAAGCATGTCAACACCTACTAAATTATAATTAACAAAGTGATGTAACTATTGCGTCTGTGGTGACGACTAATGATTAATGTTGTGGTGTTGTGAGCAAGCCTTTGTTTGGCCTCTTGTGGAAACGCATCTGGTGGCAGACAACTGTTTTTTCCTTATGACCGCATTCAGCTTTTTGATTTTTATTTAATAATCTTATTTTCTGGGATATTTTCCTTGCAGCACAGATCTGGCGATCTTTTTTTTTTCCTCCTTTGTTTTTGTTCACTGTTCAAGTGTGCAAATATTACCGAGATACTTGGGCGGGAGCGTAACGTCCCTATTTATTTATTTGATTGATTAATTTATTAAAGAGAATATTAGTAGGGTTGGAGCTGTAGGCTTTGCCAAGGCCCTCTTGGAATCGTATTCTGATCAATGAATGGCCCTTTTTTGGGGGGGGGGTTGCCCTTTATTGAAATTAGATTTTTGTTGGAGAATTTTCTTTGTATTTAGTCTGAAATTGAAGAGGAAGTCTGCCATTTTGGTTGGAAGCAACAATTTGACCAAACTGCGGGGCTCATATTTTGACAAATTCCGACTCTGTATTTCACCCAAGCTAGCCCAAAATAGAAGCTGGGCAGATGATTTGACGGATGATTGACACTCAACTGCCAAGCGCTTTCCACCTCTGCCATCATCTAATGTGGGATGAGCAGGTCGGCAAAGTTTGATGATGATCTTTTCAGGGATTCGCCAGTCACTAAATAGAATAAGTTCTGAAAAAAAAATACCACTGAACAATTAATTGAAATTGAGATCATTCGTTTATCAAAAAAATATATAAATAAAAACATATGGGAAAAAATAATTGCATATTGTCTCACAATCACAACATTTGTACATATTTTCAGTTTTTTTTTTTTTTTTTTAAATGCTACAGCCTTAGAATAAAATAGATCCGCACAAAACTGTCATGTGAACAAGCAGCCTTTTGGGCGCACTCCAAATTTTGTTGCATACGTAAATGAGCCACAACTGGAAGCAGGTACACCAGACAGATGGTTGACACTCAATTGCCAAGATTTTGACTTTGATTTCATTGGATGAGATTTTACTTTGATCAGGTGGTTCCAGGGCCCGTTCAGCTCTGTTTGCAATTTTAATTACTTCCGATACTCTGAGGAGAGAAACGGGAAAATATTTCCTTGCTGCTTGCTGATTTAACCGTAAAAGACAGCAGCGAATAATAAAGCCTTGAGATACTTGGAAAATACTCCAAGCCATTTCGAGTTGTATTTTCTGACTCGATTGCCTGTCATCGTGTGTGTGTTAGCAGCGACAAAGCCTTTGTGACACACCTGAAGGGACGACTCGGGCTGAGCACTTTAGCGGCGCAGCTCATGGACGTGCTCCATTACAAGGCTGACAGGTGTTGCTCCCCCTCCCCGCCCCCTCCTCAGGGAGACTCGCCGAGGACCAGCGTCCAGCTCGACTTTGGCGACGGCATCCGGATCACTTACTCCAACCTGAGCCGGGCCGACGACGGCATCCAACACACCTACCGAGCCACGGGGATTTACCGCGTGACGGCGGCGGCCGAGAACAGCCTGGGATCCGACAGCTGTGTGCTCTATCTGCACATCACCAGTACGCCAAAAATCAAATACTCACACATTGTCTCTTCTGCTTTTCACTTATTCATAGAGTACTTTTCAGACTTGGGAAGTAGCTCCGGTGAGCTGTGAGATGGTAGACTGGCGCAGGTTTGGGACCTGTAGTGGAAGGCGCCATGTTATTTGATGTTACAAATAATAAATAAATGAGTGCGGGAGACTCACGATTACAAATACGTATGACTGAATACTATTCACTGGAATAATATATATAATACTAACCCGGACCTTAATTTGCATATGTGTTGCTACCACAGGTCCAGTTGAGCGCGTGTACCTTTCAGTTCCTCTGGTGGCCTCCAGGGGCAAGGAGACCAATCTCACAGTGATGGTTTGGCCGAGTCACATCAGGACGTTGACTTTCTTCTGGTGGATCGGCAACAGCTCAGAGGTGACAAGCTCCGCTTCTGCAAATACATTCGGCCTGTGTTCAGCCGCACCGCCTCCCTTTGTCGTCTGACAGTATTAGAGATGTTTGGGGATTATATATTTTTTAAAAGCCTCAGACAAAGGTTACCCCAATCAGCTGGTGATCATGGTCACCCCTGGCCCCCCACATAGCTCCGCCCCTGGATGTGTTATTGTCTTTCTGTTGTCTCGTTTCTAACGCAGCCTATTATAACGCTGGATGGGAGTATCTCGTACACGTTCCAGAAGGAGGGAACAAATAAGGTCACGGTCCAGGTGGCTTCTGGAAGCACGGTGCTGCAGGATTCCAGGGATATCACCGTTAAAGGTTAACGTGCAACTTTAATTGGTGACATGAATATGCAACATATGTGGTCTGCTCGCCGACGTGGATGAAATGTCACAGCGAGCAAACACAGAAAATCTTGACGCCAATTAACTCCGACTTTTGGGAAAATGAGTCAAATACTGGCGGTGGAAACAAATGGTTTGTTTTTGTTTGCTAGAGTTTTTCAGGTCGCTGCTGCTGTCCTTTTCGCCGACGCTTGACGAGCACAATCCTGACATCCGCGAGTGGCGGGAGGACATAGGCCGCGTGGTGCAGACAGCCCTGTCACAGGTACGTCAACTCCCAACCGCGACTCGCTGGACCAGCCGTACCTCCCTGGGTCATTAGTCTTTCATGTTTCATGGGCTGTGACGGAGATCTTGCCTGTTTTTTGGAAGGCTTCTTTTCTTACTTTATTTGTGATGACAGCAAGCAGACGTTGGGTACATTTCAATGGCCGGCAAGTTGTGTACCAGCCAGCTTTTACCGAGTGAAACTGATGAGAGAAAAAATGCAGAAAGTCAACTTGACAAGCTAGCCAAAAGGAGGATTTGAGCCTAGAAGAGACAGATGGATGAAAATGCTGTGGAAGAGGTGCAAGAGGAAGTTTTTGTGACTTTGTGGAACCACAAAAATGCAAAATTCAGGAAGCAGACAACTTTGATCAAATAGACCGAAGCGGCAAAAACAAACCAGTGCGACAACAGTAATTGTCCGCCAGAGGCTAAACTGGTTTGCTGTCCAATGGGCTGCAGAAAACTTCAAATCGAAAAGATTAAACAGAGATTTTTCTTTTTGAGACTATTCGCCACAAAATAAGTGGATCGCACGTCTGCCTCGCAGTTTGGAGGTTTTGGGATTCAAAGTGCAAAATTAATGACGTCATTTTTTCTTGTCAGGTTGCTGGCGTTCACACCAGTCAGTTGCTGGTGTCTTTGTCTCCTGGACTTCCAACCACGGCGGAGCTCTTCATCCTGCCCGATGTGCTCACGCCAAATGAGCACAAGAGGCAAACGCGGGAGGAACTGCAGACGGTAGGAGGAACATATATATTATTATATTCATATATATATTATATTATAAAGTAAAATAAATATGTATATATATGTTTTGCCACTCACAGTGCTTCACTTTTTCTTTTCTTTTTTTTAATGTTTCTAAACAGATATCTGACATTTTTGTCAGCCTCCTCAACCAAGGCCTGGTCCACTTTGAGTTGAAGGTTGGCACTCGTGTCAGCGTCTACATCACTCAGCAAACTTTGGGTACGTGGCTCTCTGACGGCACGTCCGCATACTCGACTTTCAGCCGACACAACGTGCGCATCACCGCGCACCTCCTTCTTTCTTATAAGTCGTCGATCGATGACGTGATGGACGGAAAGGCGTTCGAGACCGCCGAGGTCGCGTCATCGTTAGCATATCGCGAAAGCACGTGAACGAGGTCCTATGTGGCTTTACCCTTTTCATCCGCCGATGGATCTGTCTTCATTTGTGTCGCCGTTCAAAGGCCTGCATCGCCTTTTAAGATGATCCCCAAAAGGTCACGCTTCATAGTCCTTCCTTAAGAAGAGCAAGAGGAGGGGGACAAACTTTGAATATCGCATGTCAGCATTTAAAAAGCCATGACAGTGCAACATGACGGACCCCGGGGAAAGCCTGCGGACAGCCGAGATGTTCCTTTTGCACCCCGAGGAGGTCAAATGGTGTCCGGCCCAGAGTGACAGATGTGATGAGTTGATGCATCTGTTTTTGAAAGTTTTGTCGTCGTTAGAACACCATCAATCTCATGTTTGTGTTGTGAAGATATTGCTGCATCTTCAAGCAATGCTGGAATAATCGATGGTACTCCCTCACAGCAGCCAGTGGAGAAAAGCAGATAGGGAAAGGGATAAATGTCTTTAAAAGACAATATAAATGAAATATTACAATCATAAAATTAAAAGTTGTAAAATATTTTTTGAAAAAATCTGCCATAAAGATGTTTCTAATGATTTCTGCCCATCTGCACAATATTATTGAATAAATGTAAAAAAAATACTTTTTAAAATATATTCTCTAGCACCGCTAGTGGATTCCAGCACCCTCCACAGCGGGTCGGCCATGTTGGTGATGATCTGCGTGGTGTTTGTGGGCTTAGCGGCCTTCTTCATTTACAAGTTCAAAAGGTAAGCCCCCCCACCACAAATTTGGAAATCTCATACTCATCTCCTTTCTCGTCAAATCCTCTCACGGTCATCCTGCTCTGTGCCCGTCCAAAAAAGGAAAATCCCTTGGATCCACGTGGAGACGGAGGACAGTCGGGAGAAGGAACCCGAGATGATCAGCACGGTCAGTCAGAAGGACGACATGTCCAAAGTCAACCTCGCCGACTTTCCCTCGGAGAAGGACTTCACGGAAAAGCAGCTGGACGCCAGGAAACGAGGTACACCTGTTTTCTCTTGAAACGCCATCACTCGGCAAACGACAGCGTGGACGCCGACGTGACAGCGTGAAATGGAGTGCGGGAACGTTTGTGACACGTTAATATGGGATTTCGAGTGAAGCTGTCGCCGCAAAAGGCTTACGACTGTCATTTAGGCAAAGCGTGCTCGCTCACAAAGTACACCTGCTGACTCTCAAGCAGGGGTGCTCAAACGTTTGAAATATGACCCTTGTAATCCTGACAGCAGTTAAATAATGTAACCAAGGTGGGATTTAAAAAACAAAACAAAAAAAATTCAATATTCATTACATGTTTAATAGGAAAGAAAATTGAAATCAGTTCTTCTATGTACACAAAAAGGATAAAAAGTCTACATATTTTATAGTTCAACATCAAAATAATGTAAAAAAAAATTTAAATGGCACAGACATGGAAAAGCAGCTCGCGAGAATGACTAAGAAGAAAAAAGGGGAAGAAAGCTTGGGTGCTCTCACCACTGAGGCAGACGTGCTAGGCATAAGCATCATGCTGCCCCCTAATGAGATCCAATACATTAAAAAAAAAAAAAAAAATCTTAGCAATGCTTACTTTTGATTGACAGAGAGATTCATTTCATTCCTCTCACATGACATGAAGGCTGCAGACTTTTTTTTTTCTTCGCACCTTTTGTAGTGCTGCTTCTTTCTTTCCAAGCGGTCGCCAAAGTGAAACCAACCCACTGTTGTTGACGAGATTTTATTTTTTTTTTTTTCCCAGGCTCGCAGGGTGAAAGACATTTAATTTTCTTTTTTTTTTTCTTTCTTTTCATTAAATCCCTCAAGTCTCACTTTGAGTCTGCTTTTGAGATGGAAGTGTTTCCAATCAGGTGTGCCAGGAGCGTCAGATCCATCATCGGCTCACGCGGTTGCAGGGTCGCCCCTCGGATTACCAGACGATTAATAGCTCAGACATTAAAAGTGCTTCCTTTATTGCTGTCATCCACAAGAAACAGGTGGATTTCAAGTGTTGGAATGTATTTAAAAAGCAGTACTAAATATTTTTTTAAATGGCATTTAATTTGTAAAAAAATTATATTTAAAAAATTAACTTCATCGGCATTTTCACTCTTTTTTTTTTTCCATTTTTTAAATCTGCATCCAAACACAATCAAGGACAGAAATCTCTTCACGACAAACCACATCAAGTCACACCTCAAACTAAAGGTTAGGATGAGGAGCTCGGTAGATCTGTAATTATTTTTGTTTAGTATGTACTCGCATGTTTCATGTTTCCCCCCCCCCCTACTCTGGCGTGACTATCTTTGTGCTTTTTATTTTATACGCTATTATTACAGTCACTTTATAAATCTTCATCCTGACCTTAAGTGTGCTCACTACTGCGAGATTGTTTCACCTTTCAAATGCGCCTGCGTCTGCACAATCTCAACAGCCTCACTTACATTTATCCCCCCGACCTCACGGGCTCGCTTTCAGCGACTAGTCGGTAGGCCACGCCCCCTCTCCGTTTCCATTTCTCGGCTTGATGTGCGGGGGAGAAGTTGAGAGCTTCACCTGTAATGACTGTTGCGTCATTATTTGTCTTCCTTCTTCTCAGGATCGATGGGGAGGAATATGGACAGAATTGTAACGAGGGAATATCCAAACTGTACAAACGTCTAAAGACACACACACTGTAACCCAGTAAGTACACAATGTTGTGTTTCAATTGTGCTGCAATTGTGTGCTTTGTCGGCTTCTCTTTTTGATAATAGTTCCTTCATGCTGATAGTCGCAATCGTTTCGAGTCATGGTTTCACACTTCTAACAAATAGGGTTGAGTAACAACTTTACAGTTAAGGATTCATACGCCAGGCGAGGCTGTAGAAAGTATTTCAGGGAAACAAGGTATTTAGTGGGAAAAAGTATTTAGAAAAAAATCTTTAGATGTGGTTAGGGCTAATAAATATAGTCAAATTAAAATATTTACTGGGCCAAAAACGCACATGACAGTGAACCCCTGTTTATGTTCACTTCCAACTGTTAAACTGTTTATCCCAAACACATAAAGCATAACAAAATTCAACCAAATCATGAACCGACGTCTAGCGATTGGCCGCTAACATAGCAAAACAGATTTCCGTAAACCAGCTATATTATTCAATTAATGTTTGATAGCAGTTTTCTGTCAACGAGTAATTCACCAATGTGAGCCCGAAGGCACTTTGAGGCCAAGTGTAACTTCAACACACGTGGAGCATAGCTAAGCTGAACAAACATAATGACAAAACAGCTTGAGAGCTGACTGCAGACATTTTTTAACTCAACAAGTGTACATAAAATCAAAAGAAGGAATGTAAATCTCAAAATTTCATTTGAACTCATTCATTGTTTCCATGTCCAATGTCTCATTAATCAACTACTGTCAGCATTTTTACACTAGCATGCCCTAATTAATTGTAAAAAAAAATTATATAAAATATATTTAAGAGTATATTAGGGTGAGCAATTGTTCTCTGTCGTAGTGATTTTAAAGCTTTCTTGGCACATGAAATAAACATAAGTGAAACACCTTGTTCTATAGTCCACTTGTGCAATGGCCAAGCAACGTGCATGATCTCTATTACCGATGACTTTTTGTGTTTGTCCTTTTTCTTACTGTGAGTACATTTTGAAACGTTCAGAATAAATGTATTTTTATATGGCACCGTTTTATTTCCCTCTATTCTGCAACTGATGAGAGCTATTTAGATATGTAATTGTTTTTGTCAATGAGATGACATGGTTCAGCAATAATAATGTCAAAAATTAATTTCTAATAAACCACATCAAGTCACACCTCAAAGTAAAGGTCATGGTGAGGACTCTCCAGATCCGCAATTGCTTTGTCAATATAGCCTCATGAGATGATGTGAAGATCGAAAAACGTGTTTCAATGTTTTTGGTTTGTTAAATAATGACTTGTCTCTTTGTTTATTTACTAGGAGCAACCTGAAGGTGTTGCACTAAGCCTGACTGCTATTTTGAACTGTTCCTAATTTCTTCCTCCTTATCGGAGGCCCCACTTCCAGCTGAAGAAAACTTTTTATGATCTCTTTAAAGTGCTACTTTCTTGTGTAATTTCCTGCTAAAAGCATCTGAATGATATGACTTGAATATTACAGCACTCAACGTCAACTCTGTTTAGTCATCTGATTAGATTCAAATTTTGCACCTTAATTCAGGTCTATCCTTTATATTTCAGATGGAAAAAAAAACATTTGACTTCCCCTCCACGATTCCTCAATATATTTTCCTCACGTCAAAAAGGCTAAATTAACTCCCACACCGAATTGCCCTGCAGCCTTTTGTCGTCTTGCCACTCTAAACATCTCACACCAATCTTCATCACTCCCGTTTGCCATGTGCGCCCTGGGAGCCTTCTCGTAGACACCCTTGCTCTCTCTGTCCCTCTAACTGCTTGGAGATGTGCTGGCAGAGTGCAATCTAATTGAACGGCGACAACAATCGCTAATGGATGCTCGGCCGCCGTAATGTCGCACTCGATGAAAGGAAACACGCTCATCAATTCCGCATTGTGGCGCCGGGCGATTGCTGCGGGTTATTGTGCGCGGGACATTAGTCATTCAAGGTGCGACTCGCAGACTTTCTTCCCCGGGAACGGGATAATTAATTTGTCGCGCAGCGGGAGAGTCAGTGCTAGTGTTGGCTCGTGAGTGAACGATTCGTTCAAAGGGACGAATCTTTTCAGTGAACGATAGTGAACGTTCTTTTTTCAGTTCATCTGATTTCAACCAGTAGGTGTCGGTAATGCGCATTGAGGCTGGTGCTACCTCTCCGTAAAACAAAACGAAGAAGAAAATGACGTAACTTCCCGTTCACGAACGAGTCGTGAATTGCATTTCCCGTTCACCAAGTGAACCGACCTGTGAGTGACTTGCATTTCCAGTTCTTCGCGAGAACGGGTCAGCGAGGGAACGAATCCTGCCGTTATGCCAAAACGGGGAGATTATGCTTCTCTTTGGGTAATCTTGATTTTATAACACTTATAGTAGTGTTTAAATAACGTATGCATATATACGCCTAAATATTATCCAATATATCTACTGCAATTTCATATTAGATTGCTGGTTTGAAATTTACTTTTAATATGATTTTTTTATATTTTTTTAATAAACATTTATGTTAAAACTTGTCTGGTGTTTTATTCCTTGTTTTTATGTTTGCCAATTAAAACATAAGAATGTTGACCATGATTTTTTCCCTAATGAAGTGGCCTGTGATTAGGTACACCTGAAAATGGCAGTGTACCTAATGGAGTGTCCGAATGACGTCACCGATCAAACAGCCAATCAGGAAGTGGGGGTGAAGGCGGTTGTGGCACAACCACTTTCGCTTAAGCTTTTTCCCTAATGAAGTGGCCTGTGATTAGGTACACCTCATGGACAGTTCAATTGGTAGGTAAAAAATAAACAAGAAAGTGTAGCGAACGATTCATTTGAACAAATCTTTTGAGCGAACCGATTCTAAAGATTCAGTTCACCTGAACTGGAATGCACATCACTAGTACAAAAGAGTGCAGACGGCCAAGGACATCCAAGTCGAAATAGCCGACTGGTCAGTGACATGCGCTCTTGCTCGGAAATACAAGGTTTGATCCCAGGTGTGAGCGTACGCACTTTTAGAATTGGAATCTCGCTATGCAAACAAGGGCAAGTATTATGTGTAAATAGATAAGGTGGCCCCACCCCCAACTTGGCGGAGCAAACCAATGGATCACGGCCACTACCTAGAGGGCGGGTGGAATCCAGTAGGACACTTCAATAGGTACACGACACGAGGTAAAAAAAATAAATGAATGAAAAATGAATAAATGAATTGTTTGCATATGCGTCCACGTATACAAAGTGAGGTTCCAATTCTAAAAGCACATCAGGTACATGTGTACGAGGGAATCTTGGAAAACATATTGGAACGCGGCCCCAAGGACTAGAGCTTGACACCTGTGACCTTTGACCATGATATTTCCCTCATAAAGTGGCCTGTTATTAGGTACACTTGAAAAGGGCGGTGTACCTAATGGAGTGTCCGCGTGATTCCCTCGTTAAGTGCACCTGCGGGAAAAGTTTTAGCTCCTGTCGAACGTGAAAATGACCAAACCACTCGACCAGAGCCTGCTCGGAAACCAAAGGGGATTTGGTCATATTGATAGGGTATCCTCCGTCCAAACATGTTCGGTGTTGAAAGTTTCAACGGATAGTCCGAAGCAACCCTTTCCACAGTAGTCACCCTGACAGGCGACCACCCTCGTTAAGTGCAGGTGCGTGAAAAGTCGTGTTATCGGGTTTGTCGTATCATTGTGTGTGTGTGTGTGTGTGTGTGTGTGTATCAGGGTTTGTGTTAGGCTTGCTCTCGCTTTTGCTGTGCTTAGGGTTAGGCTTGCTTATGCAACCAAATCACCTCAGTTGTTTATCACTTCCTCTGATATTTTTGAACTTACCGTAATTTTCGGACTGTAAATCGCCCCGGAGTATAAGTGAGCAGCAGGGGGGGGGGGCCCCATTTCAACCCCTTCCACTGAGTGCCAAGCAGGGAAGAAATGGGTACCATTGTTATAGTCACTGGTATGACTCGGCAGGGGTTTGAACCCACCACCTCCCAGTCTCAGGGCGGACACTCTCCTCTTAGGCCACTGAGCTGGTAAACACTTGTGTCGTAGTATAACACTTATAGTCGTTTTTAAATAACGTGTATACCTATATACGCCTAAATATTGTTATCCAATATATCTACTGCAATTTCACATTAGATTGCTGGTTTGAAATTTGCTTTTGATATTATTATTTTTAATAAACATTTATGTTAAAACGTGTCCGGCGTCTTATTCCTTGTTTTTATATTCGCCAATTAAAACATAAAAATCAGACATTTTATGTGACAATATGTGTAGGTACACTACACGAGGTTAAAAAAAAGAGAATAAATAAATAAAGGGTTAATTGCACAACAAAAGCACGTTTACAAATATACAATACAAATATACTCGATACAAATATTTTCATTTGATTGAAGGTAATGGCGTTAACCAGTCGACCAGAGCCTGCTCGGGAACCAAAGGAGATTTGGTCATATTGATAGGGTATCCTCCATCCAAACATGTTCGGTGTTGAAAGTTTCAACGGATAGTCCGAAGCAACCCTTTCCACAGTAGTCACCATGACAGGCGACCACCTGGTGGCGTCAGTGTGCCGAGCGCCGTTGGACGATCAGGAGAAGAAGATTTGAATCGACGGATGTGACGTCAGGGCTTTAGGTCAATCGAAGACAGGTGTGCTCGCTCAAGGGGAGTTATCATATGCAGGTGCCACCGAGCGCGGGCCGGTGGCGGACGGTTTCTCAGGTAAGCGAGCATGCTAGCAAATGTTTGTCGTCTCCTGCCGTTTTTCACGACGGACGCCGTGTTTGTTGCACGATTGGCACGCTTTGTTGCCTTTTCTCACAAGCCGTTTTGTTTTGTTTGTCGCAGGATTGTCGTACTCGTGACTCGGCCGCGTCACGTCCACCTGGAGGTAAATTGTAGGCCGCAGGCCATTTAGCCCGTGAGCAAATGTTTGCAGTTTCTTACGATGCCATTTATTATTTCTTGCAGGATTTTCGCTGTCTAGGGAGTGCTTGAGGTTTCGGCATGGCACGGCACGGCACGCCACAATCCACTTTGCGTCGCGTCGTTGCGCGTTTTGGTGGTATTTTAAATGTCTTTCGCGGTTGTTTTTCTAATGCTGGCCAGCATTTTTTCATTCGTATGTCTATAGAAGGTTCGTGAATGACGCCGCCGATAAGCGCGCGTTTGTCTGACTATAGGAAATGTTAGTTTGACTCTAGTCAACTAAACCATTTTTTAATTATTTTATATGATGCGTGTGCCATTTCCGTGTCATGCAAACTGGTGAATGCAAACTGGTGAATGCAACGTATATGTTACGTCATGTCCAAATCGGACCAAATCCATTCAAAGATGGCGCCCGCCCGCTCGTTCCGTTACGCGACAAACATTTGCGCGGGTTATTTTCTCCCGTTTTGGACGCCACGCCGCCAACCTGGATCATCTGTCCAATGTGAGGTGAGTTGTAGATGATGAAATTAAAATATGAATTATAATCTTGAATAATTCTTGTCATGATGATATATTTTTTTCAAATGTAAAACTACTTAGAATGTATCAAATTAAAATATTAACTATAATTTTGATAGATTATTGTAACTTACTACAATATAATATTTTTTTTCAAATGTAAAACTCCTAGTATGTATAATTGTTGGTAAAAAAATCATGCCATTGGCACTCTACTCAATGTCTATTTTTGTTGCAATAATTTGCTTGTCTTTTGTAGCACTAAAACAGGCCGCCCAGCCAGCATCCTTCTATACAAAGCAAGCAGGAGGCTCTTGAAGGAGCCCTTTCAGTGATGTTGAGGACACTGAGGAAGAGTAGTCCTAAATCAGGTGAAAACCTGTTTTTGTCAAGTTTCAGCTTCCCAACACACAATGGTTGTCGAGTTTTAGCTTCCCAGCACACCATTAATGTCTGTCTGTGTTTTTGTAGGCTGCAAGAGGAGCCGAATGGAATAAGTATACAATTCCACATGAAAAGGCGCAATGGCCTATCCAAAGGCGCAATGGCCTGTCCAAAGGCGCAATGGCCTGTCCAAAGGAGCAATGGCCTGTCCAAAGGAGCAATGGCCTGTCCAAAGGCGCAATGGCCTGTCCAAAGGCGCAATGGCCTGTCCGAAGGCGCAATGGCCTGTCCAAAGGCGCAATGGCCTGTCCAAAGGCGCAATGGCCTGTCCAAAGGCGCAATGGCCTGTCCAAAGGAGCAATGGCCTGTCCAAAGGAGCAATGGCCTGTCCAAAGGAGCAGTGGCCTGTCCAAAGGAGCAGTGGCCTGTCCAAAGGAGCAGTGGCCTGTCCAAAGGCGCAGTGGCCTGTCCAAAGGCGCAGTGGCCTATCCAAAGGCGCAGTGGCCTATCCAAAGGCGCAGTGGCCTATCCATAGGAGCAATGCCATATCCATAGGAGCAATGCCATATCCATAGGAGCAATGCCATATCCATAGGAGCAATGCCATATCCATAGGAGCAATGCCATATCCATAGGAGCAATGCCATATCCATAGGAGCAATGCCATATCAAGTCAAGAATCAAGCAGCACGCTGCAAAAGTCAACATGTGCAGATCATGTGCCCAGGAGGGGGCAGTGTGGTTGCCTTTGGTTATGGGTGCACGACGGAAAGGTTGCAGGTGTGGACAGTGTTTGGGGGTCTGACGGTTGGTCTTGCTTAAGAGGTTGTGGCTTATCTGGATCCAGCGGTGTCTTGTGCTTGGTTGCCATTGACGGCTCACTTGGGGGAGGACGTGGTGACTTGGATGGAGACAAAACTGAATTTTGACGCGGAGCCCAATGTCCAAGCTTGCCATATGACTTGTACCATTTTGTGTCTTTTTCTAACCTGCCACTGTCGTGCTCGCTGCGTTCTTTGTTCTCCCCCATCGGTGTAGGGCGGCGTTGGAGCGAGCCGATCCCGAATGCCCAATTTTGCAATTTGACTCGTACCATTTTGACTTTTTCTAACCTGCCACTGTTGCACTTCATCTAACCCTAACCTACCACCGCTGTGGTACTTGCGTTCTTTGTTCTCCCCTAGGTGTAGGACAGCATTGGAGCGAGACGGTAGCATTTAGTCTTTTTCTAACCTACCGCTGTCGTGCTTAATCTAAGCTGTGTCCTTTGTTCTCTAGGTGAGGGGGCGGTGTTTGGGCGAGCGGGTCCACGAGGAAGACGTAGTGATGCGAGCAGCGCCCAACTGCAGGCCGGACACAAAAGGGGGGGGGGGCGACGCACGGCCCCATCCGACCGGGCGACGCTCACCAATAGTAGCTAGCCGCTGTGATCAAGTAAGCAAGTGACCGACAACTTGGGGTGCTCTTTGAGTTTCTAACATTTATTTCTGTTTCTGCAGATGGCGACCGGGATGTGACACGATCTGATCAGAGGTGAACGGACCGCTGTGGCATCGCTCTGAAGTCGCCGAGTTCTGAGGGAGACCCGCTTCCCTGGAGGCGTCGACCTGCGCAGCTTCAACGTGTGAAATGGATTTTTTTTTTTTTTTTTTTTTTTTTTAATTACACCAGCGGTGTCCCAATGTCTGCTTGAGGGCTGCATACTGAAACAAATTCAGAATTCTTTGACGCAAATTCATGAAATCAATCACGAAATGTTGCCATTGATATTTCGTGCTACAAAGCAGTGTCGTGTTCAGTCGTGTGGTGTGTTGATCTAGTTGCCCCGAGGCTGCCATTTGGACACCAATGGTGACGTGTGTAGGGCTGCACGTGTATTGGAAAACTGCCATATGGTGGTCTAGGTTATTGACATGCACTTTAAGACAGCAAAGATTTTTTTTTTTTTCATGTCTCAAATGAAACATGCTTTCTTGCCTAACTATTTGTAATGAGTTAAGACGATAAGTCATTGATGTAAGTTAAAGTTAACTCGTCTAACTGATCTCATTGCGATCAAATAGTTAACCTCCATCCAAGAATTTTGCACAACTTGCCTCAATGCAGTGATCTGGCCCAATACTGCCATATCATTGATTTTCCAAAATGTTGTGCAGCCCTCATTGAGTGTCAAACGCGCAGCGACGGCAAGCGCAAGCGATCGCGCAGCGACGGCAAGCGCAAGCGGCCGCGCAAGCGACGGCAAGCGACGGCGCAGCGACGGCGCAGCGACGGCGCAGCGACGGCGCAGCGACGGCGCAGCGACGGCGCAGCGACGACAAGCGCAAGCGACCGCGCAAGCGACCGCGCAGCGACGGCAAGCGCAAGCGACTGCGCAGCGACGGCAAGCGCAAGCGACCGCGCAGCGACGGCAAGCGCAAGCGACCGCGCAGCGACGGCAAGCGCAAGCGACCGCGCAGCGACGGCAAGCGCAAGCGACCGCGCAGCGACGGCAAGCGCAAGCGACCGCGCAAGCGACGGCAAGCGACGGCGCAGCGAGACTTTTGTGCTTGTCTTGCAAGGTGGAAGAGACGATGTATGAAACGAAGAGCCGGTGGACGGAGGCCACCAGACCCGCGATTGGTGAGCGGGGTGCAAAGGAAGGAATCGCCCAAAGAAAGCAGTCGCCAAGTGTTGAAGAGGAGCCTGATGCATGACTGGCCAAGGCTGGCCAGAGGTGGTGGTGACATGGCAATCCAATATGCAACACACTTGTTAGTTTTAATTTGATTTCCCTATTTGTCTGCCGTTCAGGGTTGCCGGGGCGGCGGATAGGACGAGGGCCAGCCTGCACCGAGAGGGACTGGGCTGCACCCACAAGACCAGGGAGGGGGCAGGTAATGAGTACGTTGACAGATGTGAGCCGCATGCAACTGAGTGCCGTTTGTCTTTTTGCACTTGTGCGAGGCGGAAGACGAGTCCAACACCGGCCGGAGCAGACCCGGACCTTGGCCCGTGACGAGCGGCCCACACGAGACTGATGGGTGCAGATGCAGCCAGCGTTTTGGGGGGAGTATGACTTTGTTTTTTCTTTTGTGCTTTCCCTACCCCTGTCGGTTTGAATAGGGTAACTAGTAGCACGCACGGGCATTTGGGTTGCTGTGACCCTCTAGATACGAATCGGCAAAGTAGAAACCCCCTCCCTGCTTTCCTCCCCCTCCCTCCCTCACTCGCTCTCTTTCTCCAACGCGCCCGGCAGTACCTGCATGGCCTGGTGCACTCAGGGTGGAACGTGCACAGCAAAAGCAAGCCTAAGCCTAACACTAACCCTAACCCTAACCACAGCAAGAGCAAGCCTAACCCTAACCCTAAGCCTCAGCACAGCAAAAGCAAGCCTAAGCCTAACACAAACCCTAACCCTAACCACAGCAAGAGCAAGCCTAAGCCTAAGCCTCAGCACAGCAAAAGCAAGCCTAAGCCTAACACAAACCCTAACCCTAACCACAGCAAGAGCAAGCCTAACCCTAAGCCTCAGCACAGCAAAAGCAAGCCTAAGCCTAACACAAACCCTAACCCTAACCACAGCAAGAGCAAGCCTAACCCTAAGCCTCAGCACAGCAAAAGCAAGCCTAAGCCTAACACAAACCCTAACCCTAACCACAGCAAGAGCAAGCCTAACCCTAAGCCTCAGCACAGCAAAAGCAAGCCTAAGCCTAACACAAACCCTAACCCTGACCACAGCAAGAGCAAGCCTAACCCTAAGCCTCAGCACAGCAAAAGCAAGCCTAAGCCTAACACAAACCCTAACCCTAACCACAGCAAGAACAAGCCTAACCCTAAGCCTCAGCACAGCAAAAGCAAGCCTAAGCCTAACACAAACCCTAACCCTAAGCACAGCAAGAGCAAGCCTAAGCCTCCCTCCCTCCCTTTTTGTAAGGGGTTAAACATTTCATAACCCGCATCGCTCCAATGCGGGAGGGCCGTATGAGACATGTGCCAGCCCGTGCGTGCCGGTAGTTACCTGATTCAAACTTACCTTAGTCAAGGTTGGGGGGGGGTGCTAGTGAAATTTTTCCCCTTGCCTAAACCACCACAATATGTCTGCCTTTCAGGATGGCTGGGGCGGTGGATCGGACGAGTGCCTGCACAGAGGGACTGGACAGGACCGCGAGACCAGAGGGTAATAATAAAAAACTTTATTTGTAGAGCACCATTCATACAAGAAATGCAGCTCAAAGCACTTTACAACAAAGAAAGAAATTATAAGCATTGAATTCTTCATATAGGAACAGACATAAAAAGAAAACAAAAACATTCATGTATGCATACGCAATTAATAAAGGGAGCTTAAAATAGGAGCAAGCTGTAATAGACAGGTAATGAGTACGTCCACAGAAGTGAACCGCGTGCAACAGAGTGCCGTTTTTCTTTTTGCAGTGGCACGAGGCGGAGGATGAGTCCAAACGTCAAATACCGTCCGGGGGGGAGCCAATCTTCGCCCGTGATGAGCGGCCGACATGAGACGGACGGGTGCGGATGCGGCGAGGGCGAAGCGCCCAGCCAGCATTTAAGGAGAGTATGACTTTGTTTTTCCTTTTGTGCTTTCTTTCTTTCCCTCCCTCCACTTTTTCACTGGGTGTGCACACTGGCTATCTGCATGATGCCTCTTTCTTTCTCTCTCAGCGCTGCGTCATTTTGCAATATTGTTGTTTTACTGTTGTTTTTTTAATCATGAAATGAACTGTTTGTACTGTAATTGTGTGTACCACTGAACTGCAATTAAACTGTGAACTGAATTCAAGTGGTCCATTTTAAACATTGGCATTGGCAGTCTATCGTGCATACAAACTGGAATCATTTGAGACATTCTCAATGACAAGACAATTGTAAAGTTAGGCTGAAACAAAATTGACTTGTTAAAAATGCAGTGTCAGGCTTTTTATTAATTTTTTTTAACTACACAAAGAAAAGCTGGATGCATTCTAAATTGTTGACAAAAGTCAGTAGCCAGACACCCATAGATGCAAACGACAAGTGTACAAACGGTCTCTGTTGCGATCAGTAAGTCATCTTTGGCAACCCTGCTTAAAATGGCCACCGAACTCAGAATCTTGCAGAATGTTGGTACATTTTTCTGTACGAGTAAAAGCTGGTATTTTAATCTCGTCTGAGCCATTTTTTGGTTTGTTTTGAATCGTCATGCATCATGTGGGCGTTCTTGTGAATAAAATACACTGTTTTCTTCCTGTTGGTGGTCTTGTAAATAAAGTCAACTTTGGTGTCAGTCATCATTTGCGATGAGCCTCAATTGAAGCTGCATCTCTTGAATGTGAAACTTCTTGCATGTTTTGTTGCAGGGCTGGGCGTCCCCATTGGCTGACTACAAAGAAGGCTGCTGCTGTCCAGTCCAGGTTGCTGCTATAGTCAATTGAATGTATAAACATAGCGTGTAACTTCCAGGACCTTAGCTTTCAATTCAAAGCACAGTTGCGTAACTACACGGCCAGCCTCGGTACATGTACTGGGTGGTACCACCCAGTTCAGAGTGAAGTAAAGGCCAGAGTGGTCGTTTTAATACTAGCATCCTCATGAAATTGACCATATCAGACAGGCTAGATGAATTCCAAGTGCTACCACCGGGTGGCAGCATATTTGCCTCAAGCTGTCTGGTGCTGGGTCAATGCGATGCGTCTTTCGTTTTGCCCAAAGCAACCTAATACACAATATTTGCCTCAACCTGTCTGACGCTCCATTGAACTGTATGCAATAATTTTTAACTTGAAACAACTACATTATAAATGATAGGCGCCCTAATTAGACAGCTGGGTCAATGTGACCCGTCTTTTGCGGTTTGTTTTGCCCAAAGCAACCTAACAAATACGCATAGGTACTGCCGCTATCTCGTCGATGTGCATGTCTCTAAAATGTACAAAGCAAATTCATTTGCATAATAAACTTACAAACCAAGCAATGCTTCTTTCTAGGTCTCCTCATGTCCTCAGCACTGCAAACCTTTGTGCCGGTACACCATATGAAGTAAATGACGGAATGTTTTTTTTTTTACACCTCCTCTAATGTGTATCAAGCATACCAGATGGTGTTTTAATACAGCCTAGAATATTAAGTTACAAAAAGTTAAAAAAAAAGTTTAAAAAGTTATTGATTATGTATTTGCTCCAAGGAGGGAGTATTGACAAAGGTCACTTCCTTCATAGTCTGCGCATTGTTTGTGCTTCGCAGCGCGGTGTAGACAGCAGGGGCCGCAGGTAGCGTGTGGGGGTTAGTGGGCGCAGGCGGCAGGGGGCGCAGGCGGCGCATGCAGCAGGGGTGGGGAATCGAACCCTGGATCTCAGGTGTTCGAGCGCAGCGACGGAGCCACTCGCCAAGCGTGGCGAGCTCGGCAGTGACCCCGCTTTCACTTCGAGTCATTCTTATACGTTCAGTATTGCGCTCCGCGCGCGCTGGGTAAGTACAAAAGAGAGCAGACGGCCGCCGTCTCTCAGGTCACACTGGCCGACCGGTTAGTGACACGGCCTCATGCCCCGTACAACCCTGGTTCGATCCCAGCGGTGGGAACTTTCTCCGGCCCGCTTTTGCAAGTGTCTGAATACATGCATATAGGTT